>NC_090445.1:1409593197-1409896228 GCF_031143425.1 Pleurodeles waltl | reverse complement strand
AGTATTATAAGTGTTCAAAAACCTTTAGTAACTTGTGAAACAAATAATCACACGGGCAATTGAATAAAAAGATAAAAATAGCAAATAGTTTAAATGCCCTTGTCGCTATGTGGGAACTCTCAAAATGTGTCTTCATTATAGCTTTCTAGAGCACTAACCATAAATTCTATGAGAGAACAAAAACCCTCATTTTGTTAATTTCTAAAGGAAATAATTTAGGTTTCACAGTTTGATTCCATTAACAGGGAGTAATGTGTGGCACACTTTTGTCATAATACAGAATGCTAGGCTTTAACATTGTGCAGGGGGCTGGGGCACAGACTCAGACAACGTGACCAGGGGGGATGGAGCAGAAGCAAAAGCAGCAGTTGACCATGCTGGGCAGGTAGAAGGGGCAATGACAGCACAACAGACCATGTAGGGTAGGTGGGAGGGGCAGTGGCAGAACAATGGACCATGGAAGGTGGAGGGGACAAGGCAGCCAGCCAACCATGTAGAACAGTCGAGAAAGGATGTGGCAGTACAATGGACCTTGGAAGGCAGGGGCAGTAGGGTTGGGGTACAGACTTGGAAAATAGAGACCAGGAAGGAGGTGGCAAGGGCAGCAAGCTGATCATGTAAGACCTGCAGCAGGGGCAACAGAAGAACAACAGTCCATGGAAGGCAAGCCAGAGTACGCAGGGTCATGCACATGGATGGACGGGGAGAGGCAGGTCAGCAAGCTGACCACACAGGACAGGTAGAAGGGGCAACTGCAGCACAGTTCCCCATGGAGAGCAGGAGAGAGTGGTCAGGGGCATGTAAAGGGACAATGGAGGATAGGAAAAAGGAATTCAAGAGCAGTAAACTGACCATGAAGAGGCAGGAAAGAGGGGGCAGTGGCACGTCAATGCACAATGGAGAGCAAAATGGAAAGGATGGATTACTGACTTAGACACGGAGGGCAGCCGAGAGGGGGCAGGGGCAACAAGCTGACCATGCAGGCAGGCTAGAATGACAATGGTAACACAAGTCTATGCACGGCAGGTGGAAGGTCCAGTAGAAGCATAGCGGACCTTAGAGGGGAGGAGGGAGGGGCAGTAGCAACACAATGGACCACAGAGGCCAGGAGGGAAGGAGTAGGGGAACATATTAGGACAACAGAGGACAGTGGAAGGATTACCAAGCTGACTACAGAGTACATGTGGAAAGGGTAGTGGCAGCACAACAGACCATGCAAGACAGGCAAGATAGGCAGTGGCAGCTCAATTGACCATGGAGGGCAGGAGAGGGGGAGTAGGGATGCCTACACTGACAAATGAAGGCAGGAGGCAGTGGCAGGGACAGCAGTCTGATCATGCAGGGCAGGCAGAAGGGCAGTGGAAGCCCAAAGCAGGAGGGTCGCAATAGGGACATCCACACGGACAATGAGATTAATTCACAAACTACATGAGGTAATATGTGTGCTTAAATAGCCTTTTAAGGTTTTCCTAGGAATATTCCCAATATTTTCTACAAAGGGTAGGAGCATCTGTACTTTGAGAATTACTTGTTTTTTACATTACTGTATGGGATATATTAAGTACTGCTGGGATCATGAAGGTGCAACATTCTTCTTGGCATCTTCCTACTCCTCTGGGGTCAGTCAGGGCAGATCTTGTTGGGCAGGCATGACCCCCCCAAGTCACAACCTCCCTCTAGTCCTGTGCAATGACCTGAAATCCTTGGCAATTTTTTACCGGCAGCCACTCCTTGCATACAGGGGTTGATGCAGTACCTCGGGACACAACATGGATTCCTCCGGTGAAATCATGACAGCCCAACATGCCAAACGGGGTCACCTGTAAGGTGTACATGAGTCCTGGCAAGCTGGTCACACAATGACTTCCAGGGTGGCCCCCTCTAGCATACCGGGTCTCGGCCACAAGGATGTATGGGCCCAGGCTTGGCACTACCCACACACCAAACGAGGCATGGCTCAGTCGACGGCTGCCCCTTCCTTGATACCGGGGTCACTGAAAACAATTCTACACACGTGTTAAGACCCGATCGGTGCACACCCAAATCCATGCACCTCACACAGGGAGTCCTCGTGGCGGGGCCCCCCAGTGGACCTCGCTCCCTCCAATGCTCTCCTCTTCCTCACTGGGCACACTTTTCTGGGCGAGCAGGCAGGTGCTGTGGCTCCAGGCTTCAGGGCAGGTGGTTTTGGTTTCCCTGGGTGTTGTCCCCTTATCCAGCCTGGAGTCTAGCAGGCCTCAGTCCCATGACATGGCCACAAGCAGAAGTCTTGTAGAGCTTCCCATCCTCACACAGCTCATCTGGCTGTTTGGCAGATGACAGAGTTGGGGTCTCCTCCTCCCCTACTTATAGCCCTTTTCCAAACACCAAATGTGATTTAGGGTCTGAGTCTTTGAAGTTTTATGTTGGGTGTTCTGTTTTTTAGGAAGTATACAGTTTTCCTTCTCTTGTTCCTTCTTGAAAGGCTGTCTGACACAGCAGCAAAGACTCCAAAGTTGATAGACCCACAACACAGCCCGTGGGAGTGATCAGAGTTCTCACCTGGATGTCAGCCACAGTGATACAAGCATCAAAAGGTTAATCCTGGGTTCCCAGCCCTACTATTTACGATTCCCTTATCAGCTCCATCTTCTTCCTGAGATATGTCCAGGCCCTTCTTTGTGATCTATCACTGAATCAAAGAGAACCCTTTTGAAGTGTAAAGGGGGAGTCTCTTCCTGCCTTCCTACAAGGTGTCCAACCTAGCTCACAGGAATACAGAAATACACAAATCTGTCTGGGGGATTCCTCTACTCCTCATGTCTTCATCAGGCAGGCCTGGGCTTCGCAAACAATGGAACCCAAAGTCCTACATGTAATGTACCATTGCAGGAACACTTGCACTCAGTGTACTTTCACAGCATAGATACTTTCCAGTACTGTTACCTCCATGCATTGTGCCACTACAGACGCACATACATTTAGCACACACATTCAACTTGCACACATTGTTCAGTACTGTAGCATTTCTGTATTGTACAGAGTGTGTTATTTGCAAACACACAGATTGCCAGCACATGCACTCACCATCTGGGCACTGCTCAACACTTCACCCTTCATGTATTGTATTTCTCTCAAGCACACATATGCTCAACTGCTGCTTTCCCTGTGCTTGCACTGCACATCAGTACATCTGCTATGTAATGTATTCCCCACAGACATATATACACAGAGTGTGTGTACTAACTACACATATACCGCACAGTACGGCTCGAAGCCTGTAGTGTACCCTTCCCAAGCATAGCTTCATCCAGCACAGGGTCACTAGTCCTGTGCTGCTTGGCACTGTATGTCTACCTGATGTAGGCTAAGGATGAGTTTAGCACACAGCAGCAGAACGATAAAGGTGAGTGAGCCTGGAGGACCTGTTCACTCTCATTGATCAATGCACTGTATGCTGCCACCACTACACTGATGCTGCTTAACTCCTGGTAAAGGTGGTGACCTTCCACCACTCTGAAGGTAGGGCTTTGGGAGTACCTCCCAGTCCAACAACACCACAATCTGTGAGAGAGGCCTATGTCATGGCACACACAAAATTAGCATTAGGGATCCAGACAACAATACAGTTGGGCACTCAAGGCAGGGATACACCTCTTTTACTATGCCAAGGACTTTTCTGTCCCAACCGTCACAATTCTGCTCTCTCTCTTTCTCAAAGCACAGCACAGCAACTTCCCTTGTTTTGCTTCGTTCCAGGAAATTTTGATAAATATGCCTACAGCTTTTGATGCAAAGCCTTAGCCACTAAATTAGCCAGACTGGGCCTTGTGTCAAAAAATAACTCTTCCTTGAAGTAGGCACTACAAAGCCAATATGTATTCTTTTCCTCAAATGTTTCTCAAATTGCATGTGTCATCCACTGTACAGCACAAGTACAATATGTGGAATGTTTCAGAGATTGTTTAGTAGAGGACTTTGTACTATAACGTCATGGTTTCAGTGCAAATCTTATGCTAGCCAGTATGGACACACTTTTGCACCTTGCTTGTGCTTCACATAAAGCAGCCTTTAAGAGAACCAACATAAAGTATAACAGTGGGAGCAAGCCATGAGCAGCGGGGGTCAGACACCCATGGAGGATGGGCTGAAGGCTTAGAGCAGTATGCATGTGGAGGGCGGGGAACACATGTAGTTGGGGTTGGTTGCTCATGGAGCATGGAAAGTCCTGCAACCCAGAGCCAAAGGTTGTGCACAGTGGGAGTTGTCTGCCTGTGGAAGGTGGGAAACAGGGCCTGGCAAGAGACTATGGCCCTCATTCTGACCCTGGCGGTCTTTGACCGCCAGGGCGGAGGACCGCGGGAGCACCGCCGACAGGCCGGCGGTGCTCCAATGGGGATTCCGACCGCGGCGGTAAAGCCGCGGTCGGACCGGCACCACTGGCGGGCTCCCGCCAGTGTACCGCCACCCCATTGAATCCTCCACGGCGGCGCAGCTTGCTGCACCGCCGCGGGGATTCCGACCCCCCCTACCGCCATCCAGATCCCGGCGGTCCGACAGCTGGGATCCGGATGGCGGTAGGGGGGGTCGCGGGGCCCCTGGGGGCCCCTGCAGTGCCCATGCCACTGGCATGGGCATTGCAGGGGCCCCCGTAAGAGGGCCCCTACATGTATTTCACTGTCTGCTGCGCAGACAGTGAAATACGCGACGGGTGCAACTGCACCCGTCGCACAGCTTCCACTCCGCCGGCTCGATTCCGAGCCGGCTTCATCGTGGAAGCCTCTTTCCCGCTGGGCTGGCGGGCGGTCTGAAGGCGACCGCCCGCCAGCCCAGCGGGAAAGTCAGAATTACCGCCGCGGTCTTTCGACCGCGGAACGGTAATCTGACGGCGGGACTTTGGCGGGCGGCCTCCGCCGCCCGCCAAGGTCAGAATGAGGGCCTATGTTCTATGGCCCAACTTATTGTGCCTGAACAAAGGATCTATGCAGTAGGGATGGGCTGATTGTGGAGGGTTGGGTGCGGGCCTGGTGCATCCCTTGCTACACATGACTGAAAGCCATGCAGAGTGGGGGTTGGCTGTCCATAGAGATTGGGAACTGGCCAGAGGCCATGCCCTGCAGCCCACCACTCTGGGGACAACTGAAGGCATTTCAAGTGAGGTGGATGGCCATGCACGTTGCGGTACAATGCCTTGCTTTTGCTAGGCCCTGCAGCACTAGCACTGTTGCACCAGCAGTCAGATGCAGAGAGTGAGATGCTAGGACTTCCACTGGCAAGGCACTGTGACCTGCCCCAATGAAGATGGTCGAAGGTCACATAAAGTGGGGCTGGATATCCAATGAGGGTGGAGTGCAGGGCCAGCCTGGGCATCACTGCTAATGATCAAAAGCTGTGTGCCTCAAGGATTGTCAGGAGTGGTGGCTTTGATGTACAGCATAGATGGAGATCTGGCCCTGCAAACAACCCCTCAATACAATAACTCTACCCACTTGCATAGATTTGTGCAAATGGTCACTGGCTCTCTAACTCATAGCTTCACTCATTTATCTCTCCTCTTGTATGCCATTTGAACGGACTCTAATTCAGACACCCTGACAACAAAATACACAACTTACATTTGTGTCTTCTTTTAAAACATAATGTTGATTCTAATGTGAACACTTGTTTCTGATTTTACTTTTTGGGGTATTTAGACACAAACAACTTAAAATGTAACAGTGAAATTGAAACTTGGGTTAAAAACAAGAAAAAAAAATATTTGCAAGTCTGCTATTGTAAATGGACATGAATTCTTAGTGCTATCACACTCTGCTTGTTCTCCCAATGAGATCATTGTTCTGCAGACCAAGCTGTACAAACCAATAGTGGTGAAGAATGTATCACTTTCTTCTGGCTCTTGCTGAAGGATGTTCTGGCACAATCGGGCACCAGGAAGGGTTGGTGTTGATGCCATGTATTAACATGCTTGTGCATTGATAATGTTCCAACTGAATTTTCCCATGGTTTCCCCGGCTTAGTTTTTTTTTATCTCATATTTTTTATGTGACAAATTTGGATAGGAGGACAAGGTATTATGAAGAACTTCTGCACACTGGAGTCGGATGGAGACCTAGAATTTTCTGCCTGTCTGCCAATGCTGTCCTGTACAGCTTTCTTTAGATGAGGCCTGTGCTGGTCCTCCTGCTCAAGCTGGAAAAAGTTCTCTGTACCCAAAAAACTGAAAGAATAGCAAGAAAACCTAGCTAGCTGCATTTACAGTAGATCTCTCCTTTAGCAAGTAGTGTTGTGATATGTACAAAAAGGATAAAATAATTGTTTGTGGCTAAATTCCATCACAGGAACCAATTAAATCTTCCCCATGGTGTGCAAAGATTCACAAGTCCTCCATGGTACCGAGGGCACACATTGAAGTAGCAGTACTGGTGCCGGGTACCATGGACACAAAATGGCTTAAAACCTGGACAATTTTGGAATGCAGCACTACAGTATTGAGTTTTAAGTTATTCTTAGCAAAGCCCTGACTTAAAACATTAAAAGCAACTTTGTTGTCGTACAAACTCAACTTTGTGCAAAGGTATGGGATTCGCGGTATTTATTTTGGAGTTGCTATACCCGTAAAGGAAATCCCACCTTCCTGATCTTGCTAGAACATGTGACACCAACACATTGCTAATATTGGAGCTGGGTTAATCTGCAAACCTCCGAAAAACAAAAAAAATAAACAGAAATTAAAAAAGAGAGCCACCTGGTTGGTTAAACTCTCTATAATAACTAAAGAGCGAGACCACACCCTTTAGAAACAAGGAGAACACCCTTTAGAGGGCACTATTTTGCTTTTGTTTCTTTAGGAGAAAGAGAGAAAGGGAGCGAGACATAGGCAAAGAGAGAGAGTGAGAGAGAGAGAGGAAAAACTCTATTTGTCACCATCATGACATCTCAGGCCACTAGCGAACACGCAAAACACTCATGGGGATGGAAAGGGCAATCTTGTGGACCCCAGGAGGATGCTACTGTGGTTGAGCCTACCTCATCAACTTCTTCTGCTGCACCTCAGTCGGAGAGAGAGAGTGTGCAGTGCAATTTTTCACCACCCATGCTGGCATAAGAAAGTGAATGCCCACAACCTTGCTTGTAGCTTATGTCAACAAATTTAACAAAGAGGACATCCCAGGAGGTAATAATTTGGTACCAGCTGCAAGAGGAAACATCCTCAGGTCAAGCAGTCAAATGAGGACTCCCATGCAGGGTGGAAAAGACAATAGAGGGTTGAAGGAGAAGAACCCTGCTACAAGACGCTCAGCATCAAGTTGAAGAGGAAGAAGGCCAGTGTCTCCAGTTTGGTGGCTGAGCTCCGTAACCCAGACCACTGTGCCTGGCAAAATTTGGGTTTAGCAATGGGTTGCCCTTGTGAACGCTGAATTCTTACTAATAAATATTCATGTATTTGAATTATGAGTCTACATAGAATTTGACTTAATATAGAAAATAATGCACGACTTGGAAAATGTGCCTACTTGAGTGGCCATCATCATTAATTGCTTATTATACTGACTTGATGTGCTTAGGTCTAAATTGATGTAGCAGTGTTTTATATTAATGATTACGTATTATGTTTTTGCTTTATTAAATTGTAGGCCTTAAAGTTAGTGAGGTCTTGAGCCTAGTTTGCACAGCATCATGTTAAACTGCATTGTTAAGCTAACATTGTGAGAAATGTTTGCTTGAAAAAAATAATATGCAGATTATTCTTTTCCACTGAGTTGACCAAACCCTAGTAGATGCTTTCTTTTCCCATGCGATCTGCCTGCTCGAATATGCTGTAATAGTTATTGTTACAATGTAATGTTTAGTGTGTGAGAAAGCAATGTTCCCAGGAGCTGACAATGGATGCACTGACTGGAGAACGGAGTGATACAAAATTGATACCTGACAACCCTGATGATGGGAACAGGAGAAGAGGAGCCAATCATCAACATGTGAAAGACAGTTTAGTTATATCTTAGATTTTAAGTTCTAACTTAATTGGACTAAAAGTGAACGTACGATTCCTTGACCAATGGCAACATGGGAAGTGTTCTAGATGACTTTAACTTAGCCCGACTGCACTGAGAAGACACAGGCTTTTTTCCACTTTGATATCCTCCTGAGAGGAGCCTGTTTATTCTGTCTTAGAGGACGAACAGTTCCTTAGGACTTTATTTCTATCTTTGACTTTATTGGTGAAACCTCTGATGCTGAATGCTGATCCCTTAGACATTGCTTTCCTTATGGTTCAGATAACTTAGAGTCCCTGGTTCTGAACTATTCTCCTTTCATGGTACGTTGCTGAGACTGACTGAACAGATGTCCAATTGACGAAGATAATCACAGCTTGCTGAAGGGTATAGTTCTGTTTCTAGGTAGCAACCGCAATTTTGATAGAGTCATAGCTAGATGTTTTCCCAAATTTATGTTGACAAGATTGTTTTGCATGAAGCCCAAACATGCTATTCTAATCAGAAGGTTAGTAGAGGAAATCCTAAAATGCTAATAACCTGCTATTAATAAATAATTGATGTTACTCAGTTGCTGAATCTAGATGTATGTGATTTCTATTACACAATTGTTCTTGCTATTAATTTGCACTATAATTCAAGAGTGCCTAACCATTCATGCTTTGGTTAGATTGAGATTATTTAGAAGATTTGGTCAACCAATGTTGTTCTTGTATGTATATCATTTAATTTTGAGACTAAGTTACGTGATATTAGCATTGTTAATATAGGGAAATAAACATTCTACCTTTTACCTAAAGGTGTGGTTAATCATGGCCAAAGCGGTCATGGTGTGTTAGATTACTGACTCCAAAGATTATTGATATTGTTGATTGATAATGTTAATGATTGGTATTGAAATTGAGTCCTATGGTGGGATTTACTCTAAGCTCAGTCAAAAGGTCTGTCAAACCTCTAACGTGTCCCCTAATGAATTAAAGATAAGAACCCAAAATAAGGTCAGACACGCTCTCAGAAAAGGTAGCAGAGCATGATGGTTTGTCTCCTTAAGAGCCCATCATAAGGCCAGGTACCCGGGTTTGTCTCCTTAAGAGCCCATCATAAAGTTTAGAGATAGGTAGAAGAGTAACATGGTTACATCTCCTTAAGAGGCCACAATAAAAATGTTCCCTTGAGAAATAGCTGGTCTTCCCAGGGATGGTAGTGGGGTAATGGTTAGTCTCCTAAAAGAGAGCAAAATAATTTGCAGATTTGGTGAGAGGAATTGGGAAAGGTTAAGATTTCAGATTCAATGCTACAAAGTGGAGAGAAAATGTGTCCCTAAGAACTTAGAATGACTTTCCCAGAACCTTAGAGCTTGCCAAAGATTGAAGATGTTCTCGGCATTCTAGTGACAGTGTGAATAGAATAGGTTTTGTGCTTGCACTGCTTAAGCAAATCACAGGTGAATTGTGATGTTTGTGAGGGTTTAGGGAGTCTCTGTAATCCAAATGAAGTTGATGAAGGAGTTTGAGTACTCCAAATGAAGTAGTTGAAGGAGTTTGCATACTCTGAAGTGTGAGAGTAGGGAAGTCGTCGAACTTTACATGTCTGTAGTGCTTTGTGCTCAAAAACATTGTCCACATGGTTGTTGGTATATGTACCCTGTGAGGTGTAAGACCCTGGTGTATATTCAAAAGTGTATAAGACACTTGGTTAATTGTTGTAATTTGTCTTGTTTAATAGGTCAATCGGGTGTGGTTGACAAACTCAAGATTGCGTGTTAAAGTGAGAGAAAAGTTTGGCGAGTCCGATGTGTACCAGGACAAACCCATTGATCAGTTGAGAGTAAAATTTGCGGGTTGAATTTTTCTTGCGAATCAGGGAAACTGAGAAAGAAAGCACAGCTGATAGAGTGAAAGGCCATCAGTGAAAGATCTGTAAGGTTTCTGAAGCGATTGTGTTACCCTACCTGTAGTAAACAGACAAATTGGGTTTTTATTTTGTTTAGTGCTCGCAATTATTTTGCATTAGTTGCTTGAGTTTGAGTTTAGGAGGACAAGCTGAAAGACTTTGTCAGCCGCTGTACGTGTGAGTGTGATGTCATTGGAGCTGCACTGGGGTAGGTCGATTAGCGAGAAGGGTCGTGCGCGGATTGGCAAACAATCATGAAGCGCAATTGGTTGATTAGGTCGGCGAAAAGGATTTTGGGATTAAAAGTAATTTCCTGAGTTGATTGAAAGTAGCGTAAAAGTACAAAGATTACATTTTTCAAAGCTTTAAAGAGTGCCCTAAGGGGAAATACATATATTCCAATGAGTATAGGAGAAATTACACCGCCAGAAGGTACTCCCGCCTGTGTTGTATTTGAAGAGCAGGGTTCTGCCCCATGTCTTTGGCTGAAACAGTGATGCAAAGTGACAGAGAAATATGGGAGCTTAGCGTTTCCTGCCCATGGAACATTTAATTTGAGGAGCTTAGAGAATTTGCAAAGAGTACTGTATGATTTGAAACCTTCTCCGAGACTAGCACAGCTCGAAGCTTTAGCCATTTGGGAACTAGTGGCTAGACAGCAACTACAACTGAAATTCGAGAGAAGATGAGAAAAGCTCAAAGGACACTAGTAGAGGCTTCATGGGATAATGATCAGACATTCTGGAGAACTGAGAATTACAGGGAATTAAGTTGTTTCCTGCAATTACACAAGAAAATGAGAATGAAGCTAGAAAAAGGAATAGAAAGAGCGATTCGAATCCATCTAATGACAAAAAGCAAACATCCACAGGATCTAGTCTTTGATGCATGATGAAGAGTCAGATGATGATGAATTCATTTTACAGTTATTGAGAAATTGTGCCCCACCATATGCAGCACATGAGAGAAGCTCAAGCACCAGCATAGATCCTACAGCCCTGATATCAGTTGAATTGACCCAGAGCCAGATACAGGTTAGTCATAGCGCTCCAGTTACTTCGACAATTCAAAGGCCGTTGCCGTAATTGAATATTCCCAGAATTTACCCTGATGTACCCATTGTATATACTGCAACAAACTTGATAGTGCCGACAGGACATGTTTACCAGAAGCCAACACTGGTCCAGATAGAGTCAATCCCAAACTTGATGTCCCTGATACAGACACAGATGATCCCAAGATGCACCCCCATAGCAGGATCACAGATGGAAACGTCTGCGTTAACGAGTCATACTAAAGGAATAGCATACCCTGGAAACCCAAATGTCAGTCCAGATGCAGTGTCAGTACCAGTTACTGTAGGTCCGGTCATACCCTTGTTTACCCAGGGAAATAACGAGAACAGTGAGCAGAAAATTCGGAACCCGAGTGTAGAAAGGGAGAGATACAATGCAAATGCAAAAATTAGAACTCTCATGAGACAGACATTTGACGGAACAGGTCCGTTAATTGAGTTTACTCCTTTCAGGACTCCTCCAAATAATGAGGTGAGATCATACATAGGTCCAAATCCAAGCATGGTGACACTAGAAACCCCAAATTTAACATTACAGAAAGTGCCAGGTGTAAGCCACAACAATGTTACATTACAAGGTTTGACAGCTCAGCAGTTAACTGAATGGTTAGAGAGGTTCAGTAGTACACACGGAGATCCTAGCAGAGGAAGTGCCCTGAATTTGACCAGGCTCAGGCTAGAAGCAGAAGATCTTATCAAGGGAACAATGGGATTAGTCAGAATTGACCCATTCAAGGAACACAAGTTTTGTTACTTGTGCAAACTGATTACTAAAAAAGTAGGAATTGTACATCAGAAATTAGCAGATCTAGCAGAGAAATATGACATAGACGTTGAGAAAACAAAGCACTTAAAGAGGAGTTACAGATTAGATTTTGATTCAAATTATTTTGAAAACATGAGAATCCCAGGAATGAAAATTCACCTT
This sequence comes from Pleurodeles waltl, assembly GCF_031143425.1. Classification (NCBI taxonomy): domain Eukaryota; kingdom Metazoa; phylum Chordata; class Amphibia; order Caudata; family Salamandridae; genus Pleurodeles; species Pleurodeles waltl. The sequence goes on along the minus strand of NC_090445.1, from coordinate 1,409,884,359 downwards.
AGGGAATTAATTCAGAGCATTCAAACATGGGGAGCATCAGTCAAATGGGAAGGCAGATGGGTGAAGAAAAGAGACAAGAAGAAAAGGGATTCTATAAATCTTACTGCAAATGTGCAGCATTTATAGATAGTAGTTCCAGCAGACTTGTAGGTTGAATGCAAGAGGAGTGTAGATTGGCCCGACAAGAGAACCTCAGATAGATCCAGCAACTGGTGCACCATCTCCTGACATAATTAAATATTACTATAAGGTGATTGAGTTTTTGAAAACAAGAATTTTGCCCAAGAATATTGACTGGCAGAGCATAGACAGGAAAGCACAGGAACTGAAAGAGTCAATACATGCCTATTATGAGAGATTGTTGCAGGCATTCAAGCATTACAGTGGTACAGCACTAGCAGCAACAGGGAAACGTGGTGTTTCCGAATCAAGAGAGAGGTAGAGGTTGTAGAGGAATTGGAAATGTGAATCGTAGTCCTGATCTGAATACTGTGGTGGTTCAGAATGATGTGCAAGGAATTAAGAAATTGTTGCCATGTCACGCTTGGGGAGTGCTCAGACATTGGAAACAGGAGTGTCCGGCGTTGGTACAGGAAGGTGTTGTTCTGCAAACAAGTGATATAGATTCTTTTCAAAACATGAGAGGACCAAGAATGAGAGGTCACAATCATAATTTCCAAAGTAATGTGAATCAGATGCAAGGTTTTCAGCCCATGCAGCAGATGTAAATGCCACGTTTGCAAATTCCCCAATCACAGCAAAACCTCAGTTTCAAATGGTACCTAGAGAGCAAATTCAAATACCTCAAACACCAATGGAGCAGCAGCATGTGATGCTTCCTCAGCAGGTCACAGGTCAAAAGTTTAATCATAGTAATAACACAGTGCACCGATTCCCATTCCACAGTGAGCATGGAATAAACAATGACTGGGTGAGTAAGAGTTCAGATGAAGAAGAATGTGTGTTAACAGCTTCACTAGGGGTAGATCAGAAAGGTCCGTACTTAAAAGGGAAGGTAATGGGTCATAAGTTTTCATTTTTGGTTGTCACAGGAGCTACACGCTCTACGGTAAGAACTGCAGAAGTTCCAAACCTGCCCCTTTCAGGGAAAACAGTCCAGATTGGAGGAGTAGCAAATCAGCATTTGACCAACCCAATTACAGAACCAGTTGAGGTTAAAATTGGCAGCTTCGATATATTAAATAAATTCGTAGTTTGTGACTTGAGTCCGGTATCTTTTACTAGGAAGGGACTTGTTGTGAAAAACAAGATGTTCAATTACTTGCTCAAATGATGGAACTGAGACTCAAACAAACAGTGATGACAAAGATGACCCAACTCCAGAAACAGATTGTGACACAGTGAATGAGGAGTACCCTTTGATTAGCTTCGTTCCAGTTTTCACAGTAAGAGATCTTCCTTCTGACTTACAGGGAACAGTTAAAATGAAAGCGTGGGATTTTACAGGAAAAGCCAGTTAAGGTCCCAGTCAAGCCAAACACGTTTTTCTCAAGATTCCTCAATACCACATGACACAGGACACAATTAAAGAGATTGCACACATAATTGCACAGTTTGTAAAACAAGAAGTTTTGAAAGAAGTATTGAGCAGTCCATGTTATTCACCGATAATGGGATTGCGAAAGCCCTGTGGGAAATTTCGAATTGTTCAGGATTTGAGAAAGGTAAATGACATTATGATTAAATTTTGTTCCATAGTGCCCAATCCAGCAGTGGATTTGTTTCAGATCCCATGCGATGCTGAATTGTTCATGGTAATAGACCGGTCACAAGCATTCTTTTCCGTACCCCTTCACAAGGATAGTCAATTTATTTTCTATTTTAAATGTTTGTATCGAGTCTACTGTTGGTGTCGAATTCCTCCAGGGTATTCAGAGTCACCTTTTATTTTCAACCAGATCATGAAAAAAAACCTGGAGTCATTGGGAATGCCTTTACAATCGACATTGGTGATTGATAATAAATACTTAATAAATAATAATAAATCATTGATGATTGATAATAAATCATCGATGATTTATTGATTGCATCAAAGACGAGAGTGGCATGCAAGTATGATACTATTGCATTACTGAATCACATAGGGAAGAATGAACATAAAGGCCCTCATTACAACCCTGGCGGTAAATCCCGCTTTCCGCTGTGCAGAAGATAGCCAACATACCGCTGCGGAATTCCGCTACAGGTATTACGACCCACAGCTCAGAATCCGCCACAATACAGACACCCACAAAAGTCCTCACACCAAAGGTCATTGATAAACTGGCAATACCAAAACCGACACCGTCACGCCAACAGGAATACGCCCACACTATCACAACCCACGAATCAACACAGCAGTGTTTCAACCGCAGAAATCCATTGGCGGTACACACCGCTGCGCTCAAAATACACACACTTACAAAACACAACCACATTGGACAATTCGAAATACAAACACCTGATACACATACACACACCACACCCACACACCCAATCCAATATAAAGCACACACCCACATCACACACAAACCCTTACAACCAAAAATTTGAAAGAAGGCCAGAGAGAGAGACTACCTAAAACAACACCAGCATCCACAGACACACAACACCATTACTCATACAACATCCACGCACCTCAAACAACACACACCAACACATCCCCTCACACATCACAACAGACACCACCTCACGCATCACCCACACCATATCATGGTACCTCAAAGACACCCCAGGTTCTCTGAGGAGGAGCTCAGGGTCATGGTGGCAGGAAATCGTCCGCGTAGAGCCACAGCTATTCGGATCACAGGTGCAGCAGACATCCATTGCAAGGAAGATGGAGCTATGGTGCAGAATTGTCGACAGGGTTAACGCAGTGGGACAGCATCCAAGAACACGGGATGACATCAGGAAGAGGTGGAACGACGTATGGGGGAAGGTGCGTTCCGTGGTATCCAGACACCAGATTGCTGTACATAGGACTGGCAGTGGACCCCCACAACTAACAACATGGGAGGAGCAAGTCTTGGCAATACTGCATCCTGAGGGCCTCGCAGGAGTACAGGTGGACTGGACTCTGGTAAGACATATCTTTACTACTTTTTCCCCACACCCCACCTGCATGCCATCACATACCACCACCCTTACCCTTACCCTCACACCCATCACCCCAACAACCCACAGATACCCCACTAACACAACCCACACATCCCAAAACCAAGCCCTGCATGTAACACCAATGTATGGACACCCATCACCAAAGCATGTCCAGTACAGAGACTCACTCATGCCCCAAAATCACCAATTACACAAGGACCAAGCAAATAATGGAAGCACTGGAGTAGAGGGTCACTCACCCATTGCACAAGATGGCACACACAGATACAATAACTATGCATTTACACCCCAACAGGACCCATACCCAACGTCACTGGACAGGAGGTGCCAGACATATCCAGTCCACTCACAGTGATGACAGCAGCTGTGCACGCCTGTATCAAGATCACCAGCCCAGCCCATCAGGGACCTCGGGACAGTCGTTCCCCTGACACAGTCACAAACCACCACTGAACCTCCCCCCTCAGGAAACACCACCACAGCACCCACCCAGCGGGCCCATCCTCCTGTCCCCAGGACACGTCAATCAGCAGTGTGTCCTCCACTACGGGGAACACAGGCAACCCCATTAACACAGGACGATCATGGACCTGGGGGCAGTGGCAGTGGGTACACGGTTCAGGGGACAGAGGCACAGGATAACAGGGAAGCTAGGAGGACTGCTATGTGACAGGGTGAGGACAGGCCCAGGGAACCCACCAACTCCAGCAACACAACCCACATATCCCAAAACCAAACCCTGCATGTAACACCAAAGCATGGACACCCATCACCCAAGCATGTCCAGTAGAGAGACTCACTCATGCCCCAAAATCACCAATCACACACGGACCACAGCAATAATGCAAGCACTGAACCACTGAACCTCCCCCTCAGGAAACACCACCACAGCACCCACCCAGCGGGCCCATCCCTCTGTCCCCAGGACACGTCAATCAGCAGTGTGTCCACCACTACAGGGAACCCAGGCAACCCCACTAACACAGGACGATCAGGGACCTGTGGGCAGTGGCAGTGGGCACACAGTTCAGGGGACAGAGGCACAGGATAACAGGGAAGCTGGGAGGACTGCTGTGCGACAGGGGGAGGACAGGCCCAGGGAACCGACATTCCATGAGGCACTCTCCAACATCATGGGAGCTTATCACTATTCCCAGGAGACCATGGGCACGGTACTGGCCAAGTTTCAGGAGACCCAGCGGCTGCAGGAGGAACAGTACCTGGGGATCAGGGATTACTTGAACTCCATTAACACCACCCTGGTCACCATTGCAGGGGTGCTGGCAGACCTTCTCAACACCCTGAGGGACACAGTGGCTCACCAACGGGCCCCTGACACTAGTCTGGATGATGAACAGCCCTCCACCTCCGCCGGCGCTAGTGGACAGGAGGCACCGCCACAGGAACAACAGGCCACCAGCACCCCACCCCCTGCAGATAGAGAACCACCCCGCAAACGGTCCCTAATATCCAGGAACAAGACAGAGAACATTTCCAAGACGCCCACCAGGAAATAAGACCCCCATGAATGTCACCCTTCTGTCCCACTGTGTCACCCTGTCCATCCTTAAACTGCCATTGCTCCACTTCCTTTGCCCCTTTGGACAATGCACTTGTGAAACAAATAGACAGGACTCTGCCATGGACATACCTCCAACATCACCCCAGCCCACTTTACAACCCCCTCCACTTATTTACACAGGAATAAACACACTTCAATCACAAAACAATCTGGAGTCAGTCTGTGCTTTCACAAATGTGTAATTGCAATATCTATGGAATATGGCAATGTCAATTTACTTGTTCACAAACCAATTTAACACAGCTGTAGGCCAGGAGTAAACCTAACAGAGGGCACAAAGTGGGACCCAGATCTGTGAAATGGAAAGTCAAAGTGACAAGTCAATGTCCATAGACTGAGTGAAAATGACAGACTTATGCTAGCTCCAATAATAGTATGAGATGTGGGAAGCAGTGACATCTTCTTCCCTGTGTCTCACTGTAAGTATTGCATGATGATGTGGTTTCGGTTGTCGATATCATCTTCTTCTGCCTCGTCTTCTTCACTGTCCACAGGCTCCACAGCTGCCACAAGACCACCGTCTGGCCCATCCTCCTGCAGAAAAGGCACCTGGCGTTGCAAAGCCAGGTTGTGCAGCATACAGCAGGCCACGATTATCTGGCACACCTTCTTCGGTGAGTAGTATAGGGAACCACCTGTCAGATGGAGGCACCGGAATCTGGCCTTCAGGAGGCCGAAGGTGCGTTCTATTATCCTCCTAGTTCGCCCATGTGCCTCATTGTAGCGTTCCTCTACCCTTGGCCTGGGATTCCTCACTGGGGTCAGTAGCCATGACAGGTTGGGGTAACCAGAGTCACCTGCAAATGTCAAGGGACAACTGTTAGACACACACTAACCCTTAGGGACAACCCCATACCCAGACACCTATGTCAACTGTATTGGGATCTTGGCCTCACCTATTAGCCACACACGGTGCCTCAGGAGTTGCCCTATCACATAAGGGATGCTGCTATTCCTCAAAATGTCATGCACAGAGCCAGGATACTTGGCATTCACATGGGAAATGTACTGGTCTGCCAAACACACCATCAGCACATTCATCTAATGGTAGCTTTTCCGGTTTCTGTACACCTGTTCATTCCTGTGGGGGGGGGGACAAATGCCACATGTGTACCATCAATGGCACCAATGATGTTGGGGATATGTCCCAGGGCATAGAAGTCACCTTTCACTGTGGGCAAATCCTTCACCTGAGGGAAAACAATGTATCAGCGCATGTGTTTCAGCAGGGCAGACAACCCTCTGGAAAACACGTTAGAGAACATTGGCTGGGACATCCCTGATGCCATGGCCACTGTTGTTTGAAATTATCCACTGGCCAGGAAATGGAGTACAGACAGGGCCTGCACTAGAGGGGGTATCCCTGTGGGATGGCAGATAGCTGACATCAGGTCTCCAACTGGGCACACAGTTCCAGGACGATCAAGTCTGTATGTGATTATGATGTGTCTCTCTTCCATTGTCTACAGGTCCACCAGGGGTCTGTACACCGGAGGATGCCACCATCTCATCACCTGCCCCAGCAGACGTGCCCTATGGAAGAGAACAGCGAGCAGAGAGTCATCCAGCACTGAGATATCACAATGTGTTATTTGCAGAAACGTTAGTAATGCGCAATGTGCTGGTATCTGTCTGTATTCCCGAGCTAGATAGGTGTGACCCAGTTTTCATCCATCCCATGTGGCCCCCTGAAATGGTGGCAGCCTGACCTGTAAGGGGGGATAAGGGGATATGAGGTAACTGCGCTGGCGTTGTACACTGTCGCGGTGGGCGGTCGAAGTCTGCGGCGCAATTCTGCATTGGTTAACATTGGGCCCTAAGGGGACCAGGAGCCAATGATGATGTACGCCGGTGGTGACAGTACGCACCGCCGCGGACATGACCACCATTTTCTGTCTGTTCACTCACTTGTTACCTGACCTTCAACAGGAGAGGACCTACACTGCAAGTGCTGCTGTGACCTGTGTCTGGAAGCAACAATGGCTACAGTGTCTGGGGAAAGGGTCCCTGCCTTCACTTTGGAGGAGTTGGAGAAACTAGTGGATGGGGTCCTCCCCCAGTACACGCAACTGTACGGTCCTCTAGACAAACAGGTGAGTACACTGTGAGCATGCTGCATGGGCAATGCCTGCTTTGAGTAGTATGGATGGAAGATACATGGAGGGGAGCTGAGGCCTGCATGTGCGGATGGTGAGTGTATGTGCGGCAGGGCATGGGTGGGAACTGGTGGACAATGAGTATGACGGTTCGGACGGGTGAGTAATTTCCTTTCCCCTGTACCATTCTTCTAGCTCAGCGTCCACCAGAAGAAGGGTATTTGGCGTGCTATCGCCAAGGACGTCAGGACACTCGGGGTCTACCACAAACGGAGCACCCACTGCTGTAAAAAATGGGAGGACCTGCGCCGCTGGAGCAAGAATAAGGCGGGGGCCCAGCTGGGGATGGCTTCCCAACGTGGAAGGGGTGCCCGTCGCAACATGACCCCCCTGATGTCCCGGATCCTGGCAGTGGCGTTTCCGGAGTTGGATGTGCACTTGAGGGCATCACAGCAGCCACAAGGGGGTGAGTACACTCTCATTCAGCTGACTCTGCGTGCAATACGAGGTCTCTGGGTGGGGGGTTGTTCAGTGGGTTCCCCTCAGCCAGGGCGAACTTGGTAGGCAAGGTCCCTTGTGAAGCAGGCTATGTGGCACCCCGACCGCACTAGTGGTAAGAGCCATCTACACCTAGTCAGGCTGCTGTGACTTCCAGGTGTGCAGCAATTGGGCTTAGGCCTCGTACCCCATGGTCAGGTGAATTTTCCAGGAACTATTAGTGCATGGCATAGTGCTGAGGGCTGCTCCCTGTGTTTTGTGTCCGCCAACGGTAGTGGTGTTGCATGCACTGAACATGTTTTTCTTCTGTCTTCCCCCCCTTTTTGTAGTCTCCCTGTTCTTGTGTGCAATAGCATCATCAGGCAGAGGAGCAGTGGCACCGGAGCAGGAGGGAGCTGCAACCCACTTGGCCCTGGAGGGTGAAGCAACGGACTCTGAAACCACCAGTGGGATGGAGGGCGAGGGGAGCTCCACGGCGGGAACAGGAGCAGACACTAGTGACAGCGACTCCTCCTCTGATGGTAGCTCCCTTGCGGTGGCGGGCACCTCTGTGCCCACTGCATCAAGAGGTACAGCCACCACCCACCCTACCAGCACTGCCCTCCTAGCAGCCCCTCAGCGTGTGTTCCGTGCCTGCTCACCCAAGAGGGTGGGCATCTCCTTTGCCCCAGTCACCTCAGGCCCTGTCCCAGTCAGCCCTGCTGCCCTCAGTGAGAAGGCTATTGATACCTGAGATCCCTCACAGTTGGGCAATCTACCATTTTGAATGCCATCCAGGGTGTTGAGAGGCATTTGCAACAAACAAATGCATACCTGGAGAGCACTCATTCTGGGCAGGTGGCCCAACAGAGAGCATTTCAGGCTCTGGCCTCAGCACTGATGGCAGCCATTGTCCCTGTGTCCAGCCTCCCACCTCCAACTTCCTCCACCCAGAACCAATCCCGTGTACCTCAGCCTATCCCAAGCACACCATCAGACCAGCATGCACACACATCAACACACAAAAGTGGCTCCGGAAAACATAAGCACCACACATCCCACAGGCACTCACATAAGCACCATCCCCTTGCAGACACAGCAACATCCACTGCCTCCACTGTGTCCCTCTCCTCCACATCCTCCTCCTCCCTCCCTGTCTCTTCTCCACTCACACCTGCATGCACTACATCCTCAGCCGCTACCTCCATCACCAGCACGCCCATCACCACACACCGCTCACATGCAATCACCACCCCCACTACCATTCACACATCCCCTGTGTCCTCTCCGAGTGTGTCTGTGAGCCCGCCTCCCAAAGTACACAAACGCTGGCATACACCCTTCCAACAGCCATCCACCTCACAACAGCCTCCAGCCCATGCACCTTCACCCAAATTCAGCAGAGGTACACCTCCTACAACCACTACCGCTTTCTCCACTTCCAAACCCCCTCCATCTTCCCGTCCCAGTGTGTCTAAAAAACTTTTCCTGGCAACCCTTGACCTCTTCCCTTCACCTCCCTCCCTGTCCTTCTCCTAGGGCCAGGCTTTCCAGGTCCCAGCCCAGCACCTCAGCCACCAAATCCCCAGGCACAGTGGTGCCAGCATCTGCGGGGTCATCGAGTGCACCACCCATCAGGGCTGCCAGTGTGCCACGTAGTGAGGGCAAGGACATTCCGCCACCTGCCAAGGTGAAAAAGGTGCCCACATCCCAGAGGGAGAAGCCGCACCTACCAGCCACCAAGGGCTCAGCAAAAACAAAAGGGGATAGTGGCAAGAAAATTGCGGCACCATCAAAGATGGGGAAGGGACAAAAGAAGAAGAGCAGGTCAGGACAGGGCACGGTGGCACCGACTGAGGGACCAGTGTCACACCTTCTGTCCACGACCACACCAACCTGTACGACGGCGAACATCGCAAGCTGTCCCGCCACCACAACTGCACCTGCCCCGCCACCTGCACCGCCACATGCACAGCCACCAGCACATCTACAGTCTCAGCGACAGTCCCCAGCCTCTTCTCTAGTGGGCAGCCGTCCGAGGCTCCAGGAGACGTCCTGCTGTGTCCCTCAGCAGGTGCTGACCCATGCACCACCGCCAGCACCGCCGTTACAGACACCGCCGCAAGCACCGCCACCAGCCCGTGACAAGCTCGGACAGTGGCACCACCGCTGACATGGCTACAATCCCCAGTGGTCAGTCGTCCGAGGCTGGAGGAGAGTTCCTGGACCCTGGGCAGCTTCCATGAGGCATGACTTCCATCACTGTGTGCACCTGCAGGTGGAAGGCAAAGCCGCAGCAGTGTGGGGTATGTCGCTGCCTCCATGGTCTATCATGCTACCTGTACCTCTGCAAACTCGTGGCACACACACCCAGGTGAGGGAATTGTACCGGCCACACTGCACGTGGAGCACTCTGGGCACCATGCCCCCTCCAGAACCAATGGAGAGATACATCCACTACCTCAGTCCATGGCAGGATGAAGCACTCTGGGCACCATGCCCCCTCCAGAACCAGGGGAGAGATACATCCACTACCTCAGTCCTTGGCAGGATGAACAGTGGAGAGATACATCCACTACCTCAGTCCTTGGGAGGATGAAGCACTCTGGGCACCAGGCCCCCTCCAGAACCAGTGGAGAGATACATCCACTTGAAAGACTGTGGCTTTGCGCTCCCCAGGATAAAGCAGTGGGCAAACCACCCACTGGAGAGACTTGAGAGACTGTGCCTTTGCACTCCCCAGGATAAAGCAGTGGACAAACCACCGACTGGAGAGACTTGAGAGACTGTGGCTTTGCACTCCCCAGGATACAGCAATGGGCATTGAGCCCCTTTGTGCAGCAGTGGCATCGTGCGTTCATCTGGCTGAGGTGCCCCTCCTCCCTCTCCCTGAAGTGCCTGTATATTTTCGATCTGATGCCCCAGCAGTGTTCTCTCCGTTTCCAGTCAGGTATCTTGTGTGGGCTTTGCCCATGCATTTTGGGACCAGTGGTTCAAGGACAATGATTGGTACACTATCCAGACTTATGTAGTTGGTGTACATATTTGTATATACTGAATTTTGATTTTTGACTATTATATTTTTCATGATTACACTGGTTACAATCATTTCCTTTTGTCCTTGTGTTCTTCCAGGGGGTGATGGGGTGTATATGTAATGTTGCTGCATGTATTTGTGTGTATGTTGTTGTGGGTGAGGGAGGGGGTATTGCGTGTTGCGTGTGTGTGTCTTTTCCCTCCCCACCTGTGTTGTAGGTGCAGTACTCACCGTGGTCATCGACGGCGTCTGTCCTGCTCCTGATAGAGAAGGAGGAAGAGCAGCATTGGTAACACCTGTAGTTTGGGCTCCATGGCGTCCTGGTTCCTCGTTGGGTGTCGAGAGGTGAGTGTTTTCCCTTCTGTGTACTGTTTCCGCCGTGCTTTTGATAGCGTTGGTTCTGCCCCGGAAAAGGTGCCGGATAGGCCTCTTGTAATAGTGTGGGCGGTACTTTGTCCTCTGCCTCTCTGTTGACGGTTACCGCTGTGGTGTTTGTTTCTCCCACCGTGGCGGTCGGAGTGTTAAAGTGGGTGTCTGTGGGGGCGGTTTCCGCCGTGGTCTTGATTCGTGTCCCCAGCGAAATTACACTACTGTCAAAAGAAGTAAAATATTTGGGTCACCTCATTGAGAAAGGAACTAGGAAAATTTCAAGAGAGAGAGTCACCGCCATACTGCAGATGAATCCCCCAGCAACCCAGAGAGATGTCAGGATGTTTTTAGGAATGGTAAGCTACTGTTGCCAGTGGATTCCCAACTTTTCAGTCATTTCGAAGCCATTGCAGAAGCTGACTAACAAAGAAGTCAGTGATTCCTTAGTGTTAGATCAAGCCTGTATGAAAGCATTTTCTGAGTTGAGAGAAAGTCTGTGCAAAGCCCCGGCTTTGGGAATGCCTGACTACACAGAACCCTTTATATTGTTTTCTCATGAACGTGGTGCGTGTTCATTGTCTGTCTTGATTCAGGTCCATGGTGGTGTAAACCCACCAATAGAATATTTTCAGCTACTTTGGACCCAGTTGCAGCAGCTTTACCAAACTATCTCCATTCAGTAGCCACAGTTGGACTTGGCCTCACTCAGAGTTAGAGCATTGTGATGGGACACCCATTAACTGTCATGGTCCCTCACTCCATTAAAGCTTTACTTACACGAACCAAAAAGCAATACCTTACAGGTGCCAAGCTGACTCATTATGAAACGGTCATCCTGAGGTCCTCAAATGTGTCATTGAAAAAGTGTACAGTGCTTAACCCAGCAAAAGAGAATTTTGAAAACTGACAAATTGAAAGGAGTTGAACATGACTGTCTCAAAGTAACTTATTTGCGCACAAAACCGAGACCTGATATTAGAGATACATGATTGGAAGAAAATGACCAAATTATTTTTGTCGATGGTTCCTGTTTAAGAGACAACATGGGAACACTGAGAGCAGGATATGCTGTGTGCAATTTCTGTTGTACTTGAAGTTTCTTGGCTTTGAGGACTATATTCTGTGTAAGTGGCAGAACTGGAAGCCCTTACTGGAGCATCCATGTTTCTGCACAGCTTAAAGTTACCATCTAAATGGCTAGCCAGTATGGATTTGGAATAGTCCATGATTTTGACTAACTGTGGTCACAGAGAGGTTTCCTGACCTCTTCTGGTTCATCAGTCAGAAATGGTGAGAGAACTCATGAATTGCTACAAGCTATTCAAATGCCTGAGAAGATGGCCGTGGTGAAATGCAGTGCACACCTAAAATCACAAGATTTTGTGTCAAAGGGAAATGGATATGTGGATCAAGTCGCAATGTTTTGCGCACTGAACTGTATATTGTTCAAAGATAAATGGGAATTGTTACCGGAGGAAAAGGAAAATTGTACTAGTTATGCCTTACATGTAGTTGACACTATGGAAGAATTGAGAGAGTTGCAGGATAATGTTGACAAAGATGAGAAAAATTATTGGATCAAATTGAAATGTGTTCAACTTGAGGATGAACTATGGGTTTCAGAAGAGGGACAAATGGTTTTTCCAAATAGCTGGTTGACTCAAATAGCAAGGTTTTACCATGGTCAAGCACATGTTGGGAGGGATGCTATGATTCGTACTTTTAAGCAGGTCTGGTTCAATCCAAAATGTTGATAGGTTGCTGAAGCAATGTGCCACCGCTGTGTCATCTGTTAGCAGATGAACGTGGGTAAGAAGACTGTGATCAATTTGAGCCATATTGGAAGAGCAGGCAGAATGCAGATGGATTTCATTGAGATGCCTGTATGTGGCGGATTGAGATATGTGTTGGTGATTGTTTGCATCTTTAGTCATTGGATTGAAGCTTACCCTACATGAAGAAATGACAGCCTTACCTTAGTGAAGTTACTGCTTAGGGAATGATACCATGCGTTGGATTTCTAATCTCTTTAGAATCAGATAGAGTAATTAAATTACTATGTTCAGCTTTAAACATTGAGCAGAAGTTGCATTATAGTTACTGCACTGAATCCTCAGGACTTGTGGAGCAGATGAATGGTACCTTGAAATCAATAATGGTGAGAATGCGTGCGTCCACGAATTTGAAATGGCCCGACGCACTGCTGTTAGTTCTGATGACAATGAGAAACACACCCAACAGGAAAACAGGACTGTCACCGCATGTGATCCTCATGGGCAGTGAAATTAGATTGCCAGCGGTTCCTGCCAATGTTCTTGTGAACATGACAGATGATATGGTGTTGGACTATTGCAAAGGCCTGGCTGATGTGGTTCTTTCTTTCTCTCATCAGGTGGAAGCCACCGAAGTGGAACCGTCTCAAGACCAAGGACACAACCTGTGAGCAGGTGATTGGGTTGTGATAAGAAAGCACATCAGGAAGATGCGTTTGGAGCCTCGGTTGAAGGGTCCTTACCAAGTAGTTCTGATCACTACTACAGCTGTGAAGTGTGCTGGAGTTCTGAGCTGGATCCACGCAAACCATACGAGGAGAGTACCATGTCTGTTGGACAGTGAATAGGAGTTGTTGAGACTACCAACAACGTCCAGAACAACCTCAGAACTGGAGAGGGAGAAGGCAAATCAGAGACCGAATCTGAGCAAACTGAAAGCGGTTAAGCCACTCCTGTGGGAGACGAAGCAGAAGAAATATAGGAGTGAAAAAGTGAACTAACCTCACCTGAGGCAGCAGGAGCGTCTAGTCAGAGGAAGGCTCTCCCAGAAGTAGGCGGTCTTGAAAGACAAACAGAGAAAACAACAGATCCCAAAGGGGAAGGAGTTGAGGCAGACCAAAGTCAATGTGGTCTGACTCCTCCTGATCCAATTGCAGGAACGTAAAGAGAATCCTGCAGAACAATGAGAAATGATAAGTCTGACACTGAAAAGAGCAATAATGAAAGGTCCACTGAAAGGAGATAAGTGGCCAAAGTCCCATGCAAAGAGAAAAAAGCAATGACTGTGACAACAATTGAGGAAGAAGTAGACATGACAAGGAGAGAAGATTTTAGCGATGGAGAATTAACTGGAGATCACAAATTGAAAAGGAAGAGAATTGTGAATCGAAGGTACGCTGGTCCTGAATGGGTGCATGCAACAACAAGTGAATGGCAGAGTGAATTTTTGTCTTTTTGTTTTGATCGAGTCATTCCAGGTCAATATTTTGGCACTTGAAGGAAATCAGTGAACTAAGTAAGGAGTTACTTATCATAGTTTGCCCTTACTTATGGTATAAGTTGTAGTCTGTTACTAACAAGATTCTACAACCAGGAGTATTTCTACAAAGATTATGTTGTATTTTCGTTTGTCCCAGTAATTAAATATTTGAGTAGAGTAGCTAAGGAAAACGCCATAAAATTAGTGAGAGGATTCTTTGAGCCTACATTGACCTTTGGTAAAGATTACTAACACCGCAACAATTTGACATGCTTGCTTACACCCATAGAAAAGAGTTTCTTTGATCAGACGGATGATAGAAGAAAGGCATTAAATGAGAAATTAGAAAAGGGCTTAGAGAAAAGGACATTCAGAAATGATTATGCGTTTAGTGAAATAAAGACACAAGGAAGGTTAGCATTAGATGCAAAACACGTAGGAAAGCTGGGTGTATATAGGCCCACATCTAGAACTGATAGTTGTTTGTGGGAACAAGTGAATGGAAGCATGTGTTTTTGTTTCAGAGTAAATGAACATTCATGTTGAATGGACAGGATCCAGCAATTCCAGGAGTTTATTACATCTGAGTACCAAATGCGTATTACTGTCTTCTAAGAGGATGGTATGGCACATGTTACTTGGGAATAGTCTTCCAAAAGATATTTCAACTTGAGGACTTGAATAAGTTACCGAAAATGACTGAAATACATCACGTTAGACAAAAGAGAGAGTCTCCGTTTAGTATAGTTAGAGATATATTTGGAGCAATGATTCATTCAGTAGGAGTTATCCTAAATTCTATAAAGATTCGAAAGTTGTCTACCATTGGAGATAACATGCCTGACAAATTTGTCAGAAGCCATGCTGCTGATGGATAGAGAAATGGCTGTGGTAAGATCTATGACTGTTCAGAAGCACCTTACGTTAGACATTCTCCTAGCAAAGGATGGCAGAGTTTGCAAAATGCGGAACTCGAAAAATTGTTGTTCATATATTACTGATAATAGTAGAGAAATTATAAGCCTTATTAACAATCTGACTAATGATAGTGCTGATTTGAAAGAACTGAAAGAACCAGGAGTTTGGGAAAATGTTGGCAAAGGATTTGTTCCGTGGGAAATTGGCTTGGCAATCTGGGAAAAGGGATAATATTGAAAATAATACAAGTGATATTGATTATTGTGATTTGCATAATTGGAGCATGGGGAATATGTAAATTGTATCATGTATTTAAAATGAGAAAGATGAAAAATGATCAGAGGAGGGAAGAAATTAAAATGGAAAAATTGTTCAGGGAAAATTTGAACGAAGAGATAAGAGAGATAGGGAGGACAAATTTTAGGGGAGCAAAAATTTGTGTGGGAAGATATAAGTGTGATGACATATTTAGTCATCAGAGGAGGGATTGTAAATGCTGAATTCTTACTAATAAATACTCATGTATTTGAATTTATTAATCTGCATTGAATTTGACTTAATATAGAAAATAATGCACAACTTGGAAAATGTGCCTACTTGAGTGCTCACCAGTATCACAAAGTGTCCTTATTGATTGCTTATTAAAATGACTTGGTGTGCTTAGGTTTAAATGAATTTAGTAGTATGTTATATTAATGATTATGTACTATGTATTTGCTTTATTAAATTGTAGGCCTTAAAATTTGCGAGGTCTTGGGCCTAGTTTGCAAAGCCTCATATTAAACTGCATTGTTAAGATAACGCTGTGAGAAATGTTCGCTTGAAGAAATTAATACACAAATTGTTATTTTCCACTGAGTTGACCAAACACTAGTAAATGTTTTCTTTTCCCATGAGAACTGCTTGCTAGAATGCACTGTAATAGTTATTGTTACAATGTAAAGTTTAGTGTGTGAGAAAGCGATGTTCCCAGGAGCTAACAATGGATGCACTGACTGGAGAACGGAGAGATACCAAATTGATACCTGACAAACCTGATGACAGGAACAGGAGAAGAGGAACAAATCATTGACATGTGGAAGACTGTTTAGTTATATCTTAGATTTGAAGTTCTGCCTTCATTGAACTAAAAGTAAAAGTACCATTCCTTGACCAATAGCAACGTGGGAAGTGTTCTAGATGATTTTAACTTAGCCCGACTGCACTGAGGCTTTTCCCCACTTTGATATCCTCCTGAGAGGAGCTTGTTTATTCTGTCTGAGGAGATGACAGTTCCCCTTTCATGGTCTGTTGCAGAGACTGACCGAACAGATGTCCAATTGACAAAGATAATCGCAGCTTGCCGATCCATATTGAGGAAAGGTACACTGAAATGTTATTGTTCATGTTGTAAATTAGTTTTTTGTTTCTAGGTACCAACTGCAATTTTGATAGAGCCATAGCTGGATGTTTTTCCGAATTTATGTTGACAAAATTGTTTTGCATGAAGCCCAAACATGTTATTCTAATCAGAAAATTAGTACAGAAAATCGTAAAATGCTAATAAGTTGCTATTAATAAATAATTGATGTTACTCCGTTGCTGAATCTAGATGTATGCGATTTCTATTGTGCAATTGTTTTTCCCATAAATTTGTACTGTAATTCTAGAGTGCCTAACCTTTCTTGCTTTGGTTAGATTGACCTTCTTTAGAAGGTTTGGTCAACCAGTGTTGTTCTTGTATTTATATCATTTGATTTTGAGACTAAGGGCCACATGGATGTATATTTGAAATGTGAATCACAATCAGGGAATCACAATTCCAAAGGTAAGAAACTCCATTGAGTTTCTTTTGCGATTCCCGGTGGGTCACAAATAGACCTGTCTCATTAATGCTAACGAGGTAGGTCGCAATTTGCGACCCACCGGGAATCGCAAAAATCACAGGGATGGTGGCCTGCCAGTGTCAGCAGATCACCATGTCTTTGATTGTTTTTAAAGAAAGAAATCTTTTGTTTTTAATGTAGCCCGTTTTCCTGAAAGGAAAACAGGCTGCATTTATAAAGAAAAAAATGAAACAGTTCAGTTTCATTTTTTAAGAGTAGGCAGTGGTCCGTGTGAAAAATATTTTTGCATGCATTCAGTTTAGTTTAGTTTAGGAGATTTGTAGAGCGCATGGCTACCCAGAGGCTTCACAGCACTACATGGTAGGTAGATCTAATATCAATGCCAAGGAATTGCCTAAAAAGAGAATGGGAATGTCTTCAATTTCTTACGAAAAGATAATTCTGAATGATCTTGGCGAAGTTCCAAAGGGAGAGAATTCCAGAGGTGTGTGGCTTTGACTGAAAAGGAATTGCCTCCCCATCTGGTTTTCTTAAAATGGGGCGTATAAGCCAGTGAGGCAGAAGAAGATCTGGGGGACATAGTTGGAACATAAAAGGACATGCATTGCCTAAGGAATCTGGGCCCCTTGTTGTGCAAGGCTTCATGTGCCATGCAAATGCCCTTAAAATAGACCTGTTGCTTTATAGGAAGCCAAAGGAGGGAAATTAATGTAGATTTGGCAGATGTGTATCTAGGAATATTTTTAAGTAGACATGCAGCAGCATTTTGTACAACCTGCAGTCTTTTGACCACAGAGCTTCAAGAGCTAAGAAAAAGAGAGTTGCCATAATCTAGGCGGGACAGTATTAATGCTTGGATGAGAAGTCTTCTAGCCAAAAAAAGTAAAAGGTTAATAATTTTCCTCAGGGTTTTTAATAGGCCGAAGCAGGATGCAGCCAGCTTTTTGGATTGGCTGTCCATTGTGAGGCGAGGATATAGCCAGAAGCCTAAGCTCTTTATGTTATCCGTAGGGGCAGAAGATATTTAAAACCATCAGGAAATGTTATCAAAGGATTGGGAGGGCCACTGATCATTACTTCAGACTTGTTATTGTTAAGCTTGAGTTTAGACTTGGTCATCCATTTAGCTACGTCCTAAAGACAAGATGAGAGATTGGATTGAGCGATGTTTCCAGAATTTGAAAGCGACACTACTGAGTGTCGTCAGCATATGAAAACAAAGGAAGGCCATGAGGTTCCACAATTTTGGCTAAAGGAGAGAGATAGATGTTAAAAAGAGTGGGACTCAAAGACTAGCAATGTGGAACACAACAGGTAAGGGGGAACATGTCAGAGTAGAATGCACGATCCAGAACTTGAAAGGTTCTATATTTTAAGAACGAAGAGAACCAGCACAGTGCGGTGCCTTTTATTCCTAAAGCAGAGAGTCTTTGAAGAAGAATGTTATGATCTACAGGGTCAAAAGTGGCACTGAGATCTAGCAAGATGATAGCTGCACGTCCACTGTGGTTTAATATTTGGCGGGCGCATTCCATAGCCGCTAACTCTCGTTGCGAATGGGTTAGCACCCATTGGTGCTAACTGCGATTGTTTTGCAATCGCATTCACAGTCACAAAACAATTATGCATACCATTTAGAATCGGAATTAGGAAGGGTCGCCCTGGACACGCCCCTTCCTAATACCGAATCGCAAAACCCAAATTGCTATTCGATAACAAGTTACCGAATCTCAGTTTGGGCTTTGTATATCCCAAAAAGCATTTTTCTAATCCCAAACGGGCCGATTCTGCGAATCAGCTTGTGTGTGACTAGAAAAATGCTTTGTACATGTGGCCCTAAGTTACGTGATATTAGCATTGTTAATATAGGGAAATAAACATTCTAACTTTTACATAAAGGTGTGCTTATTCATGGCCAAAGGGGTCATGATGTGTGAGATTACTTCAAAGATCTCACTCTAAATCTGTGTGTGTGTATATATATATATATATATATATATATATGAGAAAAAAGCAAATGGATGGAGGAAAGGAGATGAGAGAAAGTGAAGACAGTGAGAGTGATGTATCGACTGAGTCTGAGAGTGGTGGAGTAAAAGACAATATTTTAAAGTAATTCAACCTGATAGCCTAAGAAGATCAAGCAGGAAGAGGAAGAGACTTTCATAGAAGAAGAGGCAGAGGAAGAGGAGGAAAAAGAGGGTTAGGAGTATCAAAAGAAAATCCTACAGGAATGCATAGAAGAAGCCAAATGACAACGAAGTAATGGGAAAAATGACGGTAACTAATCTCTTGAATAGGTGTATATCTGATTCTGAAAGAGAAGTTTTAGAATTGGGATTATTCTTTGGCCCAGTGACGCAGTTTAATTATACTCAGAGTAGAATTGATTTATTCCAATTCACTAGGAAATTGAAATTAAAGAAATGGTTTGGGACGAAATTACATAATCAAAGAATGGATAAGGAATATATGCCTTCGAAATTAGAGATTAATGATATAGAAATGTTGCATATTGTGTGAATTGGATGAAAATATTGAAGCAAATCCTGACCCTTTTTTGAATTTAGCACAATTGCACATTGATATAGGGGAAAGATTCCCAAGTAATTTCAAACCTAAATCAACATTCTCCCTGTCTGTTAACTGTGATGCAATTAATGTTTTTGAAAAAGGTATAATAAAAGAAATGAAGAGATTAAGATATGCAAAAAGGTCGAAATATGATAATTTGCAGCTAAGGCACAGGAAAGCGATTGAATCATTACTGAAGGATAAAAACATTATAATAAAGAAATCTGATAAGGGTGGAAATGTAGTAATACTATCTAGAGAGAAGTATATTAAGGAGGGTTTGAGACAGTTGCAAGATAAGAATCATTATTCTATTTCGAGTAGAGGTGAAATGAAGGATGTGAAGAGGAAGGTATTTGAGAAATTGGATGACTGGAGAGATCAGGGACTTATTGAACGGGAGGAATATCAATTCCTCAAAGTGGAATTTCCCAAGATGCTGGCCTTTTACTTCTTATCGAAAGTGCACAAAAATGCTGATGATCCTCCTGGTAGGCCTATAGTATCATCAATAGGGAGTCTTTTTGAGACTATTTCCAAATATGTAGATTTCTTTTTATGTCCTTTTGTAGAAACATTACCCTCTTACATTAAGGACACTAGAGATGTTTTAAGGATAATTGATGGAATTATTTGGGAAGAAGATTACCTTCTAATGAGCCTGGATGTTACAAGATTATATACATGTTTACCTCATGATGAAGGTATTAAAGCCTTAAGATATTTTTTGAGGGCAAGGTCCCTGTCGTATCTCTTACACACTGAGACGTTGTTGGAAATGGTTTACATGTGTTTAACAAATAATTTCTTTATTTTTGAAAATACAGTATATCGACAATGCTGGGGACGGCGATGGGTGCTTTATTTTGCTCCCAGCTATGCAGGTTTGTACCTGGTTTGGTGGGAGGAACAAGTGGTCAGGGACATCACTGGTTTTGAAGACCAGGCAGTTCTCTGCATGAGATATATAGATAATATCTTTTGTGTCTGGAAAGGGAGTAAGGAATCTGCCATGAAATTTGTAACAACATTGAATGATAATTTTTTTAATTTGACATTTAGCAGCAAAATACATCATTCTGAGCTGATATTCTTGGATCTGAAAGTAAGTGTGATTAATAATAAGCTAGAGTGTGAGTTATTTAGAAAAGATACTGCTGAAAACAGCCTACTTCATGCTACTAGCAATCACCCTAAGAACTTAATTCATAGTATTCCGTATGGGGAATTACTTATGGCTAGGAGGAATTGCAGTATGGATACTACTTTTGATAAAGAAGCATGCATTATGATTAAAAGATTTAGAGAAAGAGGATATTCAGAAAGTAGTATAGAAAAGGCACTGAAGAAAGTTAAACAAATCAAAAGGGAAGATTTATTGGTAACTAAATTCAAGACTGATAAGCAAGATGAAAAACAAATGAGATTTATTAGCACGTTTCATAACAAAACATGGGAAATAAGAAAAATGTTTAATAAATATTGGCCAGCATTAAAAACAGATGAGAATTTAGCAAAGGTGATAAAAGATTATCCCACATTTACTTTTAGGAGAAGTAGATCCCTAAAGGACACATTAAGTCAATGCTTGATACCAGCAATGGAAAAGAAAAATCATAGTCAAGGTTTTTTTATTTGTGCTAAATGTAAAGCATGTAAACAAGGCAAAAATTGTAAAGAAATAAAATATACAGGGAATATAAAACCTTTTAAAATTAGGAAACATGTAACATGCCATTCGGACAATTGTGTATACCCCTTGAAATTCCCCAGCAATACATTTTATATAGGGAGCACTATACATATGGCAAAGAAAAGAGTATTAGAACACGAGTGCAATTAAAAATGAGGATAAGTCATATCCAGTAGCCAGACATTTTAAAGAACATCATGGCAATAATGCAAATGAATTAAAATTTGTGGTACTGGTTAAAATCATGTTGAATATACGAGGAGGATATAGAACATTAGAGTTAAGGAAACTGGAATCTCAGTTAATTATTGACTGTAACACCATGGAACATGAAGGATTAAATAAGGATGAGGAATTAGCCGTAAATTTGATTAATTGAAGGATAAATGAATTAATGTTGTCAACAAATTATGCACAATGTAGTGATAGAAATTGGGTATGTATAATTAATTTTAAGGGATGTTTTTTGACAATTTGGTTTTAATAAGAGGTGTTCATTTTTTGTTTTATAGAGAAGAAGAAAAATATGGACGGGCATTGGAAATGCAGAGGAGCTACTATATCATATAGAAAATATTTGGTGATGATAAAATTGAATATTGTATTTCATGATTTTCTGCACGACTTGGGTTTGACTACTCTGGAATATGTATTGAATAGAAGTAAAAGTAACTACAAGGTTTCTTGCTTTAGAGATTAATATATTTTTTTTATGGGGATGCTTGAATTGTAATTGCCCACTTGGGTTAGGTTTACCAATATTAATAAGTTGGTTGGTTAGAAAAAGACGGTAATGCAGAAGCGATTAGTGTTGAAAAAATTGATGTTGAATGGGAGGTAAAAAATTCCATAAAGTTAATAATGTGAATAGTATACCGTTATGATTGCAAGGAGCACTTGAGAACATTTGGAAACATTTTGTATACGTGGAAACTTTGTGTTGATAAAAGTTATACTGATTGATAACAAATATGGTAAATGTGTTAGAAAGTATGGGGTAGCAGATACTATGAGAGAATTGATGTTTTGGAAAATTAAAAATATGTGAAGTATAAAAATATGTGAAGTATAAATAGGTTTGTTTAACAATGAGAGAAACATGTTTAAAGATGGCTGCCGTATTTAGAATAAGGGTAGTAGACCGTTTTTTATGTTATTGAATTGGTGTGGGAATATATCGAAATGAAAGTATGGACTAAAATTGCTTGTGATCAAGGGAGCTTTTACTCCCAAAACGCGATTTTTTGTACGTGCCGAAATAAAGACGACATTGAGTGACAAAGGGTTTTTCCGAAAGGAGGAAATAGAAGGGCATATATATATATATATATATATATATATATATATATATATATATATATATATATCCAGATTATACACAGATTTAGAGTTAAGAATATTTAATTATTACCTGTCTCTTACCTTTCAATATTTTGTTCCTCAATATTGTTGTAACTATGGCCATATGTACAAAAGTTAGTGTATATATATATATATATATATATATATATATATATATATATATATATATATATGAAACCTAGCGGCAGTCGCTACTAGGTAGTTATAGTTAGGACCATGGTTTCATACAAAAAGCCTTTTTTGTCTTGCCTATATTGTTGGCACAGTTAGATTAATTTTTGCAAAATTTTCCCGCAAAAATGTCCCCGTTGATTCTTGATGCACACAAAATGTTTCAGAGTGATCCGTCACGCAGGAGCCGAGAAAAAAGGGGGGTCAAAAAAGTTGTTTCCCACGTTAATTACCATAGGACCTTTGAATACGACTACAGCCTGAACCACAGGAAGGAAGCTAGCTTTGGGTATACAGATTGTGCTTTCACTTATTTGGTGTAAATCCGTTCAGTAGTTTTTGAGAAATTAAGGGGAAAGCAAATTTGTATATCTAGGCCCCCGGATCCATTGCAACGTCTTCGCAAATAATGACCTGCTTGTGCAGGGAAATGCAGAGCTCTGATTGACTGCCAACATTTTTAAAAGAAATGTTGCATCTATTTCACGACAATGTCGCAAATTCGCCCAACAATTGTCAAAAAACACAAGCATGGGCTCCCTGCTTATTTTTAACAAGTCCCCGGGTGGGGTAGGGTCCCGGGTTTTTTTACAATTTCTATACCGTAGGGCTGCTTGGCCCCCTCCCCTCACACAGCCTCACCACATCAAAATAACGGTGGGGCTGCATGGCCCCCTCAGCCACTGGGGCATATACATTAAAAATGATATGTGGGGGTCGCCTGACCTCCCTCACAACCCTGGGGACCACCAACTTCCTAGAGCTAAACACTAAAACCATGTGGGAGGGCTGCGTGGCTCCCCACAGCCTCAGGACCACCACCTCCCCATTGCACTTTTTAGATAGAATATGGGTGGGGCATGCGGCCCCCTCCCAACCCCGGGGACCACCATCTCCCCAGGTCTAAGGAATAAAACCATGTAGGGGGGCTGTGCCCTCCTCCCCTCTCCACAGCCCCAGGGACCACCACCTCCCGGGGCACTTTTTAAATAGAATATGGGGGGGCTGCGTGGCCCCCCTGCAGCCCCGGGGTCCACCACCTCGACTGGACTAAAAACTAAAACCATGCAGGGCCACTCAGCCCCCCCCCCCCCCCACAGCCACAGGGACCACCACCTCCCCGGGCCACAATAACAAAAGTGAAGGGTGTCTGTTGCGAACTCCCAAGCCATGGGACCACCACCTCCCCAGGGTTATTGATTGTTGGAGTGGGGCCCTGCTGAGGAGCCAATGATGGCCCAGGGAACTGCCACCCCCCAGTGTCGGTTCCTCCTATGTTTCCTATGTCCCGGGGTGCCCAACTCCAAGACACTGCTGTTTGCTATGGCTTGGTGGCAGCTTTACAACTGCTATCAAGTCACAGCAAACACTCTGCTCGTAGCGAGGTGGAGCTGTCAAACACTTGTTCCTCGCTGCGAGCAGATGTTTCCTCTGTCTCCCTGCCTGAAAAGACGAAGGCAGGGAGACAGGGGAAAATGCTCTCACAGAGAGTGGCAGCAATGCTTGCTCCCACAGGAGGTGGGGAGCTGGTTGGGACTGCAGCGGCCTTCAGGTTACCCCCGTGGTCCAGGGCACCCAGGTCATGTGGCTGTGCCCAGGGAGATGGGTCCCCAGGGCTGAGATCTGCTTAGGGAGGGGGGCCTCGTGGTGACTCCCACCCAAAGAAATAAAAAATTAATTAGGCCATGCCCCAGGGGTTGGGGTTCCAAGGGCCGACATCAGCGTGGGGATGGGGGCCGTGCAGTCCACCCTCCCCCAAAAAATATATTATTCAGGGTTGGGGTCCTCAGGCCCAAGATTATCCTGGGGAGGGGGGCCTTGTGGCCCACCTTCCTCGAAAAAAAATAATAAGGCCGTGCCGTAGGGTCCCCTGGTCCAAGATTGGCCGGGGGATGAGGACCACAGGGCCTCTCGCCCCAAAACAATACATTTTCGAAGGCTGGGGGGCGAAATCAGCCTGGGGAGGGAGGCATGTGGAACTGTAGCCAATTACAGCTGTGTATGGCCAAAGACTGTGTGCAGCATGGGTTTGGGTGTTTAAGGGTGTTGGCTGCAGGGATTGGCCAAAGGCCAGGCCCTGCACCCAACCCCCGCTGCGCAGAGCCAAAGGCCCTGCGCAGCACATGATTAGGTGGTATAGGGGTTGCCCGCAGGGACAGGCCATGCACTGCTCATTACCCACACATTACAACATTCATGATATCTTTGATAACATCATTGATAACAATGTAATATTTGTAGTAACATTTTTGATTAAAAAACTGCATGGCGGGGCGTGAGTTATAGTTACCTTCGGACACGAGTTATAGTTACTTGAGGTAACTCTGACTATGACTCGTAAAGTTCTATGGTTTTGTACATTTAGAATTTGAGCAAAGTGTGCCAGTGTAGATAAAGACCTGAATGGCGCCCAATCTTTGTAAATATAGCGCAGGTCAGCTCTCTTCCATTCACAAAATACAGCGCAGCAACATGCCTTGTTGCGCTTTGTGGCGTGAACTCTTAACAAATTTGGTCTTATCCTCAAGTATTGTCAATCTTGTGATCAATTTCTCAAGATTTATTTTAGCATTTCTTGCACAGGATGTGCCTCCAATTACCTCTTTATTTTGTCCACCATGCCTCTTATCCATTTTAATTCAATGTGTGCATATTTTACAAGTAATCATTTCTTTACATGAGTGCACATAAAAATAAAAATCATTAATACCCTGGGAACTTTGCCCCTAGTTCACTATAATTTTCTAAGGAGGTCATTTCCCATTACCTGTCGAACTCTTCCTTTATAAAAATATTTATTCAGTAAATATAAATAAATATATAAATATATATATGTACAAAATAAGAATATGACATAAGCTATGGCTAAACACTTGATGGTACATGAGGGTGCAAATTGGACAAATATGACATTTTTTGGAATTGCTAATATTGATTGTAATGAGAGAGGGGGGGATCGAGAAATTAAATTGAGACACCTGGAATCACGGTTTATAATCCAGCTCAAAACTAAGATCCTGAGGGGACTCAATGGAGATGAGGAACTCCATTATCACTTATAATTGAGTGCCTGGAAAGAAATACGTGTGAACAGTTAATATATGGATATCAAGTTGAACATATGAAAAGATGAATAGACCATGATTAATGATTTTGAAGAACAGTGAACCCTCCTTTCCTTTTTGGGATCCATACTAGGCTTATTGATTATTATATAATATGCAGACCCCTCTCATTTTTTCTGTCTCAACCTGTACATGAATTATTTTTCAATCATTTGAACGCTCTTGGTCTTTGGTTGGTTCACATGCACCTTTAAATTAGTTTAATTGGAAAGTACATTTGCTTTATTTGGATATATGGTGTTAAATATCACTACATGTCCCATAATGCACTATATATGTTAGAGATGAGAGACTATAAATAACAAACATAGAAAAAAGACATATGTACTGTCAACAAGACCGAGAGGTCTAAACGCGTCAGTGGTGATTGTTGGTGATGCACATATCTGATTAAACAGCAAAGAAAACTTTCCTGGAGTGCAGCGTCATAACTGGTTACAGTTTTGTTTCATAATTAATTGGGAGGAACGGTCCGTTCCCCACGCTGGCACCAGCATAATATACGCGCCACAATGTGGACCATTTATTGTAACATATATATATATATATATATATATATATATATATATATATATATATATATATATATATATATATATATATATATATATATTTATTTATTTATAGAGTCAGGTATAAAAATGTATGAAAAATTACTTTCAGTACCTGCTGTGGGTGGCATGGTACCCTCTATGTCAGTGTTCACAGCTACAGTCATCTGCAGCAAAAGGGGCTCCTTAATGTCCAACTAATCGAATAACATAATTTTAATGTAGTACCTAAATGTCTGCAGGTTATTCCTGTAAGGTCTCAAATGATAAAATTAGTATAGCAAGAAACTAGAAATGACAATATAACATGTCAACACACAGTTCTTTTGATACTACACAAGAGGTTCAAGGAATCTTGTTTTTATTGCCAATAAACCATGAAGGATTAGTTTAAGGTTCACTCTATGAAATCTTGTTTTTTGGGTAAGGGTTCAGTGGCATACCTCAGGTAGGTGTGAGTTCTGGTGTCACACCCAGCTTCATAGGTTTCCTTAAAGAATTGTTTCAACATTGTGGTGGGCTCACAGTCCTGGTCTGTGCCATGCACACCCGCATATGCTTGCAGTTAGTGACTGTGCACCCATTGTGGTAATGTTCCTAGCTCTGTATTACACAAACAGGTATATGGGCCTCACACGCAGTGATGCACACCATCATTAGGTGCTCCTAGCACAGACTGCAGCCCTGCTCATTTATATACAAAGGTTGCTCTTCAGGGGCACAACTAGCCTTGCCCATTTGTGGGGAATGGGGGCTAAGAATGCCAATGGATGTGGCCATCTTAATGGTTTGAGATAAAATTACTTGTGAGAGCTCCCTTCACTGCTGAACATGAGGGGTCATTTTTGGGATAATGTGCAAGATTTTGTGTTTTGAAGGACGCTGGATCAGTAACATTGTCTCAAACAAATCAGGACCTAACCACCTTGACACAGTTTTGGGATCTTTCCTTGAGAAATCATAGCGGGGACTGCAAATGTTGGATTTTAACACATATTGGATCAGTAGATCTGGCTGGGGCAGAACTGTGACTCCTGGATTCCGAGGCAATTCTCAGGAACTGGTGTACTATAATACATAGAAGGCAAGTTGCAGTGTTCTCAGTTATTTGAGCACCTTCACCTACATCCTCCAAAGGAAACTTTCAAGAACATATTGGGTAATGGTGAGTTATAATCATATGTCTTACTTTTCCTCTATTCATACCACATTTACCTGATCACAATTATATTGCACTGTAAAACACACTAGGTCAGCTGAGTTAGTCTCCACCCAATAGGACTACGTAGGACTCTGTACACCCACAAAGTTTTGACAAATATTGAAAAATGGTGCAATTTAAGCATATTTGTTATCTGGTCTTATGTTGCTACTGGATCTGCCAGACCAGAATGCATTCATGATCCATATGCACAATAGAATAATACCATAGGGTATCATTAGATTGATGTCAGGCTGCATAGTATCACATGTCCAGACTCTATAATACATAGACTGTTGTTGAAGTAGTATTCTACAGTACTAGATCTTAACCATAAGTTACAGCTCCCATGAAATAGTACTACTTCTGAAATGAATGGTCCTACCCTTTGACTGAAATGCAACCCACATTTGGAAAAAGGTTTGATGCAGGACACAAATGAAGCAAAGAAACCAACCACAAAATGGGAGTTTCTATGATGGATGGTGAGCGTATTTCACTAGAAAACTTGTGCAATATGAAAAGATCATGAAATAGGCTTTGATGGCAAATGTTTCAACCGCGGTATTCCATTAGCGGTACACACCGCCGCACTCAAAATACACACACAACTCCAAAACACCGCCACATTGGACAATTCCAAATACACACACCTGATACACATACAAACACCACTCCCACACACCCAATACAATATAAAACACACACCCACATCACACACAAACCCTCACAACCACAATTTCTGAGAGAAGGCCAGAGAGAGACAGCAAAGAATAGAGAACCCCATCACACAGAGGCACACTACACCATCACCCACACAACACCCACGCACAAAACACCACATACCACTGCACTCACCATACTCATCAACACATGCACCACCCCACACATCACACACACCACCCCATGGCACGCCAAAGACACCCCCGCTTCTCCGAGGAGGAGCTCAGGGTCATGGTCGAGGAAATCGTCCCTGTAGAGCCACAGCTATTTGGCTCACAGGTACAGCACACATCAATAGCCAGGAAGATGGAGCTATGGCAAAGAATAGTCGACAGGGTCAACGCTGTGGGACAGCACCCAAGAAATAGGGAGGACATCAGGAAGAGGTGGAACGACCTACGGGGGAAGGTGCGGTCCACGGTATCCATGTACAACATCGCGGTACAGCGGACTGGCGGCGGACCCCCACCTCCACCCCCACAACTAACAACATGGGAGGAGCAAGTCTTGTCCATCTTGCATCCTGAGGGCCTCGCAGGAGTCGTTGGAGGAACGGACACTGGTAAGTCAAATTCCAACTCTCTTATCCCCCACCCTACCTGCATGCTATCACACACTCCCACCCTCACACCCTCCCCTATCACTTCAAATCCTCACCTATCTACCCATGACACCAACCACCCATCCCAACACCAAATCCTGCATTACCTAACTAAGTATGGATACCCATCACTAAAGCATGTCCACTGTACAGACCCACAACACTCCCCAACTATCACCACACAAGCCCCCACACAGGAATGCCTGCACTGGGGTACACGCACACCCAAACATTGCACATCATGAAACACACACATGCAATAATCATGTACTCATACCCCCGCAGGAACCCGAAGGAACGTCACCACACCAGAGGGTCCAGACAACACCACTCCACCCCCAGAAGAGGCCCACAGTGACGACAGCAGCTCTGTCCCACTGGATCTTGATGACCAGCCCGGACCATCGTGGGCCTCAGGACAGTCGGTTCCCCTTGCCAAGCCACAGCCCAACACCGAACTGACACCCTCTGGGAACACCAGCACAGCACCCACCCAGCGGGCCCAAACCTCCCTTCCCAGGACAGGTCAATCAGCGGTGTGTCCACCACTACAGGGCACCCAGGCTAACCCACCACCCTAACAACAACAGGGACCTGGGGGCAGTGGTAGTGGGCACACGGTCCAGGGGACAGAGGCACAGGAACACAGGGGAACTGGGAGGGCTGCTGTGCGACAGAGGGAGGACAGGCCAAGGGAACCTACTCTCAACGAGGCCCTCTCCTCTATCATGGGAGCATACCACCACTCACAGGAGACGATGGCAACGGTACTGGCCAAGTTGCAGGAGACCCTGCGTCTGCAGGAGGAACAGTATTTGGGGTTCAGGGAGGAACTCAGGACCATCGACTCCGCCCTGGGCACCATTGTAGGGGTGGTGACGGACATTCAAAAGACCTTGAGGGACACCGTGGCACTCCCAGGGGCCCCTGACACTAGCCACGACGATGAAATGCCCACCACCTCCGCCGGCGCTAGTGGACAGGAGGCACCGCCACAGGACCAACACACCAGCACCCCATCCCCTGCAGACGGACCACCACCACTCAAGCGGGCCCTGAGATCCAGGAACAGGACAGAGCAAGATGGCAAGACCCCCGCCAGGAAATAAGACCACCCTGATCGTCCTCCCACTGTCCCACTTTGTTACCCTGTCCAAATCGGAACTGCCCCAGCTCCACTTCCAATGGCCAGCTGTGCAATGTACCTGTGAGACTAATAGACTGGACTCTGCCATGGACATTCCTCCACCATCACCCATCCCCATTTCACAACCCCCCTTCATTGTTATGCACTTAAATAAACACCCTTGAAACACTAATAAAACTGGAGTCAGTCAATGATTGTGAACTTTGTATTGTCAATTACAGTGTTCAAAAAGGTTACCCATTGGAAGGCCAACATACCAATGTCACACATCACAAGTCTTTCAAGGGTGCAAGCTGCTGACACGTAGGTTACCAGAATAATGAAACTGAAATGGAAGGGGACAACTTAGTTAACAAATAGGGAGTGAAATGTAGGTACAGGATAGAGGTAGACGTGTGAAAGTTAATAATATGTGAAACATGAAAATGTACTCACCTGTGTCTCACTGAAAATATTGCTGTATGACTGGCTCCCTGTTGTCGTTTTCATCTTCATCAGCTTCATCCTCATCACTGTCCACAGGCTCCACAGGCTCCCCCGCTGCAACAACACCGTCATCTGGATCATCCTCCTGCAGAAAAGGCACCTGGCGTCGCAATGCCAAGTTATGGAGCAGGCGATGATGATGTCGCACACCTTCTTCGGTGAGTACAATAGGGATCCACCAGTCATATGGAGGCACCTGAACCTGGCCTTAAGAAGGCCGAAGGTGCATTAGATTACCCTCCTAGTCCGCCCATGGGCATCATTGTACCGTTCCTCTGCCCTGGTCCTGGGATTCCTCACTGGGGTCAATAGCCAGGACAGGTTGGGGTAACCAGAGTCCCCCAATAGCAATACACAGTGCCTCTGGAGTTGACCCATCATATCAGGGATGCTGCTATCCCGCTGGATGTAGGCGTCATGCACAGAGCTGGGAAACATAGCATTTACCTGCGAGATGTACTGGTCTGCCAAACAGACCATCTGTTCATTCATAGAATAATAACTCTTCCTGTTCCTGTACACCTGTTCATTCCTGCGGGGGGACCAGAGCTACATGGGTCCCATCAATGGCACCTATGACGTTGGGGATATGTCCAAGGGCATAGAAATCACCTTTCACTGTAGGCAAATCCTCCACCTCAGGGAAAATGATGTATCTCCTTACGTGTTTCAGCAGGGCAGACAACACTCTGGACAAGATGTTGGAAAACATAGGCTGGGACATCCCTGATGCCATAGCCACTGTTGTCTGAAAAGACCCACTTGCAAGGAAATACAGCACTGACAGCACCTGCACGTCAGGGGGGATTCCAGTCAGATGGCGGATTGGTGACATCAGGTCTGGCTCCAACTGGGTACATAGTTCCTGGATTGTGGCACGGTCAAACCGGTAGGTCACGATGACATGTCGCTCTTCCATTGTCAACAGGTCCACCAGCGGTCAGTACACCAGCGGATTCCGCCATCTTCCAATATGTCCCAACTGACGGTGCCTAAGAAGGACAACAGCGAAGAAACTGTCAGTATTCCTCCAGGTATGTACCCACATACCGTCGCGGTAGGCGGTCGTAGAGCGCGGCGCAATGCTGCATTGGTTAACATTGGACCCTATGGGTCCCAGGAGCCAATGAACAGGTGCGCCACCGGTGATGATGTGCACCGCCGCGGGCGTCACCGCCGCGGACGTCACCACCATTTTCTATCTCTTCAATCACTAGATACCTGACCTTTGACAGGAGAGGACCTACACTGCTAGTGCTGCTGTGACCTCGGTCTGGAAGCGACAATGGCTGCTGCGTCTGGGGAAAGGGCCCCTGCCTTCACTGCACAGGAGTTGGCGAAACTTGTGGATGGGGTCCTCCCCCAGTACACGCTACTCTACGGTCCTCCAGACCAACAGGTTAGTACACAGGGAGCACGTTGTATGGGCTAGGCTTGGGTGGAGAGGGATGGGTGGATGAGGGAAGGGGGCAGAGTACATAGAACAGTTATGCATGGGGATGAATGGGCCACATGGATAGAGTTGGGAGGGGCCAATCACAAGGACGGTGCAGTAGGTAATGACTGTCCTCTTTCCTTGTGCATGTCATGTAGGTCAGCGCCCACCAGAAGAGGGACATTTGGCGTGCCATCGCCAAGGAAGTCCGGACCCTGGGGGCCCACCAGAGACGGGGCACCCACTGCCGTAAGAGATGGGAGGACATTCACCGCTGCAGCAAGAAGACGGCAGAGGCTCAGCTGGGGATGGCCTCCCAACGTGGGAGGGGTGCCCGTCGCACCATGACCCCCCTGATGTTCCGGATCCTGGCGGTGGCCTACCCGGAGTTGGATGGGCGCTTAAGGACATCACAGCAGACACAAGGGGGTGAGTACTACCTCATCATATGGACTTTGCCTGCAGTGGAGGTGTCTGGGTGGGGGTGGTGGGTTGTGGGTGTCCCTAGGCCAGGGCGAGTTAGGTAGGCAAGGCCCCTCCGTTATGTAGGCCATTTGACATCTCTACCCCAGCTCAAAACAGAGGGAAGTTGATGTATAGTTGCCCTTTTGCCATCCATGTGGGCTGATCACTACCATTGCCATGTAGACCATTTCCCAGAAATAGCATGTGCAGATGTCAGGAGCACGGCGTAATGCATGGGGCTGCTGCGTCTGTCTTGTCCGCCAACGGTAGCGGTATGCCATGCACTAAAACTCTCTTTCTTCTGTCTCCCCCCTTTTCCTGCTCTCCCTGTCCTTTTGTACATCAGCATCAACAGGCGGAGGTACAGTGGCACCGGAGCACGAGGGAGCTGCATCCCACATGGCCATGGAGGGCCACACCACAGACTCTGAATTCACCAGTGGGACGGAGGGCGAGGGGAGCTTCACGTCGGCCACCAGATCACCATCCAGCGACACGGACTTGTCTGCCGATGGGAGCTCCCCTGTGGTGGCGGCACCATCTGTGCGCCCCACTTCTACAGGTACAGCCGCCACCTCCCCTACCAGCACCGCCCTCCCAGCAGCCCCTCAGCGTGTGTCCCGTGCCCGCTCACCCAGGAGGGTGGGCATCACCTTCGCCCCAGGCACCTCAGGTCCTGCCCCAGTCACCCCTGCTGCCCTCAGTGAGGAGGCCATTGACCTCCTCAGGTCACTCACTGTTGGGCAGTCTACCATTGTGAATGCCATCCAGGGTGTAGAACGAGAGTTGAAACACGGTAATGCATTCCTGGAAGGCATTCATTCTCGTCAGGCTGTCCTTCAGCAAACCCTGCAATCTCTGGCTTCAGCACTGATGGCAGCCATTGTCCCTGTGTCCAGCTTCCCCCCTCCAACCTCCTCCACCCAGACCCAATCCCCTGTACCCCAGCCCATCCCAAGCACACCTACAGACCAGCAGGCACACAAGTCAACACACACAAGTAGCTCAAGCAAACATAGGCACCACACACACCACAGGCACTCACACAAGCATCACACCCATACAGACACAGCAACATCCACTGTCTCCACTGTGTCCCCCTCCTCCTCTTCTCCCTCCTCCCTCCCAGTCTCGTCTACACACACACCTGCATGCACCACATCTACAGGCACTAGGACTCGCACCAGGACACCCAGCACCACAAGCCGCTCACCTGCACTCACCACCTCCACTGCCATTTACACGTCCCCTGTGTCCTCTCCCAGTGTGTCTGTGACGCCCCCTCCCAAAGTACACAAACGCCGGCAATCACTCACCCAACATCCATCCACCTCACGACAGCCTCCAGTACCTGCACTTGCACCCAAAACACCTAAAGTGACACCTCCTACAACCACCTCCTCTACCTCCACTCCCAGACCCCCTCCAACTACCCATCCCAGTGTCCATCAGAAACTGTCCCTCTGTCAAATTGACCTGTTTGCCCCTACCCCCCCCCCAGTTCATCAGTCCTGTCGTTGCGCCTGAGCCAAAAAGCCTCCAGTACCAGTGCTGCGTGTTCCAGGTTTTTGGAGTGCACCGTCCACCAGGGCAGGCAGTAGGACCAGGAGCCAAGGCACTGTCAGCCCACCCCCTGTAAAGGCACCGAAATTGGAGAGTGGACGACGGGACCGTGTCAAGACTCCTGGTGGGACAACAAGTGAAATGGGATCCAAGGCAATTGGTGAGTCAGCTGTCACTCCAAAGAAGATGGGGAAGGCTCCGAGGAAGTCTGCCCAGCCTGTTGTGAGTGTTACGGCGGAGAAGTGCGCCATCATTTCCGGCGGTCCAGACACAACCGCCAGCACCGTCGTTACTGGTCAGGAGACCACCGCCAGAGTCATTGCCCAGGAGGGCCCAAGTATCGTTACTGGTCAGGAGAACACCGCCAGAGTCAGTGCCCAGGAGGGCCCGAGTATCGTTACTGGTCAGGAGACCACCGCCAGAGTCAGTGCCCAGGAGGGACCAGGATCCCACAGCCCCGCTGGGCGAAGATGGAACGTCATGCCACACCCCAATGTCCAGTGTGGAGTTCGTCATGCCACACCCCAATGTCCAGTGTGGAGTTCGTCATGCCACACCCCAATGTCCAGTGTGGAGTTCGTCATGCCACACACCAATGTCAGTATCTGAACCGCTATCTCCGGCTACCGCTGAACAGTCCAGAGCCAGCCTGGCAAAGCACCGCTGAACAAGGCCAAGACCGCCATGGTGAAGACCGCTGAACAGTCCATAGGCAGCCATGGCAAAGCACCGCTGAACAAGGCCAAGACCGCCATGGTGAAGACCGCTGAACAGTCCATAGCCAGCCATGGTGAAGACCGCTGAACAGTCCATATCCAGCCATGGCACAGCACCGCTGAACAAGGCCGAGACCGCCATGGTGAAGACCACTGAACAGTCCATAGCCAGCCATGGCAAAGCACCGCTGAACAAGGCCAAGACCGCCATGGTGAAGACTGCTGAACAGTCCATAGACAGCCATGGCAAAGCACCGCTGAACAAGGCCAAGACCGCCATGGTGAAGACCGCTGATCAGGGCAAACACCGTGTGGGTATGAATATGCCGCCACATCAGGCATCATTCTCCCATGTGCAGCTGGGTCAATGACAGGACAGGAACTTTCACGGGGAGACTCATCCAGTCTGGCCACCAGTCCCACCCATTACCAGTTGAGAACTGCATCTACTTGCGTCAATGTGGCTTTGCACTCCCCAGGATTGAACAGTGGGCAAACTACCCACTGTAGAGACTTGAGAGACTGTGGCTTTGCACTCCCCAGGATTGAACAGTGGGCAAGCCACCCACTGTAGAGACTTGAGAGACTGTGGCTTTGCACTCCCCAGGATTGAACAGTGGGCAAACTACCCACTGTAGAGACTTGAGAAACTGTGGCTTTGCACTCCCCAGGATTGAACAGTGGGCAAGCCACCCACTGGAGAGACTTGGGAGACTGTGGCTTTGCACTCCCCAGGATTGAACAGTGGGCAAGCCACCCACTGTAGAGACTTGAGAGAATGTGGCTTTGCACTCCCCAGGATTGAACAGTGGGCAAGCCACCCACTGTAGAGACTTGAGAGACTGTGGCTTTGTACTCCCCAGGATACATCAATGGGCATGGAGCCCCGTCGTGGATCTGGCTTTGCAGTCATGTGGCTGAGGTGCCCCCCTTCCCTTCCCCCTGAGGTGCCTGTAGTGTTTCAATCTGATGCCCCGGCAATGTTCTCTCGGATTTTGGTCAGGTATCTATTGTGGGCCTCGCCCATGCATTTTTGGACTGTTGGTGCACGGACATTGTTGTGTACATATCTGCACTACTTCTGATTCAGTATATTTTTATATGACATGTATATTGGCACATTACAATATTCGAACGGATCTCGCTTTGTCTTTGCATTCTTCCAGGGGGATTGTGGGTTGTTAATGTGATATTTTTGACTGCATTGGTGTGTATGTTGTAATATGCGAGGGTGGGGTGGGGGTGTTTGGTGGGTGTCCCCCTAACTTTTGCCTCCCTGTGTCGTAGATGCAGTACTCACCGGTATGTTCTGCGCCTACGTCGCTGTTGTTCGTACAGAAGCAGAAAGACAAGGGCAGGTAGTATTTGGAGTTCCGGCTCCATGGAGTCGTCGTTCCTAGTGGAGTGTGTTAAGGTGGGTGTTTTCCCATAGCAAAGGCTGTTTCCCCCGTGTTTTTATCCACGGTGAATCCGCCCCGGAAAAGGTGGCGGATTGGTGTGTTGTAATAGTGTGGGCGGTACTTTGTCTCCCGCCTGTCTGTTGGCGGTGACCGCCACGCTGTTTGTCTATACCGCTGTGGCGGGCGAAGTGTTAAAGTGGCTGTCTTTGTTGGCGGTTACCGCCAGGGTCGTAATTCCCTTTTTTTTTTTCGCCGGCCTGTTTGCGGTATTACCCCACCTTTTACACCGTTTGCCAGGGTTGTAATGACCCCCAATATAACCAACTGGTTGCAGAAGATAAGATGAGAACCTTTTGTTTAGACAAGAGTAATGGTGTGTGGCTTAAGTACTAGATTCTATTGTTGAATACATACTAGGCTTTATTGTGTTGACACATGCAGGAAAGAGGGAAAAATAGATATGGCTGGCAGTCCTAATCCCAACCTCATTTAATTTTCAAAGGCAGATTACCGACTCTATCAAGTTGGAAGTAGATTCTACCTTACAGTAAATGATTGCATTTAGTATTTTCCCTTTGAAGTACAGGCAATCTGCTAACTGCTCTCTTCGCCTTCCATACTTCAGAGCATGGTTAAAGGGGTGACTTATCTACTGCATTGGTCAGTGTACTATCACAAACCCAGTGAATTCTCCATTAGATATATATATTTATTGGGGTAGACTACAATCTTCTAAAGGATCTGTGGCCAGCCTTGAGCAATGCACAGTGATTTCCAGCTCTCTGTCATTAATGTATTTCTTTCACTGAAACCTCTTTCCCACTCCTGTTTTCTAGTGATGTACCTTGCTTCCAATTATTTCTCTTTTCACTACCTCCCTTTCTGTTGGTCAGGTACCTAAATGCTTCTACCCAGAAAGAAGTGTGACTCTGATTTGATACCTGTGCCATGAGAAAGACCTTTCCTTTCACAAAAGTCTTTCCTTAGTCCTGTTGACTTGCCTCATTGCCTTTCTCCTGTTCACTCGTTTCTACCTTTCCTCACCATTTATCTACCCTCACTGCTTTAAAGTACGCTTATTGTGATATAAAATGCTATATAAAGAAGCAACCCAATATCCAAGTTGTGTACTTCAAAACACTACTGGGAGTCTCCTGCTCTCTCTCTCTTGGTCACTCTCTCTATCTTGCACTTGACCTTACAAATCCTTTCTTGATGATATGTTCTGAGAGCCTTAATATACATTTTCAAAAAGGAGTGAAAAACACTTGAAAATAAAGGTGATTTAGTCATTCAAGAACATTAACCAAAAAAAAAAAAAAAGTAAAATAGCACTGCTAAAAAAAACATTTGGATTGTAAACCACCCAAATTATCAGAAATTTGGTGGGAAGGTCTGGTTCTATAGCACATTGAGACATCACTAGTAAAAACCTAGAATAAAATAAATAGCTTTTACTTTTAACTGTAATAAAGAAGTGTAAAGCCACATATAAGTGACGCCTAAATTCTGTAGAAGAATTCTTGTGAGGCACACAGCCTGTCACTACTTACTAATCTATATATCTCATGTCTTTCTTCCTTCACTGTCTCACCTGTTCTCTTACTTCTCCTAATTGCCCTTCTATGTTCTTTGGCAACATCCGTTAAGACAGAACTTGGAATTGCTTTCCATTACAGAAACATATCTTTGAGGTAAAGATTCTGGAGATAAACATGGCAAACAAGAGTCAGGAAACGCTTCAAGATCATGTACCATGCTACAAACCCTGAGTCAGCTCTTGGTGTCTGGAGAATCATAGTCAACTGTGAGAGACTCTTCCTCTTCTGCAAAGATAAAATAATAAAAAAGATCAAGCCATCTCAAATTTGGAACCTTCTCAAGAGGCACAGACTCACATTTTCTAAGAAGTGCTCATCCTTGAAGACGATAATGCTTGCAAACCTGATGAACCCATCGCTAAACTTGAAGTTTACACTCAATTCTCATATCCTATCACTGTAAAAAAGTAAAATACCTAAATTCCCCATTTTCCCCCATCTAGGCAGCAGAGATAACACCCCTGTCTCAAGAACTAATCACGGACGTCGTAAATGTGATCAAACCAATCCTCTGCTGAATAAACCTGATGCAGATTCAGAGGACCTCAACAATTTCAACCAATATCAAACTTTCTCTCCCTTCCTAGTGCACAAAAAACATGAAAGTGTTTCACTAAATAACTAAAAATGCACAATGATGAAACCCAGCTCCTCATTAATCTTTAGTCAGGATTTGTACCATGGTCACTAGAGAGAAAACAATGTTAGCCATAGGATACTTGTGCATGAGAAGTCTTGGTTCTTTGTTGTTCTTGACCTGTTTGCAGCATTTGCTATGGTCAGCCATGCCGCCCTCCTGACAATCATTGAAGTGTGGATAAGATGCAATGAGTCATAACTTGCAATCACTGATAGGAGAAACTGTCTGACTTTATATCCAGCCATTTCACCAAGACGTTACACATGGGTCCATTCCCCCTGCAGCGCTGCTTGCGCCACCCACTGAAGTTGCCTTTCAAACCTGTCTCAGATCTGCTAGCTCAGGGCCTGCGTGCACAGTTTTCTGCCACAGGCACCTGTCATCTAAATTCACTCAAAAGGCCCAGAACTCCCCTTTCACTACATATAAGTAATTCCCAAGGTAGGCCCCATCTAGCTTTATGGGCGCAGTGCTATGTATGTAGAAGGTAGGACATGTGCCTGGTTGCGTGGCCTCTCCTGGTAGTGACAAACAGCCTATTTTGTTTCTCACTGCTGTGAGTGCTGCCTTGTCATACAATTGATTTGGAAATGCCTTGCCTTATCACCAGGGGGTATAGTCTTATTTATGAGGGGTAGCGTGGGCATGTTTGGTATGGTTGTAATGGTAGTGAGAAATGCTGCTTACTGGTGTGGGTGGATTTTTTATTATCATCACAGAAATGCCACTTCTAGAAAGTGAGCATTTCTCTGTGCTTATGACTCCGGTGTTTTGCAGCTTGACATACTTGGGCTTTGTGCATACTTTGCAGACATCCAGTACACAGGGAGGGTGGAGGAGTCACAGAGGTGCATCTGCATTTTGAATGGTTTTTCCTGGGCTGAGAGAAGGGGGAGGCCGGGCACACATGTATATATAAATGCTGTACCCCGGCCTCACACAAAGGGCTTGTATACCCCCAACTGATGTTTGGAGCCTGTGCAGGAGGAGAGAGGGGGCACTCCCAGAAGCAGTTGTACCTGAGTATAGGTACAGGGGATTTTTCCCCACAATTGGGAACACTTTGGGAACAAGAACCTGTTTGAAACTGGACACAGAATGCTTTTGGAGGGACTCACCAGGAACCGCCTTGGACTGCTGCTGCTGTGCTGACCTGTGACCTGCTAGGTCACTAGGAGGAACTGCCTACTGCCTGCAATCATCGTGTGCTGGCCTGATGCCCTGTAATGCCGCCCTGCGCTCCATCTTGTTGTGTCCCCCAGGGGCTGGGTGCTTTGGCCCCTGACCCCCTGCCATCACCGGCTGCAGTCTTGGAGGAGCACTCCCTTTTTATTGTTTATTGTGCCTGGGGAGCGCTCTGCCCCCCTGCCCCAGCACCTGATGAGCAATTTTATTTATATTTTTTTCGTGCTCTGGAAACGCATTTGCCATGCCAATTTCACACAGCACCCCAGGCGGGATGTTTTCTCGAACCACAAGTGAAATGCGCTGGTTGGTGCCCCTGGGGTACGAAGAAAGTAGCATCGGAGCAAGCGTGCTCCTATCAGTGCCCCCGGGGCCAGATACGCTCTGAGGAGCACCCCTGGGGCACCAGAAGGCCCCACTTAGGCCTGATCACCGCTGCGGCCCGGGAGGGAAAAGAGACAGGAGTCACTCGTGCACCAGATCGAGTGTGGGCGAATACACATCGGCGGCCCCAGGAGGAAGGAAGACTTCATCGGAGGTCTCCTTTGGATCCCAGGGTCACCCTGGAAACAGGACAAGGGGGGGTGAGGGGGAATCCCTCTCCTTCGGTCCCTGCGCTACGTGCGTGATCGCTCCCGTAGTGTTTCTTTGGAGCTTTTGGCTCCACCGGGCCCCCATCTTCACCCAGAGATTGCAGGCGGGGAGGAAGCCTCATCGGAGGCCCCCAGCACTGATAGGCCACTTCTTGGTATCTGGCCCTGCCCCCCCATGGAAGGGCCAGTCGTGGCCCGGGGTGTGGGAGGCAGAGATCATGGGTGCCCTAGTTGGAGCGTGTGACCCAGGAGTGTCCCCTGTATAAAAACGGAGGAGGGGTCTGGCCTAACAGAAAACCGGCCTCTGTTTAGCGCAGAGGAGCACAGGGGGCCCCCAGTTACTTCGTGGCACTGGAGGTGCCCTCCTCAGAAGAAACAGGTACTTTTAATGGACATATTCTTTTTGGATGTTCCTTGTAGGGGCATGCAGGGACTTGCATGCAAACCTGTTTTCTTTATGATGTGCCATATTTTTGCTGATGTTCCTTTTATGGGCATGATATGCTGATATGTTTTCATGACTTGCCATATGTTTTCTAATGTTCCTAGTATAGGCAGTTATGATATTTTTATGACAAGTGCATTTCTGTAGTAATATTTTCCTGACTACTGCTTATGTTGCAGTATAGTGAGTAACCTGTGTTTTATATGTGATTACTGCTGGTTTTTGCAAGGTAACAGTATTGTGTTCTGAGAACTGCCTGGGTAGCATGGTATTACTGACATGTTGTGTATGGTCTAATAATGTTGTGAACAATACAGTTTATTTTTATATACCTTTGTGTTGTGTTTCCTTTGTGGTGGGGATAGTGCATTACGTGTGTTGTGTGTGTTGTGCAAACGCTTTACACATTGCCTCTTGGATAGGCCTGACTGCTTGTACCAAGCTACCAAGGGGGTGAGCAGGGGTTATCTTGGACGTGTAACTCCCTTGCCCTGACTAGAGTGGGTGGGTTCTGCCTGGCTTAGGTGCATACTCTAGAAAACCAGAAACCACATTTCTAACAGGATAGATGGGATGGGATGGGATAGATTTATCAAGACTTTGCACTGCAGTGACATCATGCAGCACAAAGTTTTGATATAGTATTTCATATCCAGCGCAAAACTTTTTACCTGAAATGCACCTTTTGTAGTGCAAACAATGCTTTGCACTCCCTTGTGTCAAGAGAG
The DNA here is from genome assembly GCF_031143425.1 of Pleurodeles waltl. Lineage (NCBI taxonomy): Eukaryota > Metazoa > Chordata > Amphibia > Caudata > Salamandridae > Pleurodeles > Pleurodeles waltl. The sequence continues at coordinate 1,409,843,280 of NC_090445.1, read as the reverse complement.
TGTTCCATTAATGGCATTTGAATGTTCTGGCACTACCACAGATTGGTTTGTGATGCAAGCCCTAGATACTAAAATTATTTGGGCTTCACTCCAAAAATATAACTCCTCCTTGAGTCATTTAGGCAGGCATGAAGAACGAAAACTGTTGTTATTTGTATTTCTCCTAACATTTCACACTTTGAATGTGTGCTACACTGTATAGCACACACCCCATGTGGGAAATGTTTTAAAGTCTGTCCTTGTGTAGTATTGTTTACTGGCATGGTCTAGTACCAATGAAAAGAACTATGCTAGACAGAATGCACAGATTTTTGTGCTATGGTGCAAACTTTTGTGCCTGGTGTTAGGGGGCCTTAAAGACCATTAACAAGGGTAAGACAGCAGCAGTAGGCCATATTTGGTAAATACGGATTCACTCTGTCTTCCCCCTGCACAGTAAGGACCAGTATCTTTGGTTCTGCACTGTGTTGTGCAGTATTTTTGTGAATCTGCCCTGATGCGTATAAGATGAGTCTATTTCAAAAGGTCTCTGGCAGGTTAAAAGTGAATCTGTGTGGATTTTAGGAGCTGTAAAGAGAAAAGTGGGGAAGAAAGAAAAGAGAGTAAAGGAAAGAATTGAGTGAGATAGGTGAACCAGACCCTCCCAAATAATGATTGCAGCTAAGAACAGATTTAGTTGGCACACCCACATCCTCAAACAGAAGTCAGAGTGTTGAACAGCAGGGGGCACTGCAGAACAACAGGAGGTACATTATCAGAGTTGTATTTGAACCTTGATACAGCAGTATTGGGCCGCTTTAGATCAGGATTGGGGAAATTTACAGAGCTGTGCCCCGGCCCAGTGCCGGAATAACAGAAAAGCAGCAGGTGAAAAATGGAGCGCCGTGTAATTCCTGGTATTGGAATAATGGGGCGCTGCAGGTTAGGGTTGAGGTGTATTGACAGAGTTGTATGTGGGCTGCAGTACTGGAATAGTAACGGGCACACACGGTCAGACGCGAGGTATGGAAATTGAGTTATATGTGGGAGCTAGTGTTGGCGTGCCAATGGTGCTGAGTGTTAGCCTGGAGGTGCCTTGGTGAAGCTACTAGTGGGGCCCAGCATGGGAGAGGCATTGCCTCTTAACCATAGAAGCGAGGGGCATGTGTGTGAGCCTTAGTACTGAGAGCAAACATGCACTGAATGTTAGAATTGACGGGTTCTGGCAGAGCTGTGGTGGTTCCTATACACAGTGGCGTTGGATGTTAGATTTGAGGTGCACTGGCTGAGCTGTGTTTTGCTCTTTCGGTTCCAGTATTGGCTTGGCAGTGGGACTGAATGTTAGAATTGAGCTGCTGTAATGGAACAGTATATGAGCGGGGAGATCTCACTGAGGTAGAACTGAGGTGCACTGATGGAGCTGTGCCTGAGGTCATAGTACTGGAACAGCAGAGTTTACTGAGCAGAGTGTACTGACAGTGAGAACTGAGGTGCTCTGGCAGACAGCGTGTGTGGGGTTCTGGCCCACCTGAGGGGCTTGGAGTGTGTGAATTGTGGTGCACTGATGGAGCTGTGCCCGAGGTCCCAGTACTGTAACAGCATTGTGGCTGACAGCGTGTGTGGGGTTCTGCCATGGGTCACATCTGAGGGGCTTGGAGTGTATGAACTGAGGTGCACTGATGAAACTGCACCCGTGGTCTCAATACTGGAACAGCAGTGTGTACTGACTGTAAGAACTGAGGTGCTCTGGCTGACAGCATGTGGGGGGTTCTGGCACAGGCACAGCTGAGGGGCTTGGAGTGTATGAACCGAGGTGCACTGATGGAAATGCCCCTGAGGTCTCAATACTGGAACAACAGTGCGTACTGACTGTAAGAACTGAGGTGCTCTGGCTGACAGCATTTAGGGGTTCTGGCATGGGCACAGCTGAGGGGCATGGAGTGTGTGAACTGAGGTGCACTGATGGAGCTGTGTCTGAGGTCCCAGTATTGGACCAGCAGTGTGTACTGACTGTAAGAACTGAGGTGCTCTGGCAGACAGCTTGTGTTGGTTCTGGCATGGTTGAGGGGCTTGGAGTGTGTGAACATTGGTGCACTGATAGAGCTGGGCCCGAGGTCCCAGTACTGGAACAGCAGTGTGCACTGACTGTAAGGACTGAGGTGCTTTGGCTGACAGAGTTTGTGGGGTTCTGGCACAGGCACAGCTGAGGGTCTTGGAGTGTGTGAACTGAGGTGCACTGACGGAGCTGCAACCAAGTTCTCAGTACTGGAACAGCAGTATGGACTGACTGTAAGAACAGAGGTGCATTGGCTGACAGTGTGTGTGTGGAGTTCTGGCACGGCTGAGGGGCTTGGAGTGTGTGAACTGAGGTGCACTGATGGAGCTGTGCCCGAGGTCCCAGTAGTGGAAGAGTAGAGAGTACTGACTGTAAGAAATGAGGTGCTCTGGCTGACTGCGTGTGTGGGGTTCTGGAACGGCTGAGGTGCTTGGAGTGTGTGAACTGAGGTGAACTGATGGAGCTGTGAGTGGGATCCCAGTTCGGAGCAGAAAAGCTGAGAGGGTGCCGAGAGCCCACAAAGACCAGATGTGATCAAGATAACTGTCTGATTTATAGCCTTGTTTACAGCTAAGCTCAGAGCAAGAATGCTCTGCAAATGAAAAGGGAAGCTTCTCTGGACAGGAAACAAAGCAAACAAGCATTTGCAATGCAATGGTTCTCACATTTGCTTGAGTTAAAGCTATTAGCGGTTAAACTCCTAACTGGACTTTTCTTGCCACATAAACTGAAAAGTAAAACAGTTTCACATAAGCAAGACATCAGCCACCATGAGCGTGAAGCAGACACACAAAAGGAAGCTCACAGTGAAACGTATGGGCAAGGAAAAGGGCAATTATCCATATAACAAGGTTGATGTCATGCGAAGCGTTCGATTACAGCCCAGCGAGATTGTGCTGCCTACGAAATAAAAAGAAAAAGTAGTCCAGGAACCATACGGAAAACATCGAGCTTCGTATGTTTTCAGTAGTTGGCCGGTGAGCTCAAGGAGGGCTAAACACCAGAAAAGGCATGACGAGTGCATAACTTCCACTAGTGAAACCAGCTGAATTTTAAAAAGCAAGCCCACAAACCACTTAAACTGATGGGCGTGACATGGGCGTGAGTAAAAGCTCATAGAGAGATTACACCAGGGACAGAGTGCTTTGCGCACCCGACCCTAAAAAAAAGTCCCCTACAAACCAGGTAAATAGTACAAAGCGTAATAATAAAGTAGTTGGTCCCTGCTCCCACAAAGAAGAAGGAGGGACAAAGAGAAATGACTGACCTGACCTACGCTTACGCTCAACCTAAAAAAGGAAGAAAAATAAATGGCCTGGCTATCCGGCTGCGTATGGGCTCAGAAACAGGAGCAGGATGGTTTGACTCAGGATGATTTACAGGATGGCAGCCACAGCCAAGCAGCCCGGGCTACTCTAGCTGACTGGCAGTGCTGAAGCCCTTTCAGCCTAGTGGCCGTTGCGTGCCTAGTGCTCTCTCCAACACTGATGAGAAAACTGAGAGTTTGGACGTCCAGCACAGGTGAGAACACTGAGAGTTGACACTTATGCTGAGCAGAAAGCAGCAGTGATTGATGGAACGTCAGCTTCAAACCATTGCAGCCAGACTCGTCAGACTGTGGAGGCGTTTAAGGCACACTCTCCACAGATGCACAGTCTGTGACTGAATGGGACATGGGACCTTTCTATCTGCTCCCAATGTATGCTCTTGTGGTGTGCTGTTTCTGCCACTTGGTACCTGGCACACATAGGGTGCTTCCTCAGCCGCTGTTTACCCCCATCATCCGCATCGATAATTTGGAGGGGTGGTACCCTAGGTCAATTTATGGATTGCACCTTGGACATTACCGAGACACGAAATGGGTACCTGTGAACTTGGGTTTTACAGGCTTGGCAGCAGATGCATCTGTGGTCACTTCTATAAAATGGCAGTAACCTGGACGTGAAAGGTGGGCGAAAATGGGCCCTGCACCCCACTTGGCATTTTAGTAATCTGCCCCTGAAGTGACCTGAAAAACAAATTTCAATCCCTGAAAGTCGAATTTAGACTTTCATCCTTTAGTGGCCAATATGATGAGAAGCCTTACATTGTGTAATAGTAACACTTGTTTTTACAACACTTAAAAATTGGAAAAAGGTTTGCATAGAGCACAGTTTAAACCAAAGTATTGTATTAGGTGCTGAGAACCAATAGTTGTCTAAAAGCACTGGATCTAGATTATGTACCCAACAAGCACATTGATTGCCTGCTGTGTGTTTATGAATGTTGGCACAGTGAATGGTTAATGAAGGTGGAGTACTTTTTTTTTATTAGACGTCGTAAGCGTCCTGCTATCGTCAGATGCAGAACATGATGGAATTGGCACTCGGTTCTAATCGTAAATGGGCTTCACGGCTGCGTTTGGAATTACTTTTGGTAACGACGGAGGATAAAACATCTGGATGCGCACTGCAGGTAATTATTATTTTTTCCAGTACCCATAAATATTATATTTTCTTCAGAAATATTATTTATCAAAAAAGAGTCACTATTGTCGAATGCATGGTGTTTTCAAAATCTTTATTTGCGCACTTGTTCATAATTGTGATATGTAAAAATGCCAGGTCACGCTAATAAGTTGCATGTAAAAATGATGGCCAATAACGTTTGATAACAATACAATTTCTGACATCTATTCAAGTCAATGCTTATAAATAGATACTTATTCATGCCTTTATCAGTTTTATTTAATGCCGCTGTACCATGAAGACATTATGCGCTTCACAAGGAACACTTTCTAATATTACAACAGAGCAAATGGGATAAACGAGTAACAGACTGTAATACAAATAAAGAATAGAATGAACGTTTACAATACAGAAGTTAAAGGTTGGCTGTTTTTTCCCCCAAATTGTTTTCGAAATGACATGAATCTTTGAACGTTTTCTGAAGGAAAAGAGGTCTGGGTACCTAAATCAGGTTAGAGAGTTCCTATAATGACGCGGCCGCCCCTGTGAATGTCCAATTTTGGGATTGGAAAGATCTGGCCTCGTAGGCTTCTAGGTAAAGTGTGTGCTCCCAATCACCCCACATAGTCTGATCATATTCCTTCAAAGTTTGCCCACGGGATACCGGGAGTTGAATGATTTAGGCAACACGCCCCTGTGAAATAGCGATTTGAAATAGCTAACATTAAGATGCGATATAGAATGGGGACCATACCTCTAGAGTTTATGCAGTGTTTAAAGAAAGATTTATTTTTTAAACGATTAAGATCCTGCTACGCTTATTTGTGGCACATTAGTGGGGGCGGCGGGTTAAGATCACTTGCTCTGGTCTAGTCACTTGTGATCGAGTGTCTAGGATTGAGTAATTCTAGGATACACAGTTTATCTCAACAATTTGTATTGACTCACTGATTCACGAACATTTCCCGCAGTTTGACGGCTGGGCATCTGATTATCCCTACTAAAGAACTTTGAGTAGGTTTAGGGGTGAATAATTGCTTCAATGGTTTTAACTACAAAGAAAACTTTTTACTTCGTGTGGAGGAAGCCGTTCTCCTATAACACTGAAAATAGGTGGTGGTTGAAGTCCCTTTTTTAAAGTAATTCTGCACACCGCTAACAAGTGTGAAAGTACTCGTGCTTTCTCCTTCAAACACGAACTTTCGCCAAATTGTCACATTTAATTTACTTGTAAGTTCCCAAATAAAGCGTTACTACCCAGAACCTGTAAATTAAATACTACCAGTGGGCCTGCAGCACCTATTGTGCCACCCACTTAAGTAGCCTGTCATTAAACCATGTTTGTACAGTTTTATACTACCATTTCAACCTGGCAAAATACACATTTTTCCAGGCCTAAACGTTTTGTTTTAATATAAATGTAACCCCTAGGGAAGGCCCTAAACAGCCCACAGGGCAGGGTGCAGTGTATTTAAAATGTTTGACCAGTACTTTTCACTTTTAAATGTCCTGATAGTGAAACACTCCTAAATATGTTTTTCACCACTGCAAGGTCTGCTTTTTCCATAAGGCAACATTAGGTTAAAGCATTACATTGATTACATTATAACTTTCAATTGGAAGCAGGTAAATAGTTTGTGTTTGGTGCCTAAAGAATTGTAATTTAAAGCACTCTTTAATAGTAAACTTTTATTTTGAGTCACAATTCTGAGCACTCCACGTTTAGAAATTTGGCATTTTCATGTTCCAACCATTTGGTACCTGCAGCTGGTATCCTGGGTCACAAGTCTAGGTGTTGCTGGCAGTTGGTCTTTGTGTTTTGCTCCCAGATAGTGAGACAAAGAGGAAATAGGTGTTGGCAGGTTGGGTATCTCAGACTTGATGAGTGGGAGGAGCTGTCACCTACCACACTTGATTATCACTAAGGTTCTGTTCAGAGCACTCACAAAGGGTTCCGACACTAGTCTTTTGTGCGCCCAGACAAGCTGGGGTCAGGGCAGGAAGGCAGGAAATTCCAAACAACTCTGGGGTGGAAACTGCCAGCATCTTATCCTACTTCAAAGTGAACACCAGATATAAATAATGGACCCTCAGATCCAACTCTTCAGTACACCTCTGGACCTGTGGAAGACTCACAAAGACAGCTGTGCTGCTCTACAAGAAGGACTGCTACTTTGTTATCATGTTGCCCTGCCGCCCTGCTGCCCTGCTGCTCTCATGCCTGAGTGAGAAGGCCTGGACTTGACTCTTGAACCCAGGATTGCCAGAGTGACAACAAGGGCTAGTTGGCTGGTCTCCTGAGCCAAGCCTCAGGGACAGAAAAAGCTCAAATCATGTGAACCCAGGACCTTAGTTCAATCTGCTGTGAGTCTTGCCACACAAGTGGTGCCATCCAAGTCCTAGTCCCTTGGAAGTGAGTCTGAATTTGCTCGGCCAGCCCGGCTGTGGTCCTGTGAGCTGAAATGATACAGCATGACACATCTCCTCACAGTCACTTCGGAACCGCCATAGTGTGATGCATCCCCGATGAATGACCTTGCATCGCAGCTTCCTCAGGACCACCGCTGCATGATGCCCCCACATAACAGGCTTTCACAACGCAAGCCCTTCATCCACCTCATCCTCGATGATGATACAGGACTTTTCTTTGCAGCCCGCAGTTTCTTCAGAACCACCACTGCATGATGCATCCTTGAAGCTGGACTTCACATCACAAGCCCTGCAGCTCCTTGGAACCACCACTACTTGACACATCTTCGATGTGGCATCTCACAATGCTTTACACCCAGGATTTAAGGTACTTTGTTCCGCAATGACTAACTTGGTCCCTGTATGTGGCCAGCGCTCCATCACAGTCAGCCTGAACGCGTGCCTTTGTCCCAATCCTGGGGCGACCAAGTAACCACAGCTGACACTTGGAGCTTTTAGGCACTTACTTAAGACTATAAAATTTCATATCTTCGATTCTACCAATTGGACTTTTGTCCTTTTGGTCTCAAATCGTTCATTAAATGTTACTATATTTTTTTTAATTGGTGTGGGGTGTTTCTTGTGTTGTGTTCTCATTTTATCACTGTTTGAAGTGCTGCATACATACGTTACAGATTTCCTCTAAATTAAGCCTGGCTGCTTTGTACCAAGCTACTGCAGGGTTAACCACAGGTGGGGTTTGCTTGCGACTTCTCCCTAACAGAAATTGTGGCTGCTGCTTGAGTAGGGTTTCACCCCCTGATCCAGTAATCGAATTTCCAACAATATATTTTTATTTTTGCAGTTTCACTCTCCATTATACTGGGTTTTTCTTGTGTGTGAAAGGGGGTTAAAGACAATAATCTTGGTTTGTATGGCACTAGCGTCAAGGTATTTAACAGTTTTTAAATCCATTTTCACCAACTGTCTTATTTAGAGTAGTTCTTTGAGCATCATTCTCTCAATTCTGCTGCTTTGGGACAATGAGATTACTTAGCTATTCCTCTGCAGTTTGGTAACCAGGTCATGTTCCTGCTTCCTGGACCTATTGATCCAAGGCCCACCATGGGGATTTTTTTAAGCCTATTGGCATCTGCTGCCTAACCCCCATCGATAACTACTGGCTTAGTCCCAACATGTTTGCTGGCTTCTGTTTTCATTACTAAGTCATTACCTCATGACACAATATATAGAAATATAGATGGGTAACCATGAGTAATGGGGATGTTTTTCACCGGCGAGCTACAGATGTGAAAAAAATGACTCCAGCAGCCATCCATTGCACCACCTTCTTTCCTGTCCTGCCCCTTTCCCCTCCGAAGCTGTATTGTCGGCCTTGCATTAGAGCAGAGAGCCAGCAACGTGGTGGCAGCCATCTTAGGATCCTAAGAAAAAGTAAAACAAAAGACATAGGAGGCAGGTTAGGGATAGCCTAGCCCAGGTAGCACTTCTCCTCTTCATTTGAATCTCGGACCCAGGGCTTCTTAGAGGATTGGGGAGGAGGGGCCATACACCAACCTCCCCTTTATAAACCTGTCAACCCCGGGGGATGCGGATCCCTTGGGCATTTTAGGTTTGGCGGGTGGGCTGCTAGGCCCCCCTCAGCCCCCACTCCTCTACCTTAAGATAACATCCCTGGGGCAAGGGGTCCTTGGGCCTCTCAGAGGCTTGGGGAGTGAGGCCATGTATGAAATAGAAAATGCACCACTGCCCTCAGCTTGGCCCTCCAGGGAGGGTATTTTGTTTTACATGTGCAGAATGCTATGTTTTTAAAAACATTTTGCAACAGATTTGTGGATCCTCTTCAAATTCATGGCAAAATTAAACAAATAAATCATTTTTGAATCCAGGTGGGGTCCAGATCTGTGGAGTCAGTGTATTCATACCCCGCCCCTATGTCTTTTTTTAACTGAGGCCAGAGTACTAAGATGGCTGCCACCACATCATTGATGTGGTGGCAGCCAATCAGATCTCTCCATGAGATTGGGCATCCCCTTTGGATTCTCTGAGGTATATAAAGTTCTTGATCCTTAATTGCTCATAAATTACTGAACAAATGTATAACAAATCACAAAAAACATTCTTTCTGTACCAAGGTCTAGCTTTCTATCAAATTTGGTATAAATCTATTCAGCAGTTTTGTCAAAAGTTTCAATGAAAAAATATTTGGGGAAAACATATTTGGGACCCCCCATTTTTCTCGCCCCTGCAGGATGGATCCCCCCAAATTTTTACAGTTAGTAGCTGAGGTGAAAACAGTTTTTTTTGGAATGTTTCATGACGATTCATCAAACAGCGCCAAATATGTAAACAAACAAAAATGCATTTCCAATGGAAACACAGTCATGACTACCCAATTATTTATATATATATATATGTATATATATATATATATATATATATATATATATATATATATATATATATATATATATATATATATATATATATATATATACAAACTAGTTTCCACTTAAGGAAGAAAGTCTCTGCTACATACAGTGTCCAAATCTTAATTCTTTATTCGGCAAACAGAAAAATTCAACGCGTTTCGGCAGTCCTCGCTGCCTTGTTCACGAATAATCCCTACTTTTATTTCTATTCCTATATATTCTTTTCTAATAACACCAACATAAAAAACGGACTACTTTCCTTCTTGCATCCACAGTGGCCATCTTAAACTTTCATATTAACCAAATCAAATAAATATTTGTCAGCTATTTTTACAATTATTCCTTCTATCATCCCATAGATAGAATTATACATCATTAACCTTTACAATCAAATTACAGTTTCCATGACACCATGATCCATAATCTTATCCTTATATCACTTTTATACTCTCTAAATAAATACACACATATAAGTCTATTCAGACAACAGAAGTTCATTACTTGTACTTGACCTGTATCTTTTATGATACAATATCTCTTCTGTTTTTCTAGTTGTTTATTTTTATCGTTTTAAGATACAATAGCTCTCCTGCCTTTTCCATAGCTCATCTATGAAGACAATATGAAAGAGAAAAAATTAGAAAAAATATTAATACATGTAATTAACATAGTGCCACAATATAGCCAAAACAGCGTTTACTGAAAAAAAAAAATTTCAACAAGTTATTCCATTTCAATGTCAAAAATAATTTCCTATTTATTTTCTCCAATGATTCATTGACTATTAATCTAATTCAGCAAGTGTACTGCTAATTCCTGATCCTTATTAAGTCCCTCAGGTTCCATGGTGTTACATTCAATTATTAAGCGAGGTTCTAATTTCCTCAACTCTAACGTTCTATTACCTCCTCTTACATTTAACCTTATTCTATCTAATACCATGAACTTTAATTCACTCACCCTGTTACCATGACACTCTTTTAAATGTCTGGCGAACCGGGTAGGATCTATCCTCATTATTTATGGCCCTCATGTGTTCCAATACCTTTTTCTTGGCCATATGTATCGTACTGCCAATGTAGAATTTATCACATGGGCACTTTAGAGCATAAACACAGTAATCTGATTGACACAATAGATGTTTCCTGATCTTAAATGGTTTCAACCTGCCCTTGAAAAAAATTTCTTTACAATTATTACTATGTTTACATGCTTTACATTTCCCACAGACAAAAAAACCTTGGATCGTTTTTTTATCCAATGCTGGAATCAAATATTGGCATAATGTATCCATCAAAGATCTACATCTCCTGAATGTAAAAGTCGGATAATCATTAATCGTATTAACTAAATTCTCATCTGTTTGTAGTACCGGCCAAAATTTATTAAGCATCCTCTTAATCTCCCATATCTTATCGTGATATGTTGTAATAAATCTCACTTCATTCCTATTTTGTTCATTTCGAATAATCTTTTTGGTCACCAACAAATCATCTCTTTTAATTTGTTTTACTTTCAATAGTGCTTGCTCAATACATTTCTGAGAATAGCCCCTCTCTCTAAGGCCCATATTTATACTTTTTGACGCTAAACTGCGCTAACGCAGTTTAGCGTCAAAAAATTTAGCGCCGTCTAACGCCATTCTGAAGCGCCATGCGGGCGCCGTATTTATGGAATGGCGTTAGCCGGCGCTAGCAGACCGGCGCTGCCTGGTGTGCGTGGAAAAAAACCACGTAGACCAGGCAGCGCCGGCGTAGGGGGAAAATGGCGTTAGGGCGTCTTAAAATGGGGCAAGTCAGGTTGAGGCAAAAAAATCGCCTCAACCTGATTTGCGCCATTTTTTTCGACGCCCAGACGCCATTTAAATTACTCCTGTCTTAGTAAAGACAGGAGTCATGCCCCCTTGCCCAATGGCCATGCCCAGGGGACTTATGTCCCCTGGGCATGGTCATTGGGCATAGTGGCATGTAGGGGGGCACAAATAAGGCCCCCCTATGCCACCAAAAAAAATTAAAAAATATACTTACCTGAACTTACCTGAATGTCCCTGGGGTGGGTCCCTCCATCCTTGGGTGTCCTCCTGGGGTGGGCAGGGGTGGCAGGGGGGGTCCCTGGGGGCAGGGGAGGGCACCTGTGGGCTCATTTTGAGCCCACAGGCCCCTTAACGACTACCCTGACCCAGGCGTTAAATAGTGGCGCAAATGTGGGTTTTTTTGACCCGCCAACTCCCGGGCGTGATTTTTGCCCGGGAGTATAAATACGACGCATTTGCGTAGCCGTCATTTTTTTTAGACGGGAACGCCTTCCTTGCATCTCATTAACGCAAGGAAGGCGTTCACCCAAAAAAATGACGCTATTTGCCCATACTTTGGCGCTAGACGCGTCTAACGCCAAAGTATAAATATGGCGTTAGTTTTGCGCCGAATTTGCGTCGAAAAAAACGACGCTAATTCGGCGCAAACGGAGTATAAATACGGGCCTAAATCTTTTAATCATGATGCTTGCTTCATTAGCAAAAGAGCTATCCAGACTACAATTTCTCCTGGCCCTCAATAACTCTCCATGTGGGATGCTGGATGATTAGGTTTTTTGGGTGATAACTGGTGGCATGGAGTAAGCTATTTCCTGCAGTGTCTTTTCTAAACAGTTCACATTCCAATCTCTTGTTTATCACGCTTACTTTCACATCCAGAAATATAAGCTCCAATAGATGTATTTCACTACTGAATATCAAATTCAATGAATTGTCATTCAAAGTTGTAACAAATTCAATGGCTGATTCCATGTTCCCCTTCCAGATGCAAAAAATGTCATCTATGAATCGGACCCACATGTATTTCTCCCTGGACAATACTAGCACATTACCACCCTAGTCAGATTTTTTAATGATAATACTTTTATCTTTTCTCTATGACTCAATCGCTTTTCTCTGGTTCAACTGCAAATTATCACATTTCGATTTCTTTACATATCTTAATCTTTTCATCTCATTTACTATCCCTTTTTTGAAGGTATTAATTGCATCCATTTTATTTCATAGCACACGGTCCTCAGGGTGAAAATTCAAATTGGAAGTAGCATAAGGGGTCAGGGTGACGGTACCCTGACCCCAGGGGTGTAATACAGGGCTGTTTTCGGGGGAAATTATAGGTTGAATATAATTTGGGTCACAGCATGAGATATTCATGAAAATTGGCCAATTTTCATGAATTTCCACAAATTATTTGCAAACTATTTGCGCTTTTGGAAAAATTTGAAAGAAAAAACACACTCATTCATACACTAATTCATTCACTCATACATGCACGCAGAGGATCAGGCGCACACTCACACCCACTCAGACACTCATGCACCCACTCATACCCGGTCATAGACTCACACACCCACTTCCATTTTTAGACCCACTCAGACACTGAAGCACCCACTCACACATCCACTGACAGAGACAGGCCATGTGGCCAATCTGGCTGCACACGGCCAAAGACCATGCGCGCCACAGGGGTGGGCGGTTGTAAGGGCTTGGCTGCAAGGCCAGGCCTTGCGACCGTGCACAGCGGGGGTTGAAATAATGTATAGTAATTAAAATTACTTTACATTAAAAAAGCATAGAAAGTCACAGAAAAAAAATAAAGGTTAAGGAGACGTTATATTTAGGATCTGAATTTACTCGTACAAAACCATAGAAATTTAGCAGTTATAGAGTTCTTTCACGTAACTATAACTTGCGCCTTTGCCATGCACAGCTTATTACTCCACATATTATGTCATAGATGAGATCTTGTATAGCATCTTTATATCACTGCAACGTTTCAATAACATTATTGGTAGGAAAACTGTGCAAGGCAAGGGTGTGAGTTATAGTCACTTTTAAGATCTGTAACTATAACTGCTGAATTTCTATGGTTTTGTATGATAAATTCAGGACCTAACTATAACATCCCTGTAACCACTGGTGTATATATAGAAATATATATGTGTAGATTCAATGACATTAATTCAGGTATGGGAGTAAGAAATATGTGTTTATTTAAGAAATATTTAATTTTAACTTAAAAACATATATATATTTTTTAACCTATTGTTATAACTAGTTTATTTCTTTTTTTTTTTGTATTTTCAAAATAATCTTTTTGTGTTTTCATAATAAGCTTTTATCTGTTGGTACAATAATATTATGACGACTATTATGACCAATATCAATGATAAACTTGATTGATAACGTCTTTATGGTACAAATTATTGTGTATTTAGGTTTAAATGAACACCTTAAAGATGGCCGCTGCTGTATATGCTCAATGGTGGGTGAATTGAGGTTTTGTCCGTTTTCAATGTTTATGATGAATTTGGTTTATTTATTTGAAGTACTGTAGCAACAATCTATCCGTGACAAAGGCTGTTGCCAAAACACGTTGGATGTTTTTGCTGAAATAAATTGATTTCTCTCATCGGAGGCGTCCTGGTTCTCCTGATATATGAAGGGAGTGTTGGGGGTTATTTGGGGCGTCTCGGAGCCCATCCAGGACCGCTGTGTTGAGCACCTGCATTCCGGGACTTGTATATATATATATATATATACATATATATATATATATATATATTCACTTAAAAAACAAAGGCTACAGGGGCATTATAGTTAGGAAATAGAATTAAAAAAAACAAACATAGAAATTCACTTAAAAAAAAAAAAGGTTACAGGGACATTAACTCCGCAGCGCAGGGTTGGTGGTAATAGGGGTTGGCCAACCCCAGCTGCACACTGCCAAAGGCCATGGTTGGATTAATGTATAGTAATGAAAATTACTTTATGTTAGAAAAACCATAGAAATTCACTGAAAAAAAGGTTACAGGTACATCGCCCTAAGATAACTTTAACTCGCGCCCTCACCATGCACTGCTAATCACCCCACAAATTACAGTACTCATGACATCTTTGATAACATCATTGGTAACATCAGTGTAATATTAGCAGTAAAATGTTTGATGAAAAAACTGTGCAAGGTGGAGGTGCAAGTTATAGTTACCTTAGGCAACGAGTTATAGTTACTTAAGATAACTCTACCCATAACAGGTGAATTTCTATGGTTTTGTATGTTTAAAATGTGAGCCTAACTATAACGTCCCTTTAACCTTTGTTTTCTTACGTGGATTTCTTTGTTTTTTTTTTGTTATAGTTCCTAACTATAAAGTCCCAATAATCTTTAGTTTTTTTCAGTGAATTTTGATGTTTTTAAACGTAAAGTAATTTTCACTGCTTTCCATTAATCCAGCCACTGCAGCACATGTCCTTTGGCTGTGTTCAGCAATGGTTGGCTGCAGAGTCAGCTCCTATTTTTTTTTTAAATAATCTTTTTTGGCATTTTATTCAGTGGACATACACGAAGGAGCATCACATGGCACTGAAACATAAACAGCATGATGGGTTGAAAAGCAATGATTGCAGCCGATACCTCAGCATATTCTGAACAGGACCACAGAGTCAGCTTATATTGCTGGGTACAGTAATATCAGGGGGTAGCAAGGTCTCAGTAAATCTAAGTAAACATAGGATAAGCCAATAAAGGTAATCCAGAGCAATATAATGCAACATAGCAATAATACAACACTCCTGCAACAAACAGCTGTCTGGTTAGGTCAGCAGGGTGCAGATGTCATATCCTTGCAGAGATCCGGAGGGGAGGGGGATTTGGATGCTCCTGAGTGCGACATGCAAACTCCAATTAGGGAGAAGAGCCTAGGAGACATGAAATCATAAATGTCAGAGATGGGAAGAAAGTATCTAATCGGGATCTGGAGTTGTGCCGGGGGCATATATCAAGAGTGGTCGGAACATGTATGGTTTCGTCCTCTTGTATCATCATGCATCTGCAGGTGGATGTAGTTTATTGAACAATTGAAGGATCTATCCGTCCCATGCTATTGCAGAGGTAGTGCCGCCACGGGATCTATGGTCCTGAGCCAAAGCCTCAGCTTAAGCTAAAGGCAATTTGTGGGTCACCCGGAACCATCACGTTTTCATAGGGGGGTGAGGTGCTTTCCACTACTTAGCATACAGGCGTCTGTACCGAACAGTCCCTAAATCAACACATTTCAAATAGTGCTTATTATGTTTTGTGCCTGTTAAAACACCTAAGGGGCAGATAAGCGGGGTTGGAGGGATCTGGACTTCTACAATGGCAGATATCATTTCCATTACCTTGGTCCAGGCATGCAGTTGTGGGGGGTATTCCCAGACCATGTGTAAGAAAGTTGCATGTTCCAGAGTTCATCTGGGCTATCCGGTACGCATTCCAGGAAACATCCTGCTGAGGCGATGTGGTGTAAGATAGGTCTGGTGCACATAATTGAATTGTGTGTATTTCAGACGTGCTTTTCAGGACTTGCTTGTACATAGTACTTGCTTAAAGGCCATGGTCCATGGTTGAAGGGTAACTGCCATAGAAAGGGAGTCATCCCAATGTATCTTGCTCTTAAGTGGAGGGCCACCCTTGCTATGATGTAGTCCCGTATATAGGGTTGATATAGCTCTGCAGCCCATACCGTGGGTCAATATACATTGGAGTTCTAAGTGTATCGGGAGTTCTGATGTCCCCTGGGGCCAAATATCGGCAATCCCTGCCTGATGGCATAAAAAGAAAGAAAGAGGTGTACCCCAATGCCATGTGGTTCCTGTAAGTCCTGGAAGGAAAGTAAGATGCCCTCTCTATATAGTTCACCTAAGTGGGTCAATTCAGGATCTCTTCATGGGGCCGGGTCATGAAAATCCCTGCAACCAACCCCTATAACCATCCAACCTTGTGCTGTGCACAACCTTTGGCCATGCGTGGTAGGGTTGGCCGCAGGGTCTGGCACTGGAGGTTAAGCTGGGGTGGGTTACCTGGTCCAATATTCACTGGGCAATCCAACTTGATCTGGCTCATATGGACAGGGTGCAGAGTGTTGCTGGCTCTACTTGGTGCTGAACATAGGAGCTACTGGTGCTTGTCTTACCATGTAGGTGGTGCTGGTGAGGAAACGGATGCAGAAACTCGACAACAGAGCCACTGAGGTGGTTAGTTGAAAGTGCTGTGGAGTTCCCTCGAGGTGCAGTGTCAAACAAAGGTTGTGGTAGCCGGATGAGCCACCAACAAGCCTTGGCAGTGGCAATCACAGTGTGTGTTTTTTTTTATTTATTGGAGTCTAGGAGAGAGGGGGAAGCACCTGAAACTTGCTGGAGGTCAGGACTACATTTCTCACAGTGCACTGGACCATCTACTTTTAGGCTATCTCTCGACGGTCAGTGCCTGCAGGTTGCAAGGGACTAGTACCCCTAGTCCAAGATTGTTCTAGAGTGACCACAGGTGCCACAGGTGCCAAGGTTTGTGCCTCTTGCCACAGGTGCAGAATTTTACACCTTTTTGCACCAAGTGGAGTTGCCACAGGTGCAGAATTTTGTGCCTTTTCTTTGTATAGGTCCTGAAGTTGCAGACTCTGCTCTCTTCTTTGTCCTTCTTTGCAAGTTGAATCAGACCTGAGGTTCTGGTACCAGGGGTGACTCTTAAAGAATAGATTTAGAGGTGTTTGGGGTGTGTGTGCTAGTGGTTAATGGGCTACTAGCCCCAGCAGCTAGTCTGCCCCTGAGGTGACCATATCCCGGGGTGAGTGCCATCTTTTCTACCCAGAACCCTCTATTCTACAACTTTTCAAAATGGCATTACCCATCCTCGGCTGTAAGACCGGATAGCCCACCCTAGATATCTGGCTAGCCTTCTGTGGTGTACGCCTCAGGACAACCTCAATTTCCCACCTGCCAGTGTGTAAATGTGCATAGGGGCAGGGGGATGTCACTGTCCTCCTGTGCGAGGCTGTCTGATTGCATATCAGAGGTAGTGAAAGCTTTGAAGCTCACCACCTTGATATGTCATTTCCCTAGCCATACTGTCAGGGAGGGAGATAGCACCTCTGGCCCAGGGAGGACCTTTGTCTCTGACTCGTGGGAGTGTTCACACTTCCTGGCAGGAGGTCAGATACCTATCTCAGCGGTCGCAGTGTCAGGCTCCCAGCTCAGGCACAGGAAAGGCTGGGGCAAACCAGGTGGGCAACCTCTAAGGTAGCCATCTGGGCACATGACACACTAAATCTAACTTTGTAATAAAGTCAGGTTTAATGAGACAAGTCATTTGATACCAAACATGACATACTTCAGCGGAGCCACCATGAAGCTGGCAACCTCAGGGTGCCCAGGTGCCAGCCCGTGTTAGCCTATGGCCCGCTGACCATTGTAGTAGCCTTTAATGGAAAAGGTTAAACGGATATATAAACTTGCACTTATATGTCAAACCCCTTGATAAACTGCACTCTACCTCCTGGGATCAGGAGGTCTATCTTAAGTGTGATTGGCATATGTTAAAAGTAGCGCTTTGACCTTGCCATGCATGGCAAGTGCAATGTTAAAATGGGGCTGTTTGCACAGCTCCTGTATTCTGCAATGACAGGCCTGCTATCATCTGTTTGCTTGGGTAACTCAGAGTGCCACAAATGGTGCTTCAGGCCCTGGTGACCCCTTTTGCTCCCATGTCCTGGGTACCACTGGTACTCCGTACCAGGGACTTATAAGGGGGTTCAATTCCTTGCCAATTGAAAGTACCAATTCACATTAATCATGTTTTAGGGAGGGAGCACTGGTCCTGGGGTCTGGTTAGTAGGTGCCAGTGCACTTTCAGAGTCATAACCATCAGCACTGGGACATAAAGCATGGTGATGATAATACAAAAAGGGCACTTTCCTATTCTATCTATCTATCTGAATTAAAACATTGCCTTTAATTTTATGTTTTTTGTCCTTTGATTTTCTCAACAGATTTTAATGTTTTACTGCAAACTTACAGCATAACATGCAGGACTCAAAGAACCAAACTGTATTTAAAGCAATTGCAATTTACTGATCCACATCTATAGTTCAATTGAAGACAGTTTAAGATGATGCCTCAAGGCACTTCAACACACGAATGACGGATAGTATCTATTCATATTAGGGTGCCATCACAAATGCTGTATAGTTATCAATACATTCGTTGAAAGTTCGAATAATGACTATTAATCATAAACCAGCTTTGGCAGAGTTGTAATTATGTATATGCACATTTATAAATTGAAACCACACCGCCGGTGTTTTATGAATGACATTTCAAGCAATTCCATCTGGCCTTAGAGAGACACTTAGTAAAGACTTGAGTTACTACAGTTTTGTCAATCCTTGAAGGCACTCACTAAAGTTTAGTAAATACAATTTACTGTGACACATACATAACTCAACTCAAAAAAACTATGGTGGTCATTCCGACCTAGGCGGGCGGCGGTTGCCGCCCGCCCGTCGGAAGCCGCCTGAATACCGCCCCGCGGTCAATAGACCGCGAGGGGTATTCTGACTTTCCCGCTGGGCCGGCGGGCGATCTGATTCAGATCGCCCGCCGGCCCAGCGGGAAAGCGCCTTCCTCAAGGAAGCCGGCTCGGAATCGAGCCGGCGGAGTGGAAGGCGTGCGACGGGTGCAGCAGCACCCGTCGCGCTTTTCAGTGTCTGCATCGCAGACACTGAAAAGCCTAGTTGGGCCCTGTTAGGGGGCCCCTGCCGTGCCCATGCCATGGGCTTGGGCACGGCAGGGGCCCCCAGGGGCCCCGCGACCCCCCCTACCGCCATCCTGTTCATGGCGGCTTTCCCGCCATGAACAGGATGGCGGTAGGGGGGGTCAGAATCCCCTCGGCGGCGCAGCGAGCTGCGCCGCCTTGGAGGATTCTAAGGGTCAGTGGAAAACCGGCGGGAGACCGCCGGTTTTCCCGTTCTGACCGCGGCCAAAGCGCCGCGGTCAGAATGACCAAGGGAGCACCGCCGGCCTGTCGGCGGTGCTCCCGCCCCCGTTGGCCCTGGCGGTAGAGAACCGCCAGGGTCAGAATGAGGGCCTATGTATTTGGATTAGGGTTGAAGGCACTTGAACATACAAATGTCTGCTAGTCCCTATTTATATTCTCGTTCCGTTATAAATTATGCAGAGTAACCCAGACATTTATTGAAAATGTCAATATTGACTAATCATCATAAACATATTTGGAATACTTATTCAATAGCAAACAAGCACAAATCAGAGTTGCAACAGTGCATATGCAAGTGTCTATGCTAAACGCTTGAAGTATATGACCTGATAGGGAAACTCAGCAACCTCTAGATGTATTAAAACTTTTTTGAAAAATGTCAGTCTTTTACACCTGACCCCAAAAAATCTAGTAATGACTCACCAAACTCAAGTTTCCTAAAATAAAATTATCTTTCTTTTTCTTTGTGGGTTTCTCCTTTGAGACAACTTTAACTGTCATGCCAGACTATCAGACATAATATACATATAGAAAGGGGATTTTAGTCTGGGAGCTTCATCCAGTGGTCTTTAAAAGGTCTTTCATATTTTGAGTCCGCCCACGACAGCATATAGCATGTGTAAATACATGGGTCAGCCCACTTTACACATTGGATCCCCTCACTTTGAATGACTGCACAAAGCCTGTGCACCATTTGTTCACATCCACCTAAAATAATTCCTTTCTATTCATTGAAAAAGCAGGCTTAAAGTGCACTTACAAATCCTTGGGTGGCCAGTTAGATGATAATTTACTAGCTGCCTCCTTTTAAGGTTTTAAAGTGTTTAAGTAACATTGTAGTTGCTTTGTTTTGAGTGTTTGGTCATGTGCCGTTTTATTAGTGTGTGTTTCACAATTAATAACAAAAAAATCATGACACAACTGAAAAGCTTATTATTAAAAAATGTCTAGTAATTTTAAATGGCGGCTATGCTTAGATGGCTACCTATTTTCATGTTTCCTTTATTTTTGTAGCATATTCTTGTGATGAAAAATAATCATTGCACAACCTGCCAAGGCAGACCCATTTGCTTTGCCAATGCTTGCTTTTTTCTGGTGTTCAAAAACTCCTCGTCTGCGATCATTTCTATAATAGCCTGCATAGTACAGTCTTCACGGCTTCCTAGTCACTTGCTCTATATCCTTGCCTGCATTCGAGTACTCCAGAATCGGCACTCTGTTCTCGCGTCCTGAGAAGCAGCACTGGCAATAACTGAATGCTTTAGGATAAACAGAAAAAGCCGACTATTGGAGTTCTTTTGTTTTAACATTTATAAGTACAAGGAAGCTGGAGGTGCCAATAAAGCTTAGGCAGCTGAGGCAATGTATAGTGGCCACTGCAGCTGTGTAATATAAATGTCATAGAGACAAGTGGGAAAAATACAGCAAGGGCAGAAGTGGTCATCCGAACTGCATGTATCGTTATGCCATATTTTTGAAAAACAATATCCATGAAACGGTGAATTGGAATATGGTCGATCACCAAATGTGAAAAATTAATTCCCAATTCTAGCAACAGAATCTATAAAGTAATTCATAGATATCATCACTACCCACAAAACAAATTTTGTTTTGTGATGCAAGATTCAAGTTATGCGAAAAATGCAAACTTGTCACTGGTAAAAGTGCTGAAAGTCATAAAGTACTATTGGAAATACAAGATAAGTGCTTGTCAGGTCCCCCGGGGGCCTGAATAATTACAGGACACGCGGTAACGGTCAACACCTCTTGCTTTATTAGACTCTCTCTACACACTGCCTTTGCGCCCTTTCTCCACCTCCCTTGTCACCTCCCCTCGCTGTCCAGCCCATCTCGTCTCCTTTAGAGGGGTGATCACTTCTCCCCCCTCTCTCACTCCTCTAGTGGTGTGGTCCCGTGTTGGTGACGACACCACATCCCTCCCCAACGGGGGAGAGGAAAGTTTAAACAGAACATTTAACTTGTCTGGCAACATGCCTACTCAGTCTGCGTGGACTTCCTTGTGAGTCTGTTCTCTGCCCTCAGGGTTGGGCTTTCGGAGTTGTTCAGTCATCCGCGTAATTCTCGTATCGTCGGGACGGGCCTGGATTGTGCCTCAACATGTATCTTCCAGCTTTGGACCTGTCCGACACTTGACTTCGCTCTGGTTCTCCTTCGGGTGCTGTTCCGCCAGTGGATTGGCTTTGTCTTTGCTCTGTCGTTGGATGGGTTATACTGCTTTCCGAAGTGTCTCCAGTTCCTCCGCTTGCAGACTCCGGATTGTCTGTGTTTGCATCCAGGTCTGTCCATTCTCCACCGCTATCTCCAGCTTGTTCGTCAGTTGTTATTTGGGGTATATGTTTGAACAGTGCTGCATTTCGTGTTATTGTCTCTGGTCCTCGTCGGGCTGTTATCATAGTGCCTTTCTTCGCTGTCACTGTCCAGGGTTGTGCTTCGAATGGGAGGCGGAACTTCCCCCTTGGGTGGCGGTCTTTTACTAGGACGGTGTCCCCAATTTGTATGGTCGTTTCACGAGCTCTCCGTTTCTTGGATGCTTGTTCGTTGGTGTTAGTTCTCTTTCCTTCTGATTTGTTCAGCGGCGGTGGCCTCTCTGCCCATGATGGGTGGTGTGGGATGACATCGGACACCGTTCTCCCGAAACAGAGTTGGCTAGGGGTGACTCCTGTGGTGGCATGTGGTGTTACTCTGTACTCCCTTAAGAACGTATATGTCGCCCTTTCCAGGTTCTCACCCTGTGCCACCGCTATGCGGATGACCTTGTTGATTGTTTTCACAAACCTCTCCACTTCCCCATTTGCCTGTGGCCATCGCAGTGTTATTCGCCGATGTTTGGTGTTTGTTGACGCTAAGAATTCTGCCAATTCGTGGCCATTGAAAGGGGGCCCGTTGTCTGTGCGCACTTCTCCAAATAGTCCATGGGTGGCCTTCATTTTTTCGAGTTTTGGAATGACTGTGTGTGCGGCTGTGGAGTGTACGATTTCGACTTCTGGGTAGCGTGAGTAGTCATCTATCACCACTACCATATATGAGCCGTCCGGAAGGCTCCCGAAATCTGCACTTACTCGTTGCCATGGCGCTGTTGGCCCTTTTTCCGTGATGATGGGTGTTAGGGGGTCTGGGCTGCCGCTGGCCTGACATACCAGGCATCTTTTGACTGTGTCTTCCACTAGCTTGTCTAGTCCGGGGAACCATACTTTGTCTCTGATGCAGGCTTTGACTTTACTATGCCTTGGTGCGCCCCGTGGGCTTGGGATACTGTCCTGGTTGTAAGACTCAATGGGATTACCAAATGGAGGCCTCTCAGCAGGCAGCCATCTTCACTCACGGAGAGCTCTTGCCTTATGTTGAACAGCGCATGTAGTCAGGCTTGGGCTTCTTGTGTCCTGAAGGCGTCAGGTCGTTGTAGGGCTCGCCAGTTTCCTGTTCTGGTGGCTGTTATGGCTAGCTGCAGGCACTCGTCTTGGGCAGTTGCTTCAACCACTTCGCTGAGTGGTATCGGTAGGGGCCTTGCGCGCTCTATTACCATTCTGACGTACTCCTCTGTTTCTTGTGCTTCCTCGATCTCTTGTGGTGTGGCTATGCGGGCGTGTCGGGAGAGGAAATCTGCCGGGTTCCTTGTGCCCGGTTGGTACTCCAGTGTGAAGTCATACTCTTGGAGTTGCAGGATCCATTTTTCTATCCTCGGTGGTGGTTTTGAGGAGGACCCTTTGAATAGTGGTAGTAAGGGTTTGTGGTCTGTCACAACTGAGAACGGTTTCCCGTACAGGTAGAGATGGTAATGACGGCACCCCCAGTGGATGGCAATGGCTTCCCGTTCGATCTGCGAGTAACGTTGTTCTGTCAGTGTAAGTGTACGGCTGGCGAATGCGATGGGTGCCCACTCCCCGCAATCCTGTTTCTGTGCCAACACTGCTCCTAACCCTGTGGGGCTGGCATCGACGACCAGTTGGGATTGTCGTTGCGGGTCGAAGAACGCCAGTGTTGTTTCTGCCGACAGCGCTCTCTTCGTGGCTTTGGACGCACGTTCTTGTTCTTCCCCCCATTGCCATTGGTGGTTTGCTTGCGTGAGCTGGCGCAGGGGTCCTGTGATGTCTGCCAGGTTTTGCATGAACCGACTGCAGTATGTGACCATGCCTAGGAAACTCCTTACTCCTGAGACTGATGTTGGAGCCTGTGCTTCTTGGATGTCCTTCACTTTCAGGGGGTCTGGTCCAACTCCGTTTTTGGAGAATCGGTATCCAAAAAAACAGATTTCTTGTTTTAGGAATTCGCACTTTTCTTTGTGCAGTGTCAGTCCTCTGCTTTGTAGTCTGGCAAACACTGCTCTCAACCTTTTCAGATGTGTTTCTACTGTGGGCGCATGGACTAGAATGTCGTCACTCACGTTGAGAACCCCTGGGAGTCCATGCAGGACCTCTTTGATGACATGCTGGAACACTTCAGCTGCACTAGAGATGCCAAAGTTTAGTCTTGTGTATCTCCAGAGGCCATTGTGGGTGGAAAAGGTGGTGATAGGTCGTGATTCTGGGTGTAGCATAATTTGATGGTATCCAGACCGAAGGTCCATTTTTGAGAACCAAAGTGACCCTGACAGTTCGCTGAGGATATCATCAATTGTCGGGGTTAAGTGCCTCTCTCTCTTGATTGCTAGGTTTGGTACGCACATGTCGACACATATTCTCACTGCTTCTGGTTGTTTGGGTTTCCGGGCGATTACGATGGGGGAGACCCACGGTGTTGGGCCCGATACTTTTTCTCTGATCCCTGCTTGTTCTAGGAGCCGTAGTTCTTGTTCCACTTTGGGGCGTAGGTGGAACGCTATTCGACGGTGCCTGAGCGCTGTGGGGGCTACTGATTTGTCGATGTGGAGGCGTAGTGGCGGTCCTTTGAGGCATCCGATGCCTTTGAATAGGCTTTTGAAGTCTTGCATTAGGACTTGTAGTGTGTTCACATGGATTGTGAAGGCAAAATGGACTAGGTTGAGGTCTTGGGCCGTGCGGCAGCCTAGGAGGAAACCTGTTCCGTCTTTGGAGACATATACTTTGGTTGCCATTTCTGTGTTGTCGTGGGTAATGTCTGTCGTAAAGACCCCTGCTATGTTTAGAGGTCGGTTGTTACCAAACGCGAACACTTGTACGTTTGTGGTCCGGAGTGCTGGTCGCGGTTGTGACAGGTTGTTGTACACATTCATGGCCATTAGGTTGATGGAGGCGCCTGTGTCTACCAATGCCTGTGTTGGGGAACCTTGGACCATGACGGTGCATGTGGGCAAACGTCGGTTTCCTACCGCGTGAATTACGTGGACTGTGTGCTGATCGTTGTCCATGTCGCTGTCTGAGTCTTGATCTAGTGGTGTTTCTACCATCTTGACGGTTTTCTTTGTGGGGTTATTTGTTGGCTTAGGTGTCGACTTGCAGACTTTGGCAAAGTGATTGAGCTTCCCACACGCACTGCACATCTTGCCCCAGGCTGGGCAGGTGGTCGGGTGTGGTGCTGGGCCACCGCACCACTTGCATGGCTTGCCCCACAGTCTTCCTTTATATGGTTCTTTTTTCTGTCGTGGTGTGTTTATCTTCTCTGCATTGGCTACTTCTGTTTTTGTCTGGGTCGCAGACGTTTGTTCCATGTGAGCCGCTCTGGCTCGCACTAGTTCTTGTGATCGTCCTAGTGCGAGGATGTCCTTCATTGGCATGTTGGGTTGTTGGAGAATGCGTTCTCTTAGTTTCGATGATGAGCACCCTTGTATGAACTGTGCACGGATTTCGTCCTCTTCATCAGGCAGTGTACAGGTGCTGGCCAGTTCTCGTAGTCTTGTGTAGAAGACGTCGACGGATTCGTCGGTGGTTTGGTGTGCTTGGCGTAGTAGGAACCTCTCGTAATCTGAGTTGACGTACGGCTCAAAGTGGGCTGTGATTGCTCTTTTGAGTGTCTCATACGTGCGTGGTTGTACCTCCGTGACTGATTTGAAAATTCTGTGGATATCCGCTCCACCAATGTGGAGGAGGAGGGGTCTGCGCCGTTCGGCTTTGATGTCTAGGGCTTCAAAATATGTTTCAAGTCTTTCTACCCAGACTTTCCATTTTGCTGCTTGGGTGGGTGGCGCCCCTGTAACGGTGAATGGTTCTATTGGCGGTACACCAGCCATGGTCTGTGGTCCTTTGGCTGGTGCGGCGCAGAGATGGAGATAGTTGCAAAAGCAGGGTTTTATTTTCTTTCTTTTTTTTTTTTTTTTTTTGGGTAGGTAAGTCTGCCTTTGTGTACTGTATCTTTGTAGGGCCTCCTGTCTCTTCTTTTTTTTTTTTTTTTGGTTACTTTTTTCCGTACCGTTGGTTTGTGGGCTTAGTTGCTGGAGCTCTGGGAGGGGCGGGGCACTCCTTTCCTCTGTGTGCCTGTGGCCTGGTGTGTTGTGCACTACTGTTCCTGTGTGCGGTGGTGCCCGGCTGGCCGGTATTCCTTCTTGCTGTTTTTGTTTCCTTACTGGGAGTGCATGGATGCAACTTCCGTCTTGTTGTGGCTGCGCTCGCGCAGTGCGTAGCGTTACACGCCGAGCGCACTCGCGTGTGGACGCACACAGTTCCTCCGGTCGGGAGGGGCGAGCAGACGGATGTCTGTTCCCCGCGAGCACACCCGCGTGTGGACGCGTGCAGTTCCACTTGTCGGGAGGGGCGAGCAGGCGGGTGCCTGTTCCCTGCCGCACAGTGGTGGGTGCGCGCGGCCGGCTGCCGCGAACGGTGAGTGCAGGTCGCTTGGGGGCGCGTGGCGGTGGCCAGTGGCAGGTTGGTACCTGGTGACGATTTCTTGTGGGTCCGTCGAGTCGGCGCTTCCGGGGCCGGGTCACGGTGTCCTGCCCTTCAGTTGGGTGGTCGTGGCTGGCTGGATGTGCCGGTGCACCGCGCTGCTTTGTTTCGGGCTGGGTTCACGAAACGGGTGCTGTAGTGGGTGGCAGCGCTACCGTAGGTGGTAGGCCCACCTCGTCGCCAAATGTCAGGTCCCCCGGGGGCCTGAATAATTACAGGACACGCGGTAACGGTCAACACCTCTTACTTTATTAGACTCTCTCTACACACTGTCTTCGCGCCCTTTCTCCACCTCCCTTGTCACCTCCCCTCGCCGTCCAGTCCATCTCATCTCCTTTAGAGGGGTGATCACTTCTCCCCCCTCTCTCACTCCTCTAGTGGTGTGGTCCCGTGTTGGTGGCGACACCACAGTGCTGATTAAAATATAAAGAAAAATGCATATTGCAACAATGACATGTAGCTTGCGACTTAAATGCAGATTTAAAATGGCATCCTAATCTGGTATAATCATGTTACCTTAACTGCTTATATCAGCAAAGAAGAAAAACTAAAGAAATGTATGAACCTGAATTTTACAGCATATTTGATATCAATAAACATGTGGCAGCTTACGCAACAGAAAATAACTGGAAAAGAAATGAGATGGCAATCAGTATTGGAGTTGAAGAGATTTTGATGCAAAAAAAGCTATAGCGACTATGTGATTATGAAATAGAAATCTACGAGCGTATTCAATGTCTGATCTGATTGATCGCTCATGTACAAGGTTTAACGTGTTCCTGCACTTTTTATTCTCTTTTCTGTATTTTTTTAACATGTAAAAATGTATTTGTCACTATTATTTTACAAAGAAAAATGCAAATAAAATAACGGAAATGTTTACTTTTCGTTACCAATACCAGTTTTCTTCCGACCTCCCAGTTTTTCATACATTTGAGTTATACTTAATTCTTAATTTCAACTGCTGAATCTACTCCAGTACAACTATGTTATCAATATTTAAAACTATGTCTCTGGCCATTTAACAACATTCCAACTATGTTTTTTTATTTCCTATGTGCTTGTAGAGCTCCAATGTCCCAGAACTTCATATCACTCTGATATACAATTTGAATGCAACAGGATCTGTAGGGTTCATGTGATGTATATGTTGCCCTTTCAATAGACTCTTTCACTTATTTTTTACGTTTTGTCTAAATTACAGGATTTTTAGGCAGAGGGGTTTGTAAATTGCTTTGTGTAACTCTGCAGTTATTTTAGGGCCCCCGGGATCTTTTGTAGAAGTGTGAATCAATCAATTTAATGGGAGTTTTAAGGCCTGATGTCGCTGTTCTTCCATCCCAACCCTCCTTGTGCACAGTTTAGTAGTAAGCAAGTTTGAAGGTCTCAATTTGTATTACTTCTCTGAAAAGTATCTTTTTCAGTTTGACTATCAACTGTGGGTTCTAGGCATTACAAAGCCTAGAGCCAGGAAGTCTCAATGATCAACCTCTGTTCTTCAGCTGTTTGAAGGAATGTGGGGTTACGAGGTGTATGATAGTGGAACAAAAGCTTTCTATTGGTATTGAGTGAGGGTCAAAGGTAGGTCGGTCCTTTCTCTATTTTAGCTGTGTTTACAGAACAGGGGACCTTGAATTTGATGTATGCTTCGAATGGGAGTGAATGTGGAGTTTATAGCCCGAATTTGATGTGGGTCCGTTTGTGAAGCTCAGGCAAATTCTGGTTCCCTATGCATTCTCCGAATCCTATCTGTGTGATACTGTAGTAGCCCTATGCAGGTGCAATTGTCATACTTGAGACAGACAATAACCAGTGCTCTCACAAGCTCCACCCAGTGCTTAGTGCGGAGTAGCAAGTGGAATATTTGATGATGTAGTGCTTCATGCTTCATGTCTATATGTACATTTTTAATTTTGGCCTTGAATGAGAAGTCGGTGTGGAAGATGATTCTCAGTTTTCTAAAGTTTGATGAGGTAGGTGGGGCTGTGAGATCTGAATGTGTCTGTCTTCATCACTTATTCTGATTTTAAAGACTTTGGCCCTCATCACGTCTTCAGTGGTCTTTTCCTAAGACCTCCAAAGCCGCGGGCACCGAAATACCACCAGTGCTGGTGGTTTTAAGACCGCTCTAATATGACTGGTCTCTGACATCTGCCCGAAATCAGGTGGAATTCCGAGACCAGTCGTGCTGGTGGTCAGAGACCACACACAGTATTACAACCCGTAATACGGCATGGTGGTGACCAGATGACGGAGTGCTGCTGGCGGTGGAATCGCTAGGACCCATCCCCTCCTGGATGACCTCCTCAAGGAAGTGGATTATTTGACAGGGGATGGGGTGTGTGTGTGTGTGCAAGTGTGAGTGAGTGTGTGAATGTCAGGAATGCAGGGAGAGGGGGGTGTTTGTGGGTTTGTGTCAGTGTGTATGAGTGATAGTTTATGGACAGGTTGAGGGGGTGAGTGAGTGTTTGTGGATGGGGTGTGGGTGTGTGAGTGTTTGTGGATGGGATGAATGCATGAGTACCTGTCTGCGTGTGCATGTGTATGTAAGTGAACAAGGGACGGGGTGCGTGTTTGTGTGAATGAACGGGGAGAGCGGGTGTGTGTGTGTCAGTGGACGGGGAGAATGGGTGCGTGTATGCGATGCATTGTTGAGGGGTGTGTGAATGTATGTATGCACTGGGGAGGGGTGTGTGAATGTATGGATGCAAGGGGGAAGGGGCAGAGGGGAGTGAATGCGTGCATGTATGTGGTATTTGTCAGTGTAAATGGGTGTGTATGTCACGTTTGCATTGGTGAGTGGGAGTGTGTCTATGTGAAGAAATGTGTGAGTGCATGTGTGCAGGTATGTGGACATGTGTGGGAGTGTATCCTGGCGACAGGAATACTTATTCCTGTCACCAGGATGCAAGACCGGCAGCTTTTTGTGGCAGTGCGACCGCCAGAAAAAAGCTGGCCGTCTCCTGTCTCGTGATACCACTAGCGGTATCACGCCATCCGCCATGCTGGAGCTGCTCACCTCCAGCCCAGCGGAAGGCGGTAATGTGGCGGGACGGCTGGAGGCTCGGCGGATTGGCTTTCGCCAAACTCCTAATTTGTCAGTATTCACTGCCGGCCCGTCATTGGTGACACAACTACAGCCACCCTGATGGTCTCCGGACCGCCAGGGTCGTGATGAGGGCCGTTGTCATCTACTACATTTGCCATATTAGGAATGACATCCTTAGTGTACCAGTGCTGTAATTTATTAACATATAATTAGGATTCATGTAACTGATGCCTGCCTTTAACTGGAGCAGCAACTGTCTGTGAAGAAAAACAACCATGTTATCATTAGTAACATAAGAAGAGGACTAAAATAAAGCTCTCCATTGTTTGACAAGGCCAATGTGTTGAGGTTGAGGCAAGTGGCTCTTTATTATACTGACTATTTCACAGGTGCAACTGGCCAACACATTTCATTTTATTTCTCCTATGTTGGAGATCGTGAACAGTCCAAGAATGTTTTCTAAATTGTAGCTCTCTGTGTAGATGCAGATGCACTGCATTCTAAAGAAAGCAGCAATTACACTGTCTTTCCATGTCTTACATTGACATACATTGTTTGCCACCATCTCAATGCATGTGATATCTCCACAGTGGTTTTATTCAATCAACTGACAGTCTGTCTATGTATGTGGAGTAACCACTGAATAAAGAACATCATGGTTGTTCATTCTGGTGTCCTAAAATACTGAAATACAGTTTAGATATTTGATTTTGTTTTGGTAAAGCCATTCAATGTTACTTGTAATGCAGTTATAAACGCTTAGTACCCACACTCCAGACACTATACATCACAACCTCGAAGCGGCCAATAGTTTCAAGTAATACAGTGCTACTAACCACTGTTGTTTTTAACTTACTCATAATCATGCTAATTCCCACAATGAATGCACCTACATAGAGGTACATAATCTGCATTTAATGAGTCCCTATTCATTCATACTTTTGTGATCTGTCTTTATTCCTCAGTACATTCCAGTAAAGCTACTGTTGAATGACAAACTTGAGTAAATCATTAAATTCTTATATATCCCCTTCTTTGGTTAGTAATTTTTCTAGTTATCAGATAGGACGCAGTAGTATTTAAGTAAATGAAGATTATATCACTCTTATGCTAAGACGGGCTTCTCTATCATACTCCTTTGGGTCAAGGCCAGGCTCTATAATTTGACGTACGCACAATGGGTGTTGATGGAATTCCTTTAGCAAGACAGAGAGCCAGATTTGAAGAAACAATATCCTCAGCCATCCTGACAGAGTATCCTCCATCTGCCAAACTTTAAATCAGCCCCTAAATGTATTACACATTACCTTAACAGCTTACATAGTTAAACAAAAATATTGAACTATTCTATTTCAGTCATTGTTAAATCATGGGAACCAGTGATTTCATTGATTTGATTCAATTAATGAATTGTTTGCATAAACCTGCTAGAGTCAGGTTTACCACTTGGATTCAGAACCTGGACTTGTCAACTATGATTAATCCCAGTGAAGTACATTTTGTCCATCCTGATCAGGTGCATGGGAGCACCACCAACAGCTCAAGTAATACCAACTCCTGTATAAATATTTCTTTAGCCTCCTCTGCCATGTTCGTCATTTGTACACTTTCAAGTGAGGAAGCTGGTAGTTTGAGTAACAACTTAGCTGGCACCACTACACCACCCACCACTTTAGCAGCCTATACTTCATAGGTAGACTCGGGCATTCTTTGTAATCATTCTGATCATGACAGGTTTTACCCTTATAGAAATAAATGAAGATTACAACAAAATGAAGAAGTTAAATAAAAAGCTGCCAATTCAAAAACTGGAGACTGAGCTAATGAGTTTGTAGTGATGTTACAACTGCTGAAAACAAAATGTATCCACTCTTTCATATACTAAGAGGGAAAACAAAGTGCTTTCAGAACAGGATAAGAAGGATGCTGTCATTAATAATATCACACTCAAAAGCAATTTTTCTCTTCAACAATTTCCAGGGTGATAGTGACTCTCCAAACCACACATTTGGGAAATTCTGGAATTGAGGTGGCAAAGAAAGTGGTTGATGAAATCTCTTAGAGAATGACACAATGTGAGATCAACCTAGGAGTTCAAAATCTAAACGTTCTAAAACCAATAGATTCTAAGTATGTTAGATGGAGTTTCTGATATGTTTATTTCCCTTATAAAACCTGTTGAGTACATTTCTGTAGGCATTGAGTTCCTATAGGCAAAACCTTAGAAATACCATTTACCTTCTGGCACTGCAGAACCAGTTAATCACAATGCTTATTTTTCTTCCTTTCAACCTCATTTCTAGGCTGTGGGATCTGCAATCTCTAATACTTACTCCTCAAACACAGGTATGTGTCAAGTGGCCCTTATTGGAAAGGCTATTACTACAGCCAACACTTCATCAATAAGTACAGATTTGATTCCTGAGGCTTTGCTGATTGTTTAGGAATTTCTCTAAAATGAGTTGGGGCCAAAACAAATGTATTTGATCACTTTGTATTTTCATGAAGGTGCACATGCTATTTTAAAGATGCAATGTGTTGACATTGTTAACTTAATTCACAGAATTTCATTTACCTAGTTTCTGGGATTGAATAAGTTTTAAATTCCTGAAGGACCAGATGACAAGTAAAGAATCTACATAGACCTCTCTTTCCTTAGTTGATCAAATATGGAAAACACAATCGGATTGTATAGGACATTCTTTTGAAATATTTATCTGGAATCAAATAGCCTTCTATTCTTAGGTCAAATCACAGAACATATTTTGGAAATGAAACCCAAAAAGTCCAATTTCAACTTTTTGATGAATTAGTTGGAGCGTTAGTGATCCAGAGCAATTCAACACAAATGAGGTTTACTAGTTCCAGGATTAGTTTCACAAGGAGATATGTTAAATCAAACAGGACTGAGAATACCCCGTAGTTTACTGATGATTTACAAAGGTTACCCGAGATTGATCATCACCTGCAATCAGTTAATACAGTATATGTGACCACATTACATATGAGAACAAAAACTGTTTTACCTTTGCAACAGGTACAGTAATAAATAACAATAGAAATTGATGAAATAAATCAGTTTATGCTTGAGATATGCACCAAATACATTAATCAATGTTTTACAATTAAAGCCTTTAATCATCTGACGTTTTTGAATAGGAAAAATAGCCCTGTTAATGAGACTAACTGACATTTCAATCACATAAAAAACATGATTATAGGTGATAAAAGGCAGTTTAGAAAATCTATCCAGACTAGGTTAAGGCACCAGCTAGTGTCATGCACGATGTATTAATAAAACAGTTAAAACAACATTATAAGGAACAAGTTCTTGTCTTCAATAATCATAAATATGATGAAGTATGGAGCCAACTACACAAATCTATTAATTAAGTTCAGACACTGTTAGCTTTTGATGGCGTACATAATTGTTATCATAATACATATAGTTATCGTATACCGTTTGAAATGTAGGAATTATTTATTTAATGATTATAGGCTGCTGGTAAGTGTCCCAATGGTATTTTCCCAAATGAGATAAATAACAACTTGTTTTAACCCATGTTGTAGTTCTGGAATTAATTAGGAACAAACAGTCATCTTGTGTTCCGAGACCAATTTACATACCAGTAGCTGGTTTAAAGGCCAATTCTACGAAATGGAAGCCATCTTGGTCTACTGTTCAACAATGCTTATTCTGTTGGGATCCTACCACCATTTTACAGCCATGTCACAAATGTGCATCAGTCTCTGATCCAAAAAGTTATTGTTTTAATTGCTTCTTTGGAATCTGATGGCACACATTTTCCCAAAGTACTTCATGACACACTTTCCTAGAGGGTTTTTGAAAATAGTTGCTTATAGTTTCTCAAACTGCTTTTGGGCCAATTGTTCCACTTTTGACAAGGTTATGACCTTTCATTTACAAGCAGCTCGAACATCAGGAAAAACAGTAATCAGCTGTTTATCTGCTTTGTTGGTCACTACATCGCACTGGTAAAGTGTACAGAAGGCCAAAGGGCGTGTCCTGTGAATTATTTAACCATACTCTATTGTACTTCCTGGTTGAACTGGATTCTCTTACCAGGACACTAGTCAAGATGGAAAAATAGAGAATGACAATCCCTACCATTAATGCTGCCAATGGCTTAAAAAGTGTGCATTTTGGCTCCTGTCATATTTCCGGGGTCACACCTTATTCACTGTTTTCGAGCAGTACTATCTGAAAATAAATCACTAACTCAGAGATGTTGGGTTAAATGCATCCATTTAACACCAACAGGCCCATAAAGCAGATGATCGGATGTGCGCTGCGCCACAAAAGACAATCATTATACAGCCTCTCAATGATCTCTAAAAGGAGGATCTATCATGGCACAACTGTTAATAATGTAAATCACCTTTACTTTTGCTGTGACTGAACTTTACTTCTTTTAGCCTTAGTGGGTGGGCACATGCTTTCTAAATACTTACACTCGTCATAATCCAGTCCTAAAAATGTACTGGGTAGAGTATACGTTTTTTTATAGGAAAACTATTCAAAATAGTTGTGCGTCCAGTCATAACTTAAATCATCAATTCAATTTAATTTATCTCTGCTGATATATTGTAATGCATAAATCAGCCCTAAATCCGACCTCTTAATAAACAAAGATGGTGGACCCCATAGCATTGTCTAACAGTGCGGACATCCAGAGGTAGGTTTGCACAGTACTGGGTGGTATGCACTGCCCATTATGCAATACCTGATGGTCACCAGCAAAGGCTCCTGTCAGTGGAAATCTTTGCAGGTGGGGGCCATTGGTAAGTGTGCATAACCATATTTGCCAGGGGAGATCGCTATGCAAACACGACTGCCCTTGCTGTCTTTGCCTCATCCTATGAACAATTCAGCATTGTATACTGATGTAACATAGCATCCAGAATTAGACTGTCATGTGCTGACCTGGCCGCTTGGGACCCTTGGAACACTGGCACCTGAAGCAGTTGGAAGGGAGGACAGTCTTTCTTAGGGAGAGAGCCACGTAAGTGCTCCCTAAGAGTGGAGGGCAACACATGACACGGGCCCCTTTCAGCATTGGAGCGAGTGGTGAACTGTGGGCAGAGATGGCTAAACTAGAGGGGAGATTTGGAAATAGTCCACTTGCCCATTTTTACACCGTTCTCTTCCAATACTTTACCCCCACCAGGGGAGTTGGATAATCTTCTGTAATAAGGGTCATGAATATGAAAAGTCCCAACGTCTGGTGGTGTCAGACTGACCTGAAATTGACATTTTCACTGAACAGGTGCAGCATCTGTTTCTTCGACGTCTGTAGCCAAATCTCTTGGGAATGTATTTGGATGAGTGAAAACCGAATGAACATCTACACAACCATGTCGCAAAATTGCTAAATTCTCAATCCCTGTGGGCCTTGTTGCTCTTTTATCAGCGCATCACAGCATCTCCTCTGCAGTGACATTGATGTGCATTTTTATGGGGGCTGCTGAGATTTCTACATGTTGTATGTTTATGTTTTAGATTAGCACAACATGAATAGCTAGCATGTGATTACTTTATGAGATTTATATGTCAGTTTTATGTAGGTTTTACGAAGGTACACATTGTTACTTTATAATGTTCAAGCATACACAATTATACGTTCAAGCATAACTTAGCCTTTATTGGGAAAACAAACAGACTGAAACCAAGCAAACATTTTAACAGCAAATTGTACTGGCAGCAGTAAAAACATCTGGCGCACAGCTGGGTAAATCCTGTAAAGCAGTTCTAAGTGCTGTCCTCTCAAACTTTTTTCTAGTTTTGAAGTGGATCAGCATCTGGTGTTAAGAAGCATGTCATGCATGCAGTGCCCTAGCATTTTGCTTGCACTTTAGTCGTAAAAGTTGTTACAGAACTTTCATATCTGTTTTCGAAAATCATATCTTATATTACAAATATAAGTTGCATAGACATGACTAAGCTGCGCTTTGAATGGGTTTCCAAGATGCTTGCTGAACTCAGTCACAGATTGGCAGATATTCTGGTTTATTTTAAAGGCATTAATTAATGAGAAATACTTTTCAAAATGTTCACTCATTCTATATGTTATAAGGTAGTCAACAATGATAAAAGTCAAAGTTGATTAGATAACTAAGTCAGATATTAACAAATGTCGACGATCCAGTATCATTTTATGGCTAATGTTAAAGACTAAATAGGAGTGCCCCTCGAGTTCTAGTCGTTGTCAATTTCTTGTTCTATTTAAATAATGGTCATTTAAATAATAGTGCCGTTCAAACAATAACTATATATTAAGTGGTATTATTTTAAAGTGGTGTGTTTTCACTGCAGTTAGTTTTTCTGTTTAATTTTATTTGAAATATTTCCCATAGCGCAACTCTACTCTACATGTGTCAGTGTGACAATGAAACAAACTGGCGAGACAGAGACTTCTTATTACACTGAAACAAAATTTGTTTGGAGAGATCTCAGAATTAAACATTAGATACGTCTGGATCATATTAGAAATAGCACAGTGTTTGGTCCTGTTACAAAACAAATGGTCAAGTGATCATATTTTCTGGGGGGACCAGAGGTTTTGCTTTTTCTGAGCCACCTTTTAGGATCATCTAAGCCTTGCTCAGTTGTAAAGTGCAACCTCGTTCTAGAAAACTTTAGTTCAACGTTAAAGCACGGGCTTTTCTTGCACCTGTGAAAACGGCGTCCCTGTCACATGTCGATGACAGACCTGTTTCCAAAAAACGTATACAAAATTACAAGCACCTCAGACTGGCATGGCTTGCGTAATAATTGGGTTTTAAGATAGATAGATAGATAGATAGATAGATAGATAGATAGATAGATAGATAGATAGATAGATAGATAGATAGATAGATAGATAGATAGATAGATAGGGATGAGCAGAATACATTCACTTAGATGCTGTCTCCCACGTACCAGAGGTCTTACACTCCACTTTCTTGTAAACCAAAAGAAAATTAATTTTGCTCTTGCTGATGAGTGGGGGATATGGACTATACAACTTTTAAGGTAAGAATAGCAGTCCTGTTCTCCTTTCATGAAGTCAGAAAGACCAACGTAATGGCATTACTAGTTTAGTTCCTCCTAAAATAAAGATATAATTCTGCCGTGGTCTAGAGGTTTGGTTGGCCACCTTTACTAAAAACATTATGGAGGTATCTTAAATCAGCACTTTAATAATTAGGGCTGTGTTTGAATGTATGGTGATCATGGGGCTAGACTCTTAACCCCTTTGCTGCCAGACCTTTTCCCCTCCTGTGCCGAGCCTTTTTTTGGCTATTTGGGGCAGTTAGGCCCTCATAACTTTTTGTCCACATAAGCTATCCAAGCCAAATTTGTGTCCTTTTTTCCCAACATCCTAGGGATTCTAGAAGTACCCAGAATTTGTGGGTTCCCCTGGAGGAGACCACGAAATTAGCCAAAATATAGGAAAATAAATCGTTTTTTTTTTAAATTGGGAAAAAGGGCTGCAGAAGAAGGCTTGTGGTTTTTTTACCCTGAATATGGCATCAATAAAGGGTTTGCGGTGCTAAAATCACCATCTTCCCAGCTTTCAGGAACAGGCAGACTTAAATCAGAAAAACAAATTTTTCAACACAATTTTGGCATTTTACAGGGACATACCCCTTTTTTACTATTTTTTCTGCTTTCAGCCTCCTTCCGGTTAGTGACAGAAATGGGTATGAAACTAATGCTGGATCCCAGAAAGCTAAACATTTCTGAAAATAAGACAAAATGCTGAATTCAGCAAGGGGTAACTTGTGTAGATCCTACAAGGTTTTCCTACAGAAAATAACAGCTGAAATAAAAATATATTGAAATTGAGGTGAAATAAACAGCCATGTTTCTCCATGTTTTAATCTGTAACTTTTTCCTGCGATGTCAGATTTTTTAAAGTAATAAACCGTTACGTCTGCTGGACTCTTCCGGTTGCGGGGATATATAGGGCTTGTAGGTTCATCAAGAACCCTAGGTACCCAGAGCCAATAAATGAGCTGCACCTTGCAAGGGTTTTTTATTCTATGCCGGGCATCCAGCAATTCAGTTGCTCAATCAATCAATCAATCAAGGATTTGTAAAGCGCACTACTCACCCGGAAGGTCTCAAGGCGCTAAGGGGGGGGGGGGAGCTACTGGTCGAAAAGCCAGGTCTTAAGGTCTTTCCTGAAAGATAGAAGGTCATCGGTCAGGCGGAGGTGGAGTGGTAGGGAGTTCCAGGTCTTTGCAGCAAGGTAGGAGAATGATCTTCCTCCAGTGCTCGTGCAGCGGATGCGAGGAACGTAGGCAAGGGCGTGGTTGGCGGAGCGAAGGTTGTGGGTCGTGGTGTGAAAGGTGAGTCTGTCGTTGAGGTAGGTCGGACCCGTGTTGTGGAGGGCCTTGTGTGCGTGGATGAGGATTTTGAAAGAGATCCTCTTTGACACTGGTAGCCAATGTAGGTCTCTGAGATGGGGTGAGATGTGGTCGCAGCGTGGACCGTCCAGAATGAGGCATGCGGATGCGTTCTGGATTCTTTGCAGTTTTGTCTGAAGTTTGTTTGTTATTCCTGCATATAGGGCGTTTCCGTAGTCCAATCGGCTACTGACCAAGGCATGGGTGACTGTCTTCCTGGTTTCAATGGGAATCCACTTGAAGATTATGCGGAGCAGGCGGAGGGTGTAGTAACAGGAAGAGGAGATGGCATTGACCTGCTGAGTCATGCTGAGTGTGGAATCCAAGATGACGCCCAGGTTGCGAGCGTGGGTGGTGGGTGAGGGTGCAGATCCTAGGGAGGTGGGCCACAAGGAGTCGTTCCACGCTGAGGGGTTGGTGCCGAAGAGGAGTAATTCTGTCTTGTCTGTGTTTAGCCTTAGGTGGCTAGCTTCCATCCAGCTGGCTATGGCGTGGAGTCCGTTGTGGAGGTTGTCCTTTGCAGTGGTGGGATCTTTCGTGAGGGAGATGATGAGCTGAGTGTCGTCGGCGTAGGAGACTATGTTGATGTGGTGTGTTCATGCGATGTTGCCGAGGGGGGCCATGTATACATTGAAAAGTGTGGGGCTGAGTGAAGATCCTTGAGGGACGCCACAGGTGATATTGGAAGCTTCTGATAGGAACGGCGGGAGGCGAACACTTTGGGTCCTGTCCTTGAGAAATGACGAGATCCAGTCCAGGGCTTTGTCGCGGATTCCAGTGTTGTGGAGGCGTGTGTGGAGAGTGTGATGGCATACCGTGTCGAAAGCTGCGGAAATGTCTAGGAGAATGAGTGCTTCTGTTTCACCTTTGTCTAGCATGGTCCTGATGTCGTCTGTTGCAGCAATGAGTGCGTTCTCGGGGCTGTGTTTTTTGCGGAATCTGGAATTGGGAGGTGTCAAGTGCCTTGTTGTCTTCTAGGAACCGGGATAATTGCTGAAATATAAAGAGTGAAAAAAAGATATCAAGAAAACCTTTGTATTTCCAAAATGGGCACAAGATAAGGTGTTGAGAAGCAATGGCTATTTGCACATCTCTGAATTCCAGGGTGACCATACTAACATGTGAATTACAGGGCATTTCTAAAATAGATGTCTTTTTTTACACACTGTCTTACATTTGGAAGGAAAAAATGTAGAGAGAGTCAAGGGGCAATAACACTTGTTTTGCTATTCTGTGTTCCCCCAAGTCTCCCGATAAAAATGGTACTTCACTTGCGTGGGTAGGCCAAATGCCCGTGACAGGAAACGCAACATGGACACATCACATTTTTACATTGAAATCTGACCTTTTTTTAGCAAAGTGCCTAGCTGTAGACTTTGGCCTCTAGCTCAGACGGCACCTAGGGAAACCTACCAAACCTGTGCATTTTTTTAAACTAGACACCTAGGGGGATCCAGGATGGAGTGACTTGTGGGGCTCTCATCAGGTTCTGTTACCCAGAATCCTTTGTAAACCTCAAAATGTGGCCAAAAACACTTTTCCTCACATTTTGGTGAGAGAAAGTTCTGGAATCTGAGAGGAACCGCAAATTTCCTTCCTCTCAGCATTTCCCCAATTGTCCTGATAACAATGGTACCTCAATTGTATGGATAGGCCTAGGACCAGTGACAGAAAATGCCCCAAAACGCAACGTGGACACATCACATTTTCCCACAGAAAATAGAGATGTTTTTTGGAAAGTGCCTAGCTGTGGATTTTGGCCTCTAGCTCAGCCGGCACCCAGAGAAACCTACCAAACCTGTGCATTTTTGAAAAAAAGACACCTAGGGGAATCCAGGATGGGGTGACTTGTGGGGCACTCACCAGGAAAGTTACCCAGACTCCTTTGCAAACCTCAAAATGTGTCCAATAAAAACACTTTTTCCTCACATTTTGGTGACAGAAAGTTTTGGACTCTGAGAGGAGTCACAAATTTCCTTCCACCCAGCGTTCCCCCAAGTCTCCCGATAGAAATGGTACCTCACTGATGTGGGTAGGCCTAGTGCCCCCCAAAGGAAATGCCGCAAAACACTATCTGGACACATCAAAATTATCAAATACAAAATTAACTTTTTTTGGGGGTGGGGGGGACTTGCGTTTCTGGTCCTGGGCTCAGCAGCCATACAAGGAAACCTACCAAACCCAGACATTTCTGAAAACTAGACACCCGAGGGAATCCAGTGAGGTGTGACTTGCGTGGATCCCTCCGTGTTTTCTTACCCAGAATCCTCAGCAAGCCTCAAATTTAGCTAAAAATCACATTTTCCCCACATTTCTGTGTGGGATCACCGCACCGGACAAATTTCCTACCACTCAACGTTCCCCTCAGTCTCCCGGTAAAAATGATACCTCACTTGTGCAGGTGGGCCAAGTGCCTGTGACAGGGAAGAGCCAAAAACATGTCAAAATTGAGGGGGAACCAAAGCGGGTCCAAAAGGGCAGTTTGAAAAAAAACATTTTTAGGCTGACAAGTGGGGCAGAATTTTTACCAGTATGGATGAGACAATGCTGGGTGGCAGAAATTTTGTGGATTCCTGCAGATTCCGGAAGGTTCCATATCAAAAATGTAGAAAAAATGTGTGACTTCCAGCAAAGTTGGAGGTTTGCAGAGCAT
This sequence comes from Pleurodeles waltl, assembly GCF_031143425.1. Taxonomy (NCBI): domain Eukaryota; kingdom Metazoa; phylum Chordata; class Amphibia; order Caudata; family Salamandridae; genus Pleurodeles; species Pleurodeles waltl. The sequence continues at coordinate 1,409,803,165 of NC_090445.1, read as the reverse complement.
TGTGGGTAAGAAAATGATGGGGGGTGCATGTGAAGCACACCACCCTGGACCCAGATGTTTAGTTTTCAGATGTGTCTAGGTCCTGTGACTTTTTTCTACATGGCAGTGTCCAAAAGGTGCAGCCCTGACCATTCCAAATGGGACGATTTTGAGAGTTAGCCAAGCTCTCATGGTCCAAATGTAAAACCAAAAGCCAAAATAATCAAATGTCATCTTGCTTGCCGTGGGATAAGATGTTTTAGTGTGCAGGGGAGAGGTGAAAGACTGTTACCCCCTTCAGTTGGAGTGAGGCATAACCATTCCCACACTGGTTGGTAGCCACCACCACACTATTTTTTTTAATTCCATGGCCTCTAGTAGACTTTCTGCCCCCTCCGGTGTGGATCGGGGGCAATTGCCCCATCTGCCCACTGGTGGGCAGAACAACTTTGGCCCCATTTATTTGGGGTGGCAGTATGGCCATAGCCCCACCCTCTTATTTTGAAAACAAATCTTCCCTCGTCTCTAGTGGGGTTTCTGTCCCCCTTGGGGCGGATGGGCCTTCCAAAAAATGGCCTATCTGCCCCCAAGGTGGGCAGATATGGCCAACAGTAATGTGCCCCCCTGGGGAGTGACCCTTGCCCAAGGGGATGCCCCCCAAACAAAACACACACATACACACACACCAATCCCTGGTTTCTGCCGCCCTGGGGGAAGATCGGCCTAATAGAAATAGGCTGATCTGCCCCAAAGGTGGGCAGAAATGGCCTAAAAACAATTCCCCCGGGGAGCGACTCTTGCCTAAGGGGTCGCTCCCCTTATCAATATAATTTTTTTTTAAAACCTGGTGCCTAATGGCTTCTGTACCCAGGGGCAGATTGACCTAATTAATATAGGCTGACCTGCCCCCGGGGGGGGCAGAAAAGGCCTAATAAAACAATTGTCCCCAGGGAGCGACCCTTGCCTAAGGGGTTGCCCCCTTATCAATAAAATCCCTGGTGTCGGGGGCAGATCAGCCTAATTAATATAGGCCCCAGAGGGGGAAAAAATGGCATATAATAAATTGCCCCCTTGGGGAGCGACCCTTGCCCAAGGGGCCGCTCCCCTTCTTTGTTTACCTATGGTAAGCAAACATCCATGGTGTCTAGTGGTTATTCCTGCAGCACGATTGCATCGCCTTTCCTTCCCTTCATGCCTCTCTGCCTCCCCTGCCCCCATACCGAGGAAACTAATCTGTTTCCACCTGACACCTCTTTATTCCTCTGCCAAACACTCCCTGCCCATTTATCTTACTCTTGCAGGTTCTTTCTTTCTCCCTTATTGGCGTTTTTTCCGTCTTCTCATCTTTTTTCTTTCCTGTTTGTGTATTTTTCCCTCTCTTGCTATCGGGGAATGTTTGAGAAAGAAAAATAAGGGCCGGTGGGCCCCACCTGCCTCAAAAATAGGTGCTGGTGGGCCCCACTGGCAACCACTGGTTCAAATTAAGCAGTGCAGATTCACAACTGCTTAGTGCCCTCAATTAGTGGCAGTGGAGTTGTTCATCATTGTGCTCTGCCTCAGGTCCCCATACTTGTCCACAGAAGCACTAAGATATCGAACTGCTAGCCCCTTTTATTTATTGCTGTATATTGGACTCTTATTCAGTGCAGTTTGACTAGAAACTCCATATGAGACAAACAGGAAAACAGAACATAAAGTTCCTTATAGCATTCCATTAGGCCACATAACATAAACTAGAGGATTGAAATGGTGTGTGCTGTTGAGTATGGGTCAAAAAAGAGGACCTGGATCTAACCCTTACCCTTATTTTCAAGTTATCAAAGCAGCAAATATTGCTGCATTACCATCAATCACATACAGCAGTAAGTCAAAGGCTATCACCTCTATGGTTGCTGGTCCACAAGACATTCCCAGGAGACATTCCCTGCTGGGGACTGGAGCAACCTGCATAGCACATATATTGGCCCAATGCAGCCCAGTTATTTATTTCTGAGATATGTTGCTCATAGCATTCAAGGCCGACAAATGACGTGGATGGTTCTCCTGCTTATTTTTTTCCACATGCTTATTCTGTGTAGTAGCCACTTAATGCCATCTGATGATATACAGCCTCATAAGATGCCTAAATAGTCTTCAGGTTTTTACTAGAACTTCACTTTTTCACACAATTCATCTTGCAACTTGAGGGTTGGTACTTAAAAGCCACGTGGCCTGTCTCTTGGTAAATACAACAAATAATGGTTATAGGAGAGGTCAAAACATCAGGAAATATATTTTTGCCTATTCATGATCTCTTTGTGATCTTGAACATTGATTATTTCTCAATTCCTAAGTGAAATCTTCCAGAGCAAAAACATAATATTTTGTGTGTCATATTTCTCTTCACTTGGATCTTATCACAAGTTGCAACACTGGTGACTGATTTGTCACCTTTAAACTCTTTATAGCATTGGCAGGCACATTAGTTTGAGATGATCAATAAGAAATATAAAATTCCTTTCTGCATGCAACTCAAAATGTGTTTTTCAATGTAGGTTCTTACCTGTATTTAACTGTACAGTGGAAAAATGATTGCTTGTGTTTTTAGGCAGACGTGGGTCAGATAGGTTGACACTACTGAGCCCAATAATCACAAAATATCCTCGAAACAAATCTGTTGAAACTATTTTGTTGTGTTTAGAGGTAGCTATTTTTGATTTTGAGGACCTCGTTTGTCCTGTTTTGTTGAACACACAGAAGGAAAGGACCTTAAGCAACAGCATTCAAGCTGAATGGGGCACAGCTTTATCCCCAAACATGATCTCAACAACTACTATCATCAGCTGGAGTTAGAAAAAACATCTCACTACATTACCATGTTTCAACTCAGATCGGCCTTTTCATGTATACACACTTTACTTTGGCATGTCTTCTGCAGAATATATCTTCCAAGATAGGATACAAAAGTGAATGAGAAGTATTTATAACAGTTTCAACTAGAGTTAGACCATCCTGGAGTTTGGGAAACAAAGCAATAACATATGATGACACGCTCACACTGCTAATTGTTTGCAATAGGGCTGATCAACAGACAACAAGAAAAAGTGTCACTTCTGCCCAAGGTCACTGAAGTTTTACATATGTATAGTCCAATCAGAAAACATACACCCTGATTCCACTAAGTTGGAGGTTCTTGCTTTGCTTCCTACTCTTATTCCTGAGCGTAGCTGACTAATGATTTAGAAACTTTCAGGATTTTGCCACCACCAGTTCACTCATAGAGACCTAGCTAGGAAGGGTCATTCAAACCACTAGTTTCAGAATTGTGAAGCTGGGTTTAAAAGTGTCAAGTATTCCATAGCAGAAACCAAAGACAAGGAATAATTTAAGGCATATTTATAAACTGAATTTTTGGTTGCTGCCAACTGAGTGAGATGTTGATAGGACATTAAACAGAAAATACCTATTAATAATGGATTGGGACAGTGATGTGTCCTGGCCCCCCCTTCTTTTTGCACTATTTATAGCTGATCTGCCCGCACCTTTGGCTGTGGACAGGGGAGGCAGCCCTAAAGTTGCTAGGAAACATGTGGCATGTCTTCTGCATGCAGTTGACCTTGTGATTTTTGATCAGACAAAGATAGGCCTTCAAAGGAAACTGTATGCGTTCAGGAATATTGCCAAGCAAAAAAGTTAGTGGTTAATTTAGAGAAGACCAGAGTGTTGTGCTTTTGGAAAAAAACTGCAAGATTTAGCTGGCATCTGGGGGCCACTAAGTTGAAACAAGTGAATGAATATAAATACTTAGAGATCAGAAATGAGAAGTCCTTGAAGTGGAATGTACATATTGAATCATCAAATGCAAAGGCCCTTGCCTTGATCAGCAGGCTAAAAAATGTTTATAGGGACTATGGTGAAATGTCCCATAGGCCTATGTTTAAAGCTTATTTTGCAATTATACCGTCCCAATTTCAGTATGGGGCAGAGCTGCTGTGTGTTAGTGAAAAAAGGGTTGGGATGCTGAGGGGAGGAAGTGCTTAAAAAATGTATGTTCCCTCCCAGCTTCATCGATGATACAAGCTCTGAGATTGGAGACGGGTATGACATTGTGGAGTTTTTTGGAAAAAGTGTTGTTAATTAGGTTTTAGCAGCAGATGACTGAAGGTGAAGGGCAAAAGGTTGCATCATGGTGCAAGAATTAGATCAGAAAAAGTGAAATGAAATGGGCTAAGGGGGTTTAGAAAAGATTGTGGGACATTTGTGATGTAATGAAGGTTAAGATGTGTCCAAAGAATTTACAAATGGATGTTTCTAGGCAAGATCTGAAGGTACTTGGTAAGGAAGCGTCTAGAGAATGTGATCAACAAAGCTTACTGAGTAGAATCTCTGAGTTATTCTTAATTCTTGGCAGACTGAAGAATGGTTCCGTACCTGGATTTGGTACCAAACTGTAAGGCATGAGGATCGGTATCAACCCAGGTTATGGTAAACCTGAGTTAAAATCGGCAATGATTGAGACTGTCGGTAAATGTACATGTGGTATGGGGACTTAATGCGATAATTTGCACATTATAATGGATTGTTTAAAAGTCTGGTCCCTCTGAGTAACCTTCTTACGTTCTATTTTTTATAAAATATGGCACTGGGCAACATTTACAGGCTGTAGAACGTTTAACTAATATGCGATTCGTAGATGTGGCATGCGCCATAGGTAGTTTTATGGATGCAGTTAAAAAAAATGTTATGGGAATATGATTGTGGTTTGCTTAGGATTTGATGGTTTTAATGTGCTTCATTTGGGTCATTTTAACCTCAAATATTGTTTTTTTATATTTGTATGTTACTTATGAGAATGTTATAAGTAAACAATTATGTTTTGAATTGTTTGAAGACCTATGGTCAAAATAAACATTTATTTGAGTGAGCCTAAAAGCAATATTTGCGCAACTTGAAACTGAACTAGAATCATCTCAAATGCATCATTGCCTATAGCAGTAGGCATCTAACTAACTGTTAAGAAACATACCGTCAAACAGAAAAAGGAAGCCTTGGAGCAGTGCGGGCTTGTCAACCCTTTCATTTATTTCTGTGTGGAAAAAAATTCAGTTGTTATTGATCAAAAAGCACATGTGATCATAGAAACACTGCAGCACTCCTAAACAGTCTGCATTTTTTCATTTATCTAGACGAGTCCGGTGGAAGTAAGATCCTATTCCCTATGTTAAAAGCATTGATTTAGCAAGTAACAAATGAGGATAAATCCACAGCCAACATGTGTTTCGTCACAATAGAGGCTTTTTCAAGCCTTAACATGACAGGTAGCATCAATGTTGTATAACCTTCATCATGTTTCGTCCTAGTTAGAGGCAGAAGTTTGTCCACAGGACTGCGAAAGATCACAACCTTGTAACATTTTTCTGGTGTTTCCTACTGTCATTCTTTGTATCAATAATTTCAGTTGAGAAGGAATATGTACGTTATGTCATCTCTTGGGGCCAGAATAAGACTGCCATCATAACAGAATATCAACAAGACCCAACTCTTCAAGCTGTGGTGGAACTGACTGAAACCAATGCTGGTCTTACCTAGAAAGTGTCAAAGTTGCCACATACCCATTTAGTTATTCCCAGGATACAGTAAAAACAGGTAATCAAACTTCTACGTGGGGATCTCCATTGTACTGTGACCACAAAGGGACTGTTGAGACAGAAAGTATGGTTTATTTTTTATCAATGAGCTGCTAGAGGAAACGATGGGCCAGTTGCCATAAATTTTTTTCAGGACAATCTGCACAAGACAATAACCTATCTTTGCCCTAAAGAATTCCTTTATTTTCTGGAAGTCGTGCTAGTGTCTCTTACTGTGGATACTATAGTAATTCCTGCTTTAAATAAAATGTACTGGGATATCTGCAGTTGTTAAGTCTGATAATTGTTTCTCCAGACAAAGGTAAAGATTTCACAGACTTCACAAGATCCATGAGGCACACTGCAAAAACAAAAATCACACCTCTCTGGCCACAGGTCAATTATGATGTGAAATGCATCATAGTGGTGTAAAATAAAGGTATCCAAATGACTGAGTTCACAAAGTTACCTTTTTCTACTGTATTTTGCCAGACTCTGAGAGACAACTATGACACATCCTAATGTACCACTTGGAGGTGATATTATATCAGTTACCACTAACTACATCAACCTGCCACAACATGCCACTAGATGTGCTACCACTGCAGTGTCAAAGTGCATTTGTCATGTATTTTACCATTACCATGACCACTCTACATCAACCCTACCACTTACTTACTTATGCCTACTACTCCGCCTCAGTTGTAAGCCATCAACCAGGACTCTCCAGCCATCTCTGTCCTTGGCTTTTCTTATAATCTGACTCCTGGTGTAACCCATTTCCTTGCAGGCTGCCTATAGGCCTCTGCGCCAGATGTTTCTTGGCCTTCTGGCTTTCCTTTTCCCTTGAGGGTTCCAGTTCAGGGCTTGCGGGTTCCAGTTCAGGGCTTGCTTGTTGGTGTTTGATGTGAGCTTGTGGAGGGTGTGACCTATCAAACCCCACCGTCTTTTCAGGATTTCTTCATGAGCAGGGAGATGGAAAGTCTACTACCATGAGTTGTTGTTGCTGATGGTGTTTAGCGAATTTGGAGGACTGCCCTAACACAGCTGTTGATAAATGTCTGGACTTTGGCAGTGGTGGTCACTGCTGTCCACCCAAGTTTTCGCTCCATACAAAAGGATTAGTTTTACTTTAGTGTTAAAATGTCTGATCTTGGTTTGCAGTGTTATGTCTTTGGAACACCAGATCTTCTTTAGCTAAATGAAGGCAGCCCGTGCTTTGCCAGTTCTTGCTTTAATGTCAGGGTCTGTGCTGCCCAGCTTGTCTAGGACACTGCCAAGGTAGGTGAAAGCTTCAACCCTTTACCAGTACATTGCCTGCAAGAATGACTACAGTCCTGCTGGCTGTGTTAGCTGTCAGAATCTATTTTTCTCCTGTGGCTGTTGAGGCCAACTTGTGCTGATGTGGCTGCCACATTGTCCATCTTTTCTTGCATTTGCAGATGGGAGAGTATGGCCAGGTCATCTGCAAAGTCCAGGCCATCGATCTTTGTCCAAGGTGTCCATTGGATCCCATTTCTTTTCCTTGCTGTGGATGTCTTCATGATCCCATCTATGGCCACCAGAATGCGAAAAGGAGAGAGCAAGAAACCATGGCAGACTCCAGTCCTCACTTGAAAAGCTTTCATGAGTTGTCCTCCATGGACTATCTTGCATGTCATTCCCACGTAACAGTTCCTGATAGCTCTTATGAATTTATCTGGCATGCCGTGGTGAGGGAGGAGTTTCCAAAGGGTCTCTCTGTCCATGCTGTTGAATGCCTTCTCATAGTCGATGAAGTTAACATAGAGGGGAAAGTTCCATTCCATCAATTGCTCAATGATGATGTGCAGTGCTGCAATCTGGTCTGTTTAAGAACTATCTTTGGAGAAGCTGACTTGCTGGTCTCTGATCTGAGTGTTGATTTGCTCCTTCATCCTGTTCAGGATAACTCTGTTGAACACTTTACCTGGGGTTGATAGAATAGTTATCCCTCTGTAATTTGCGTAGTTACTCAGGTTCAAATTTTTTTGAGCTCTTGAGATATCCTTCCTTCCATGCTGATCGCACCCTTTCCTCTTCCCAGATCCTTTCAACTTGGGGTAGACTATGTCTACTCATGTTTCAATGTCTGCCTTCAGTGTCTCTGCAGGAATGTTGTCAGGTGCTGCTGCCTACCCATTTCTCTAATATTGATGATTTGCTGTATTTCTTCCATGGCTGGGCTGCTGCAGTTGCTTGGCAAGTGCTTGTCGGCTGGCTGTATGTCGAGTGGAGACTGCATCACAAGCTGGTTCAGCAGTTCTGCAAAGTGCTTCTCCCTTCTTCGTTGATGGCCTTCATTACCCATGATTGTCTCCTCAGCTTTGTCGTTAACTGGTCTTTCTGGCTTGCTGTATCTGCTGGACAGTGTCTTGTTATATCATAGAGTTTTTCGAACTTTCCATGGCTTGCTGCTACCCGAGCTCTTGTGGCAAGACCTTCAATGAATCTTCACTTGTCTGCTCTTAAGCTTTTTTTTGATTCCTTCTTGGTTTTGGTGTATTGACCTTGACCTTTCACTTTTTCTGCTCTTGTTCTGCTGGTGTTCAGGACAGCTTTCTTTTCTTTTCTCCCTTGGAGTTTGCAAAGATTCTCAGTGGAAATTCGTTCTTTATACTGGTGTTTGTTAGGAGCCAGTAGCTCCTAGTATGTTAATGTAACTGTTTTTTTTATCATCTCCCACTGATACTGGATCTCTGTCGTCCTCTAGTTCATACAGGACTTGAAACTTGTTACTGAGGGTGACTAAGTATTCACTCTGTTTCTGTGCATCTTTGAGGAGGGTGGTGCTATATCGCTGGTGTTGCTTTGTCGATTCCCTGCATGCTTTCTTCAGCTTTAGCCTTAGCATGGCCACGACAAGATAATGGTCTGATGCCACATTCGCTCCTCTCATCATTCTCACATCCTACAGGGACCTCCGGAACTTCTTGACTATGCAGATATGGTCAATCTGATTTTCTGTTGAATGGTCTGGTGACATCCACTTGCCTTGTGTATTCTTATGTATGGGAATACACTACCACTCTTCAGGGCACAGAGATCTGAGAGCTTTTCGCCATTCTTCTTCATGTCTCCAAGGCAATGGCTGCCCCGGACTTCTTTGTACCCAGTATTGCCACTTACAGTCTTGGCATTGAGGTCCCTCCTTAATATGGTGATGTCTTTCTCAAGGCACGTCTCCAAGACAAACTAGAGTCTGGTGTAAAACTGTTCTTTTTCCTCTTTGCTGTCATTTGTAGGTGCCTAGCACTAGATAACATTCACATTGACCCTCTTTTTCTTTGCGCTGAAGGTTGCTGTGATGATTCTGGGACTGTGTGATTTCCATCCAATCAGAGCTTTGTTGGCTGCTGGAATTATCATCAGTGCTACTTCCGGAGTATGTGGGGCATTCTCTTCCTCGATTCCAGAATACTGCAGGATTCATCCTGGAGCCAGGCTTTTTTATCTGGACTGTGTCCACGTGGTCTTGCTGCTTCCAAGAAGGGCAAGGTTGAATTTTCCTATCTCTGCTGCCACTTGGGCTGTCTTGCCTGTCTTGTACATGGTCCTCACGTTCCATGTCCTGATGGTGTTGATCTTGGTCGAAAGTAGGTGGATCAGCTTTGTAGCTTCCGGGGATCTTTGGCAAGCGTCATAGCTCTCAATGAAATAAATTCCTTTCTCCCTAAGTGTGGGATGTCGGTTGGTCCTTTTTCAGATAGTTCTGTTTCTAAGATTTTCTTTACGTGGTGGGGTAGCTTTTCCCTCACATAACCCTCCTCCTTTCACATTTGGGCTTGGTACCGGCAATGAGTTAACCCTACAACTATCTTTATCTACATTGACATTTTCGATTTACTATTAAATATCAATACACAAACTATTGAACCCAAAATATTGAGATGCAGAATATCAACACCCCTATACTAATCATTAAAAAAGGTATTAAAACAAAAACATTGTTATACAATGAAAGCGACAGTAAACAAATTTTGAACACACAAATATAGAGTACAATAAGGTTGATTTTTAAAATGAACATAAAAGCTAATCAAAATATTGAAACCCAAAATATACACATAAAAGCAAGTATAAACTTATAGAAGACTATATATATTTTATTTAAATTAAGTTTCACTATTTACACTAAAAATAATATATATGAGGGGCATGCCCAGGACAGCAATGGAGTTAGATGCCTAATACCGAGCTCCTGGTGCCGTAGGCCTGCTGGTGCAAGGATCACGACAGTCCCTGGTGCCTTGCAGCCCCCAGGGGTTGGGGAGCAGAACCTAGCCATCCCATGTGGGGAAATCATGTGATTAGCGGCCTGACAATTCCTGCCACACTGTCTGAAAGGACTGGACATTGGTGTTGTTCCAGGAGACCTCCGCAGCAGGGTCTGGGGAAGGAGCCCATAAGTGCCTTTCTGGGTGGGGCTGTGGAGGGGCGTGCACTGCCCCAACAAGGGATGGGGCATGGGATGGCCTCCATATTGGGGGCCGACCCCATCTGACTGACAAGGGACTGACAGCCGGAGGTGCCCCAAGGTAATAGGAATGAAACAGACCCAGTGTCTTCCCATAGTGGAGGGCGGCCCACAGCAGTGACATAACTGGGCGATTCCTCTCCTTGCCATCCCAGGTAGTGGTGTCCTGCCTCTCCCGTAGAGACTCTGAGGGCTGTTTTGGGGTCGGAGGGTTGGTGGGCTGCTCAGTGAAAACCCTTGGCCCATTAAGCAATGGTCTCAAACAAACAAGGGAGCCTCTGCTAGGATGGTCCCTGGTGGATGACCCAGTGAAGAAGGGGGCTGAAATAGACTTGGAGGCCCATACCTCATCATTCTGACACCTATTCCATACACCAAGGACATCCTGCAGCAGAAGATGGAAGTAATGGTGGTGGATTTAAATCTACTATGGGTAAATCACAAAAACCTGGCAGACAGAATGAATACTGTGGAATCCATGCTTGCACAGCTGTGCCCAATGGTTATAGATCCTGATGTTAAATTGAGCAAACTGCAAAAGGATGTGGAATTTCTTACAGCTAAGCTAGCAGACACTGAGGCGCAACAACATTTGCATAGTGAGGGTGCCCGAGTGTATGGAGGTGCACTGTGCTGAATTGTTTGTCTAATAGTGGCTGACGTTAACGGTGTTGGAAGGGAACGTCTCTGACCCCTTTACAGTGGAATGGGTAAGGGGAGATGGTGGTCCCCGGGGTTAATTTAAAGCCCTAGGAGGGTGACCCGATGTGTCCCTCTCCTTTTTTAAGACCCCAATGTCCTGAGACCTGGCCCACCCAGGGACAAAATAAAAGAAAAGGTCGGGAGACCCCCTTTTTTTCCAAAATTCTCAAAAAAATCGGCAGATCCAACAGTGGATTTTTCTGATATATGAATTTTGAATTTTTTTTTTAGCCCTGGCGGGGTCCTCTGGGGGCCCCTGCACCAAGGTTTGAGGTCAGGGTGTCCCTACTCATGCCCCTTTTTATTTTCCATCTTTCTTTGTGGGACTCGGCTGAAGCTGAGTCCCAACATGGCTGCCAACACATTCTTCTTGAAGTGTTGGCAGCCATTCAGATGTCAACACAGAGACAGTTGGATCTGTGGAGGATCTGTGTCCCAAGATATCTATATTTTTTAACCTTTAATATCTTAAAACTACTGAACAGATTTACACCAAATCACAAAAATCACAATCTGCTGAACAGAGTAGCTTCCTGCCAAATTTGGTGTAATTCCGTTTAGCGGTTTGGGAAGTAAGTATGTCTAAAGAACCTACAGAAAAATGAATGGAGAAAACGTGTTATCTCGGTCCCCGCTTGATGGATTACTCTGAAACTTTAAAGACAGCAGCAGAACCAACTGTTGTATTCATTTTGAAATTTTTGTGAAGGTTCGTCAAGTGGCGCTAAAGTTATTGGCAAAACTAAAAACCCTCTTCCTATGTAAACTAAGTCCTAGCTTTAACTACCTACTGGCAACTTCCAGTAGGTAAGATATATATATTCAAAGACTCTTGTTTGCCTCCCCATCCTTGTGAGGGTGTAGCACTGTGCCTGAGGCCTGGAGCCGTATATATTTATTTGAGACGTTTAATGAACTACAGCAGGGTCACTTATGGAGTATGTTTTCTATTTTCATTTTCTTTCACTGATTCACATGATAATTACATTGGCACACAATGGTGTCAAGTATTGTGATCAAGGCTATTGTACAGCCAAAGCATGTTGATGTTTGTCACCTGCACAATGCCAAAATAAATCTATTTGCACCATGTCCTGTGTGCCATGCTTACTGGACTGGTAAAGTTTAAGGAGACTTAAAGGCAACGGTCGCACCAACATAGCAGCACCTCAGGCGTTTAGGAAGCTTGCAGGCAACCACCAGTTCTATTTGCATACTCTCGGTCGGCGAGCCCCAGAGTGCTGGGAGCTTTAAGACCAAAGGAAAAGACCGGGAGGCTGAGGATCAATAAGGAGAGTAAGAGGACCCTTCATGAACTGATTAACTTCCCCGTTAAGTTTTCCTGTTTATAAAGTTTATAGCACTTGGAGCCGGATACTGTATGTGTACATTTGCATTCTAAGTTAGATTGGCCAGTGGATACAGTGATTTTTATAAATTTAAAAAGAGACAGAAGTTAGCTTATGAGGAATTTATTGACTCTGTGGCAATGGATCCGAAAGATGGCAAATCAGGTTCATAAGATAATATAGATAACCCACACATGAAATTGTGTACATTTGAGACGTTTAGAAAAAACAAACTCTTTAAATAGAAAGAGAGTGTCTCCTTAAACAAATATTTAGAGGTGGGATGAGTGCCATAGGGTTTATGTATCTTGATAACACTCGCGCCCCTGTATTCTCAAGAAATAGGTAGAACATAATGCCATGAGCGCTATACTAGGGATGATGAAAATCCTCATCAAAATGCAGATTTAGAAAGCAGAAATACTCACCAAGATTTAAGAACTGAATACACTTGTAGATGCTGAAGAGTACATTGTAAAGGCCTACAAAAAAGTATGACTGAAAGATTAAATGCATTGGAGGAAACAATAATTCAAAAGAGGGCACAGAAGTTCAATAGCGATAGTAATGACTATGTGAAGGGCCAAATATATACCTTTGCCCGACATTTTGATAACTTAAGGAAGCAGAGACTGGGAGAGTATAATAGATCCAAACAAGATTCCTCAGTGAGTGACAGAAGTACTGATTTGAGTTCTGATACAGATCAAGAAGATAATTTAAGGGGTGGTGGACAAATATCAATTTCAAATGAGTTTCATTTTTTTAGGTTCGACCCTCATAACAATCACAGACCACAGAAAAGCAAAGAAAACCCAAAAGGAAAAGGGAAACAAAGGTGAGGAGTCCTGGCCAAAAGAAGAAAAGAGGAAGCAAATAGGAAGAACACAAGGAGCAGCAAAAAACTAATAATCGACAATAGAACAGTAATTAACCTTACAGATGAGAATCTATCCAGGACTGAAATGGAGGTCTTATCTCTATGTTTATCATTTTGTCAAAGAACTGAATTTGATTATGTCCAAACCAGAATCGATTTGCTTAAATTTATGAGAAAACTAAAACTGATTAAATTGCATGAACAGATGCAGCCTAAGCACCCTACTCCCATTATATTTTGTGTTAGTGGAAGTGAAAGTAACCTTTTGGAGGAAGATGTATATGTAGTAAAAATATTTGTTGGAATTCAAAAATGAGAGTGGGGAAGATGGATGTGGTGACTATTGATTATGTGTTGGATTTGCCAGGCCTGAGGGAGTCAGAGAAGGGAGGCACACCCTTCAGATTAAAATCTGAAAGTGTCCTCATTATTTCCAATCATCTGATTAGTCAATTTTTGGATATAGGGATCAAAGAACTGCAACATTGCAAAGGGAGCAAAGCAAATGCCACATCCCCAGATACGAACCACATCTACAGGACAACTATGAAAAAACTAGCTAAAACCCTGATATTGTGATGAGAAATTCTGATAACTGAGGGAATGTTGTTTCCAACAAGCCAACCCAATGATAATGAGTGGTACAAGAATGTAGTCAATGCTTGCTATGTACAAGTACAGAAATATTATTTTCATGACTTGGAGGAATGAAGAAGTCAAGGGTTGGTTAGTAGTGAGGACTTCAGTTTTTTGAGAACTGAATATCTCAAACTCCCTGTATTTTAATCAATTCCTAAAATTCACATACACGCAGAAAAACCTCTAGAGAAACTGATAATTGCTGCTCTAAAAGGGTCGTTGTAGAATTCTTCAAGATATATAGATCATTTTTTGAGGCTTCTTGTTCAAAGTTTACCAAGGACTTACTTCCTCAAAATATTTTTTGGTATTGGGTGAGACAAAGATAAACTTTTGAAGACTCTCAGCCTCTCATCATTATATACAAGCATTCATCATATTGATGGTCTGAGAACAGCTAAACATTTTTTGAGAGCTAGACCCATCAGGTTTTACAAACACATCTTAATATTATTAATGAAAATGACTGACTTATTTTGACAAAAAATATTTTCTTTTTTAGCAAAGAAATATATGAACAACAGCAAGTAACAATGATGGGTACCTGATTAGCCCCACCTATGCTAATGTGCATATGGTCTGGTAGGAGGAGCAGGCCTTTAATGGACCTTACTTCGAGAACTGCATCAATAATATTGTTTTGTAGGTCTGTTTTAGTGATGATATTTTTGTGATCCAGAGAGGAAGCTTTACTTCTGTCAGAATGTTTCTTTCTAAGATCAATATCAACAACTTCAACTTGAGCTTCACCAGTACCATCATTGAGACAGGTTGAGTTGTTAGATGTGAGACTGACAGTAAGAAAAGACAAACTTATTAGAAAAGCCAGTGCTGGTAGCAGTATGTTGCATGCCAATAGTATTCACCTGACTGATTTAACACCTTTAATTATATAAGGCTGATCTGCCCCGGGGGGGCAGAAATGGCCTAAAAACTATTTGGCCCTCCAGGGAGCGACCCTTGCCTAAGGGGTCACTCCCCACATATATGATTTTTTTTTTTTTATCCCTGGTGTTCAAGGGTTTTCTGCCCCCCCCCCCCGGGGGCAGATCGGCCTAATTATGTTAGGTCGATCTGCCCCCAGGGAGGGCAGAAATAACCTAAAAATTATTTGGCCCATGGAGAGCAGCCCTTGCCCAAGGGGCCACTCCCCTCATGTCCATTTCACACAAACAAATTCCCTGTTGTCTAGTGGCCATTTCTACTGCTCGATTGCATCGCGATCGAGCAGCAGAAATGTCTGCAGAGACATGAAAGGAAAGGCCTTTCCTTTTCTTTCATTCCTCTGCCGGTCCCATCCTCCCAAGTGGAAGAGAAATGCTTTTGCATTTCTTTTCTGCATCGAGCTGGAAGCATGCTTCCAGTGCAATGGGAGGTGACCTCACTGGGGGCGGTCAGGGTGAAAGGGGAAGTGATTCCCCTTCCAGCCCTGACCTCGGGAGGTGGGGGGGGCGGCCCTCGGGGGAGCGCTAGTGCTTCCCCCGAGGGCCGGTAACCGGATGTAATGGTTACATCCGTGGCGCCTGAGAGGCGGCCACAGACGTAACCATTACGTCTGTGGCCAGCAAGGGGTTAAAGGAGAGCATTTGGTATGGAGAACTCTCCTGAGAGCGAAAAGGATATGTACTACTGAAAAAGAGTATGGCAAAATTGAAGAGGATATGATCAGTGATTCAAACTCATAGTTATAGCAAGAAGAGTTTAGACACAGCTAAAAACAAGATGCTGAAATGCAGTTGAGAGGAAATTTTGTTTAAACCAAAAAAAAGAAACACTCAGTGGGAAACAGCTGTTACTTCAACACCACATTTTACGCAACCCAGATGAAACTGAAAGTTATATTGGGGAAACACTGGCATTTAGTGAGAAGTGATCCTGTAACTGTAGGCTAAATACTTAAAAAATTCCTCAGTAGTTTTAGGAGGGCAAAATCTTGAGAGACCTGTTGGTCACAAATGATGCAGAATGGAGAAGCAACCATGGTTAAAACCTCAGTTTGGTTTTGTAAAGTTCAGTAGGTGTAATGCTTTTAAAATGGTGAGAGTGTGAAAGATATCAACATCCCTGGTAAAAGCAAAAATAAAATCCAGGGGACACGTTAATTGTAAATGTGAATATATGGTAAATATACTGAGATATCCCTGTCCTAAAATATACATAGGTAGCACCACTTTACCTATCCACAAGAGAATTAGTAATACTTGAGCACACTTAAGAATTTAGACATCACCTATCCCACGAACAGTTACATGTACACCTGTGGTTGTATTGACTAGTAGGCTTCATTGTATTAGTTTAGAGTTGACAGAGGACACAATGTGTATTATAAGAACTTTGTTCAGTATTATTTACTACCTTCACGATCTATAACTTTTTGCAAATGTGATGTTTTTGTGTTTAAAGTGTTTTTTTAAATATTCATTTTTAGATGGGTTTTTCTTGTGAGCAATTCTGGCTGCATTAACATGCTGTCATGAATTTCCAATATAAAGGTACTGCCCACTTGGGCTTGATTTTTCTTTGTAAAATAAAATTATGGGCAAAGAATGTTACTGGCCATAGTGGAGTTTCACTACCTTAAGTGTGAATGTCCTTGTTTATTTTATTTCCTAGCATATGTTCTAATATCTTTTTGAACAGTATATACTGATGGAATTTGCAGCGCAATGGCATGTCATCGTTAGAGCATTTCTTAATGTATCTATTTTTCTTTATTTTGAGATTATGTACTTGTCCATTTTATTGCAATGCAGATGAGAATTAACCCTGACCATCTTCCCAAAGTATTTGCATATTACGTACTAGCAGTCACCATTAGGTAGTTATAGTTAGGACCTAGTTTCCATAGGAAAAAAGTGTTTTGCTTTGCTAAGACCCTTGAGGTTGTTTGACGAAGCTGCATTAAACTTTCAAAACTATAATGCCACTCAGTTCAGCTGCTGTGTTGAAAGTTTTGGGGCGATTTGTTAAGTGGTGACGAAGAAAAACACATTTTGCCCATACAATTCCCCATAGGGATTTTAAACACAACTGCAGCCCCAACCCCTGGATGGAATTATACCAAGGGCTAGACTTGAGAAAAGTGGCACTGCCTCCCTAACGCCACTGTGTGTGTGCCGTATCTAAGATACTGCACACAGTGGCGGTAGTTATGGAACTAGCGTCAGAATTTTTTACGTTAGTTCCATGTTTTGCAGGATTTGCGTCAAATATGTTGACGCTAATCCTACAAAGCCCATTGAGGCCCATTGTAAACAATGGTGTGCCTTTTGTAATGCCTACTCAAAGAAATCCCTTACATTTCTTTGCACCATTATTTTGGCTCCCCTTACGGGGGAACGCCCCGCACACTCCCACGCCCACTCACAGACCCACTCAGACACTTACACGCCCACTCACAGACCCACTCAGACACTTATACACCCACTCACAGACCCACATAGACACTACCAAGCACACTCACAGACCCGCGCAGACACTTACAAGTCTACTCACAAACCCACACAGACACTCAGACACCTACTCACAGACCCACAGAAACACTTTTGCCCCCTTTTACAGATCGACTCAGACAATCACTGACCCACTCACAAACCCAGACAGACTCTCGCACTCCCCTCAAAGACCCACTTAGAAAGTCACACACACACTCACAGACCTGCTACGATACTCCAGTGCCCACTCAAAGACCCACCTAGACACTGACACACCCACTCACAGACCCACTTAGACACTCACACATCCACTTACACAACCACACAGAGACTACCATGCCCACTCACTGACCAACTCAGACACATATATGCCCACCCATAGACGCACACAGGCATGACACTTTACGCCCACACTCAAATGCACACAGACACTCCCATGCCCACTTACAGACCCACACAGACACTCACACATCCACGTATAGGCAGTGAAACACCCAGATCTACTCAGGCTGTCATACACCAACTGGCAGATACACTCACAGACCCACTCAGACACTCACACACCGACTCACAGACCAACTGAGAAACTCACACTTCTGTCAAAGACAGTCAAACACCCATTCAGAGACCCACTCATACTCTCATGAGTCCATTGACAGTTCCACACACTCACACATCCACTTATAGGTACTGACTCTTCCACTTGCAGACCTACCCAGATATTCACAGACCCACTCATAGACCCACTTAGACACTCACACATCCATTCACAGACACACTCAGACACCTATAGGTCCACTCAAAGACCCACACAGACACTTACATACCCCCTCACAGACCAACTGAGACACTCACAGACCAAGACACAGACCCACTGAGACAGTGACACATCTACACATAGACAGTCAAACAATCACTGTCCCACTGAGACTCGCACAAACCCACTGACAGAACAATTCACAGACCCAGTCAAATACTCACACACCCACTCATAGACAGTTGAACAACCACTCCCAGACCTACTGAGACTCTCACTTGCCCACTGACAGAGCCACTCACACACCCAGTCAGATACTCACCCACTCACTCATAGACCATCAAACAGTCACTTACAGACCCACACGGAGTCTCACACACCCACTCACAAACCCATTGACAGACTGGCTCAGATACTCACAGACCCACTCACAGACCCAGTCAGATACTCACACATCCACTCACAACCTCACTCAGACACTCACATACCCTTTTATAGGCAGACACTCACAGACCAACTGACAGACCCTCTCAGACACTTATACACCGATTCACAGGCACTCAAACACCCACTCACAGACTCAGTCAGACTCTCATACAAACACTGAGAGACACACTCACAGACCCTGTAAGACACTCAGTCACCCACCGTCAGAGCCACTCGTATAGTCACACACCCACTCACAGACCCACTCAGATAGTCAGAGACCCATAGTGGAACTGATGTCAAATACCACAAAACACATTCTTATTGTTGCTGTTGTGTTTTGGATGAGAGCTTTTTGTTTGTGAATCTGTGATGAATCCACAGTCTGAATTATATTTTTTGAAAAAAAGATTTGAAAATTGAAGAAACCAGTAGTTGGAAATGGATTGGCTCTGAAAAGAGCCTTTGGGTTTATGATATGTAAATGATTACTTCAAATAGAACAAGATGCAGTCTTTCAAGTTGTTAAGGAACACTCTATTGGCTTTCTCTATGAATTGAACTGAATCCTTTCTATAATTTCATTCATATCAAAGCAAATATTGTTGTTATATATGGATCCCATGTTGTGGTCTCAGGGGAATGCAGACACAGTTTTATTGACATATTCCCTGGATTCTAATTGTGGACAGAATTTGTGTGACCACTTCCACTTCTGCATTTGGCAAATGTTGGAAAAAGCCAATGCAGTATGTGGGGAAAGGGCCATTAATTTAGTGCAGCCCTATCCCAGTAGATGTGCCTAGGTAATTGCCACCAAAGTGTACAATCATGAGGTTTAGATGTTGGCAGTCCATAGTGCTTTGAACTTAAGGAAGCAACTTATTCTACTTAAACTCTCTTTGGCCAACCCAAGTAATGTCTACATTAGATAAACCCAAGTCCTTATCAATGCCAATCTTCTTACCACTCTCTCTGGCCGAAAACACAAAACTTTGATCCACAATTTACACTCTGAGCATTTTGGAGTGAAGCCAGAGTAGCACACAGGAGAAGGCTGCAGCTGAATGAGACAGATTTCAAATAAGAGGCAGTTAAAATGGAGCCCCTAAAATTTAAAAAAATCATATTTGATTGGATGGACTAAATATGCTGGTGACTTGAAATAGGTAGTGATATTGAGACAAACGATAATTGTTTTAGATAGAAGTAACTGTGTGATGGGCTTTGGTGAAATAACAAATAAGAAATGCTGTGTGTTATACTTGCACACTGTATAACCATTGTACTTAAATGCCCAGTTATAGCCTTAGAAAAGCACTTATGAACCCCAAAGTGGTATAGCTAGACAGTAACTGACACACTGAATAACATACTAAGAAAACCATTCACAAACCCATTACTAACGTATACATACATTAACATACTCATGCACACCCCTATTCGGATATAACTTAATGATTGAGACTCCTACTCACTTATCCTTACACTAACTAAACGCATTTATACATGCAAACTGACACTTAGGGTGGGTGTTACATAGGGACATATCTATTTATGTAGCTACTTAATTGCTTAACGCCTTCGCTGCCAGGCCTTTTCCCCCTCCTGTGCCAGGCCTTTTTTTGCCTATTTGGAATAGTTCTCGCTTAGGCCCTCATAACGTTTTGTCCACATAAGCTACCCACGCCAAATTTGTGTCCTTTTTTTCCAACATCCTAGGGATTCTAGAGGTACCCAGACTTTGTGGGTTCCCCTGAAGGAGGCCAAGAAAGTAGCCAAAATACAGTGAAACTTTTGTTTTTTTCAAAAAAATTGGAAAAAGGGGCTGCAGAAGAAGGCTTGTGTTTTTTTTCTCTGAAAATGGCATCAACAAAGTGTTTGTGGAGCTAAAATCACCAGCTTCCCAGCTTTCAGGAACAGGCAGACTTGAATAAAAAAAAAACACATTTTTCAACACAATTTTGGCATTTTACTGGGACATACCCCATTTTTACGATTTTATGTGCTTTCAGGCTCCTTTCAGTCAGTGACAGAAATGGGTGTGAAACCAATGCTGGATCCCAGAACCCTAAACATTTTTGAAAAGTAGACAAAATTCTGAATTTAGCAAGGGGTAATTTGTGTAGATCCTACAAGGGTTTCCTACAGAAAATAACAACTGAAAACAAAATATTGAAATTGAGGTGAAAAAAACAGCAATTTTTCTCTTCGTTTTACTCTGTAACTTTTTCCTGAAATGTCAGATTTTTGAAAGCAATATACTGTTACGTTTGCTGGACTCTTCTGGTTGTGGGGATATATAGGGCTTGTAGGTTCATCAAGAACCGTAGGTACCCAGAGCCAATAAATGAGCTGCACCCTGCATTGGATTTTCATTCTATACCGGGTATAATGCAATTCATTTGCTGAAATATAAAGAGTGAAAAATAGCTATCAAGAAAACCTTTGTATTTCCAAAATGGGCACAAGATAAGGTGCTGAGGAGCAGTGGTTATTTGCATATCTCTGAATTCCGGGGTGCCCATACTAGCATGTGAATTACAGGGCATTTCTCAATTAGATGTCTTTTTTACACACTCCCTTACTGGGAATGCCCCAAAACACAAGGTGGACACATCCCATTTTTTGACAGAAAACAGAGGTGTTTTTTGCAAAGTGCCTACCTGTAGATTTTGGCCTGTAGCTCAGCCGGCACCTAGGGAAACCTACCAAACCTGTGCATTTTTGAAAACTAGAGACCTAGGGGAATCCAAGATAGGGTGACTTGTGGGGCCCTGACCAGGTTCTGTTAACCATAATCCTTTGCAAACCTCAAAATGTGGCTAAAAAAACACGTTTTTCTCACATTTCGGTGACAGAAAGTTCTGGAATCTGAGAGGAGCCACAAATTTCCTTCCACCCAGTGTTGCCCCAAGTCTCCTGATAAAAATGATACCTCACTTGTGTGGGTAGGCCTAGCGCCCACGACAGGAAATACCCCAAAACACAACGTGGACACATCCCATTTTTTGACAGAAAACAGAGGTGTTTTTTGCAAAGTGCCTACCTGTAGATTTTGGCCTCTAGCTCAGCCGGCACCTAGGGATACCTACCAAACCTGTGCATTTTTGAAAGCTAGAGACCTAGGGGAATCCAAGATGGGGTGACTTGTCGGGTTCTGATCAGGTTCTGTTACCCAGAATCTTTTGCAAACCTCAAACGTTGGCTAAAAAAACACATTTTCCTCATATTTCGGTGACAGAAAGTTCTGGAATCTGAGAGGAGCCACACATTTCCTTCCACCCAGTGTTCCCCCAAGTCTCTCGATAAAAATGATACCTCACTTGTGTGGGTAGGCCTAGCGCCCGCAACTGGGAATGCCCCAAAACACAACGTGGACACATCCCATTTTTTGACAGAAAACAGAGGTGATTTTTGCAAAGTGCCTACCTGTAGATTGTGGCCTGTAGCTCAGCCGGCACCTAGGGAAACCTACCAAACCTGTGCATTTTTGAAAACTACAGACCTAGGGGAATCCAAGATGGGGTGACTTGTGGGGCCCTGACCAGGTTCTGTTAACCAGAATCCTTTGCAAACCTCAAAATGTGGCTAAAAAACACGTTTTTCTCACATTTCGGTGACAGAACGTTCTGGAATCTGAGAGGAGCCACAAATGTCCTTCCACCCAGCGTTCCCCCAAGTCTCCAGATAAAAATAATACCTCACTTGTGTGGGTAGGCCTAGCGCCCGCAACAGGAAATGCCCCAAAACACAGTGTGGACACATCCCATTTTTTGACAGAAAACAGAGGTGTTTTTTGCAAAGTGCCTACCTGTAGATTTTGGCCTGTAGCTCAGCCGGCACCTGGGGAAACCTAACAAACCTGTGCATTTTTTAAAACAAGAGACCTAGGGGAATTGAAGATGGGGTGACCTGTGGGGCTCTGACCAGGTTCTGTTACCCAGAATCCTTTGCAAACCTCAACATTTGGCTAAAAAACATGTTTTCCTCAAATTTCGGTGACAGAAAGTTCTGGAATCTGAGAGGAGCCACAAATTTCCTTCCATCGAGCGTTCCCTCAAGTCTCCCAATAAAAATGATACCTCACTTGTGTGGGTAGGCCTAGCGCCCGCGACAGGAAATGCCCCAAAACACAGTGTGGACACATCCCATTTTTTGACAGAAAACAGAGGTGGTTTTTGCAAAGTGCCTACCTGTAGATTTTGGCCTCTAGCTCAGCCGGCACCTAGGGAAACCTACCAAACCTGTGCATTTTTTAAAACTAGAGACCTAGGGGAATCCAAGATGGGGTGACTTGTGGGGCTCTGACCAGGTTCTGTTACCCAGAATCCTTTGCAAACCTCAAAATTTGGCTAAAAAAAACAAATGTTCCTCACATTTCGGTGACAGAAAGTTCTGGAATCTGAGAGGACCCACAAATTTCCTTCCACCCAGCGTTCCCCCAAGTCTCCAGATAAAAATGATACCTCACTTGTGTGGGTGGGCCAGGTGCCTGCAACAGAAAAAGGCCACAAACTTGTAGAGATTATGGGGATAGCACAGCGAGTTGATAAGCACATATTCTTTAGGCTGACTCTGCTTTGGGGACCCACACAAGTGAGGTGTCATTTTACTTGGGAGACTGAGGGGAACGCTGGGGACTAGGAATTTTGTGCTGGAGTGGTGATCATACAAACGAAAGTCAGGAAAATATGCTTTTTTAAGCAAATTTTGAGGTTTGCAGAGGAGTCTGGGTAAGAAAATGTTGGAGGATCCACGCAAGCCACACCTCCTTGGACTCCTTGGGGTATCTAGTTTAAAAAAATGTCTGAGTTTGGTAGGTTTCCCTAGATGAAGGCCTCACCCAGGACCAAAAACATAGGTGCCCCCTTCCCCCCAAACACAGGTAGTTTTGTAATATATCATTTTGATGTGTCCACATACGTCTGTGATGTGCCAAACACTAAAATTGTGAAAAGAAACGCACTTGGGTTATGTGAAAAAGCTCCCTCACCACCAACCAAGTTGGTGGCATGCTTCATCATCGGGGTCCCACCTGAGACACCTAGCATGTCACAAGTGTGCTGAGACACCTGATTACAGCGGAGCAGGTTTTTTAATTTTTACCACACATACTGGTTGGATTTGGCACAAGGGTGAGTGATGGTTCAGTAGATCAAATTTTATTAACAAGAGATTTCACAAAAGTGAAATGCACTGGTAATAACTGAACGGCCAAAAAACTGAACCAATGACTCACAGCACGGCAAGGCACCAACCGCTTTACAGTCCATTCACACACCTTTCATACATGACATGCACAAGACCATTCACGCCGCCAGCCTCGGGCCCAGCACATTACAACACTCGCATCGACAGACAGCGCCAGTCAAGGGCCCATCACTTTCGTACGCCCACATGCCTGATACAGCAATCACACCAGCTGATGAGTGTGTGGACTGGCGTTTGGCTGGCACTGCTAGCCAAGTGCCACCCCACCCATACCGCCAGCCAAGCGCCACCCCAAGCACACCACCAGCCAAGCGCCACACCACCCATACTGCCTGCCAAGAGCCACCCCACGCACACCGCCAGCCAAGCGCCACCCCACGCACACCCCCAGCAAAGAGCCACACCACCCATACCGCCAGCCAAGCACCACCCAACGCACACCGCCAGCCAAGCGCCACCCCAAGAACACCGCCAGCCAAGCGCCACCCCACGCACACCGCCAGCCAAGTGCCACCCAGCGCACACCGCCAGCCAAGCACCACCCAACGCACACCGCCAGCCAAGCGCCACCCCACGCACACCGCCATCACTTTTTTTTGTTTATAAACAACAAAGAAACTACTAACTAATTATAAAATAAGTACAAATCTACAAACACAAAAGCTCTAACTAAATACATGACAGTAATGCCAACCGTGAAACTGAACATATGAAAATATAAAACATGCAGTTTACGCTCACTGTATTTCCCCAAAAAATGTCCTAGTGTGGTAACTTCTAAAACAGCCGGGCACACACAGCTCAGGCTTTGAAGGGCATTTGAGGCAGTACATCCGGCTCTCCCTCCAGATTGATCTCTGGGCACATACTCTACATTTCTTTGTGGGCAAGTCTTTTTTGGGAGTGGGAGGAAGGTGATCTGGAAAGTGGCGATCTTTCAATCTAGCCACTTCCTCCACCACTTCTACTCTAGGAACTCTTGCCCGTTCCCTCACAATAAGGCTCTCTATCACTGACTCCTGAAATTTAACAAATGTCAAGCCAGACTCAGGTGAACTATCCTTGAACACAAAAAAAGCATTAAAAGTTGCCAAATGAAATAAATGTAGGGCCAACTTTTTATACCACACTTAAGACTTACGAAGAGCAGTGTAAGGTTCCAACCTCTGATCTACTCTATCTACACCACCCATGTGCCTATTGTAAAATGCAACCAGGTTTGCACACTTCCGCAACCTGACCCCAAACAGTCACAGGGGAAGTACTCTCATCATGGATGGTAGATAGCATGTACACATCCCTCCTGTCTGAAAATTTCAGAGCTAGCAGCTCATTATTCAGCAAGGCACTGCACGGTCCCCTCTCAAGTTTTTTACAGACAAGCTCCCTTGGATAGCCTTTCTGGTTAGAACGGATTGTGCCACAAGCAAGAGTGTCCACTCTAAACAACTCCTTGAACAACTGCACTCCAGTGTACAAATTATCTACGTACAAATGGTGACCTTTGTTAAACCTTCGTCTACCAAGTTTCCACACAATTTTTTTGCTAACTCCAAGAGTGGCCGGACACCCCGGAGGGTCAATACTGGAATCCCTACCAGTGTAGACCCGGAAAATATACAAATATCCTGTACTGCTTTCTGACAGCATATACAATTTAATCCCATACCGTGCCCTCTTACTAGGAATGTACTGCTTAAAAACTAAACGCCCCTTGAAAAGGACCAAAGACTCGTCCACACTTATCTCTTTGCCTGGACCATAGACCTCTGAAAACCGATCTACAAAATGATCAAGGACAGGCCTAATCTTAAAAAGACGGTCACAATCAGGGTGATCTCATGGCAAGGCTAAAGCATTGTCTACAAAATGCAGCATACGAAGAATAAGCAAATAGCGATTACGTGTCATAGTTGCAGGAAATATAGCCGTTGCCATCAAGGGACTAGTAGACCAATAAGAAGCAAGTGACTGCTTTCTGATCAACCCCATCAAAAAAGTCAAACCTAAAAACGTTTTCATTTCTTCCAGATATGTGGGAACCCACTGAGTAGCTCTAGTCTGAGGCCTAAGTCTGGCAGCGTTGTCCCTTAAATATTGCTCTGCATGCAAATTAGTCTGCTCCACAATCTCTTCCAAAAATACATCATCAAGTGAAAGAAATGGACAGGCAAAAAGTTTTCTGTATTGACTCTACACCCTGGGAGACCATTAAAAGGAGGTAACTGTGGCTGCTCCAAGTTTGGGGCAATCCAGGTGTCAGGTCTTCTAATGGGAAACCCACACACCTCACAATCCCTGGCGCCTAGTGGGTTTCGACCCCCCAGGGGGCCAGATCGGCCAAAAACATGGCCTATCTAGCCCCAGGGGGGCCGAAACATATAAAAAAATTATTGCCCCTGTGGGCAGCGACCCTTGCCTAAGGGGTCGCTGCCCTAAAACAAAGAAAAAATGTTCCCTGTTGTCTAGTGGATTTAGGCCCCACCTAGAGGCAGATCGGCCGAAAAATTGGCCAATCGGCACCCGGGGGGACCGAAATAAGAAACAAAAATTAGCCCCCAATTGGAGCGACCCTTGCCCAAGGGGTCGCTCCCTAAAATACACGCCCAACATAATTTCCCTGGGGTCTAGTGGATTTCGGCCCCCCTGGGGGAAGATCGCCCGAAATGCGGAAAAAGTTAGCCTCCAATGGTAGCGACCCTTGCCCAAGGGGTCGCTACCTAAATTACATGCCAAAAATAAATTCCCTGGTGTCTAGTGGATTTTGCCCACCCCCCCACCCCCCCAGGGGCAGATCGGCTGAAAAATCGGCCGATCTGCCCCCGGGGGGGGGGGGGGGGAAATATGGAAAAAATTAGCCCCCAATGGGAGCGACCCTTGCCCAAGGGGTCGCTCCCTAAACTAACACCAAAAATAAATCCCTGGTGCCTAGCGGGGCCCGCGATCGTGGAGCAGTAATCCACTGAAAACAGGCACAGGGGGAAAGGAAAAACCCTTTCCTTTCCCTTGTGTCTGTTTCCCCTCCCAACCCCCAAAGAGGGAAGGACTTACCTTTAGGTCCTTTCTCCCCGACGCGCTGGAAGCAAATGGCTTCCAGCACGTCCCTCTGCAATTTTTTATGACGTTGGCGCGCTGTAAGCGGGCTGACGTCATCGGATTCCCGAGAGGGCGTCAGGGGGGTCGGGGTGGAAGGGGAAGGGATTCCCCTTCCAGCCACGACCGGGGGGCGTGGGGGGAGCGCTAGCACTTCCCCCTGTGTCCCGGGTGCAGGACGAGGTGATCTCGTACAAGGCACCCGGGAACCTCGTCTAAGGCACCCAACAGGTTAAACCATGTAATTTAATAGTATGTAATGTAAACCTAAATGTCTTTTTTTTTGCTGTTCATCTACATCTACCTACATTTACAAATAAAGATTTACAATGCCAAAAAAGACAGAAATGTGAAAGAAACAGAAAATAGAATACTATATCCTCAAAACTCTGAGTGAAAAGGGAAATAATGCAAAGATTGTGCTTAAAGAGAAAAGTACTACTGGCAAGAAAACTAAAATAGTACATGGAAAAACACAAGCTGTGCAAAACATGCAAATAAAAAGTGAGTTTTAAAACCAGAAAAGAAAGGAGAAGGAAGTGACATTAGAAATAAGAAACGTTATAAGAAAACAGATACTTTAACAGGAAGACAGAATCCATGTAAGGAAATATGAGTGGGAATGTTTTGTACTAAGGTAGTACAATATTTGGTACAAACCAGGAGGCAGTATAAGAGGAGAAGGGAATCAGTCAAACAAAACAAACATATTGAAACTGCGGTTGATAAATCATTTGCCCTGAAGTGGATATTATTTACTATTTACTTTGATACTGAACAGAATGAGAACACCGGCTAAAACACTGTTTTCTATGAAGAGAAGAAGCCAAAAAAAATTGTCAAGTTTTCAGAGAAGAATGAAGAAAGCTGCTTCTAAGAGAACACTTTAGTGCATGCAGTTGAGGCAACTGGTTGATGCTATGAGATAAAAGATGGTACTCCTAGTATGAAAGAGGAGACAGTTCCTAGAAATGTGGAGGAAGAGATAGCTGAAGAGGTACAAGGAAGGTGTAGACATTCCCCTGTATACAAAAGGAACTGTGGTAGCATTTGCAGTGTTTGTCAGGAGTCAATTGATTTGTAAGAAGTTTCCTATGTGAATTTCCATGCAAAAAGTGAGAAGCAGAAATGTGCAATGTTACAAGGATTAGATCCATGCAAAGTAAGGAACTATACTAATTTACAAGGACATTCACTGGCGTGTCTATCCAAGAAAGTGTGCATCAGCATTTTTCATCACTTCAGAATGTTGGCTGTTCATCACTCTATAATGTGAAATTTAGTTAGGAGCCTTTACTTTGTAAAACGTTATGCATTGTGTTTAGGCGAAATGAAGAAAGCTCTTTTGTATGGTACACTATCAGCAGGTCCTGAAAGGAGTTTAAGGAAAATGAGGAGTTGGTATATGCAGGTGTAGAAGAACAGAACACAGGTATTAGTACTGATAACGTTGCACAAGAGATTACAAAGTTCAATGCAGTTTCTATTAACCTTTTCGGTGTGGGCGTCGGCCACTGGCCGACGCCCACACACCCTCCCTGGTGCGGGTCACGACCAGTGGGCGACACCAGGAAGGGTATTAATAAATCATCGGGTGCGTTGCACCCGAGGATTTTTTTTTTTTTAAACTTCTCCCGGGAGACACGGAAGCTTCCGTGTCTCCCTGCCGGTCCCCACCCGCCCCTTTGCGCTGATGTTTCAAAGGTGTTTTCCCCATCAAAGCAGGAAGCAGCCTTGCGGCCGCTTCCTGCTTTGATGGGGAAATCGGCCTTTCCCACGTTCAGGAAGGCCTCGTAAGAAAGGGGAGAGTCTCCCCTTTCTTACGAGGCCTCGGGGGCCAGGAAACACTTTCAGGAAGGCCTCGTAAGAAAGGGGAGACACTCCCCTTTCTTACGAGGCCTTCCTGAAAGTGTTTCCTGGCCCCCGGTCGCAGCTGTGCTGCGATCGGGGGCCAGGAAACACTTTCAGGTTTCCTGGCCCCCCGATCGCAGCTGTGCTGTGATCGGGGGGCCAGGAAACACTTTGAAAAGGCCTCGTAAGAAAGGGGAGACTCTCCCCTTTCTTACGAGGCCTTCTGAAACTGTTTCCTGACCCCCTATCGCAGCTGTGCTGCGATCGGGGGCCAGAAACAGTTTCAGAAGGCCTCGTAAGAAAGGGGAGAGTCTCCCCTTTCTTACGAGGCCTTCTGAAGGTGTTTCCTGGCCCCCGATGGCAGCACAGCTGCGATCAGGGGCCAGGAAACACCACTAGATGCCAGGGATTTCACTTTGGGGGGGCGGCCCCCCCGGAAAACGGGCCGCCCCCCCCAGCATAATTTTTATTTTTAAAAAAAGGTAGGTGCCCCCTGGGGGGGCGTGATCGCACCCCCCCTAGGGGAATTTTTTTTTCTCCAAAAATATAAATAAAAAAAATAAAATAAAATGACAGGGGGTCGCCCGTGGGCAGGGTGACCCCCTGTGGGGGCAGTATTTTTTTTTAGATGTTGTAGGGTTTCCCTGGGGGCCATTTTGGCCCCCAAGGAAACCATACAACAACTAAAAAAAAATAGATGTGTATATATAGATCTATATATATCTATGTAGATAGATATATCTAGGTACATGGATATATCTATAGATATATCTATGTAGATAGATATATATATAGAGGTAGATCCATATCAATCAAAGAGATTTATAAAGCGCGCTACTCACCCGTGAGGGTCTCAAGGCGCTGGGGTGGTGACGGGGGGAGGGAAAGGGGCTGGGAGGTTCACTATTCGAAAAGCCAGGTTTTGAGACCCTTCCTGAAAAGAAGTAGGTTTTGGGTCTTGCGAAGGTGGGTTGTGAGGGCGTTCCAGGTTTTGGGTGCAAGGTAGGAGAAGGATCTGCCCCCGGTGGTGGTGTGTTTGATGCGGGGGACAGAGGCGAGAGAGAGGTCAGCTGAGCGGACGTTTCGTGTGGGGGTGTGGAAGGTGACTCTCGTTGAGGTAGGCAGGGCCTGTGTTGTGGAGTGATTTGTGTGCGAGGATGAGGATCTTGAAGGTGATCCTTTTGTCAATGGGGAGCCAGTGGAGTGATTTGAGGTGTGGAGAGATGTGTTCGTGTCGGCGGAGGTCGAGGATGAGTCGTGCTGCTGAGTTCTGGATGCGTGTAGTTTGCACTTGAGTTTTAGAGTGGTGCCGGCGTAGAGGGCGATTCCGTAATCAAGCCTGCTGCTGATGAGTGCGTGAGTGACAGTTTTTCTGGTCTCTGTGGGGATCCATTTGAATGTTTTTCAGTATACGGAGTGTGTTGAAGCATGAGGAGGTAAGAGCGTTGATTTGTTGGGTCATCGAGAGGGAGGAGTCTAGGATGATGCTGGGGTTGCGTGCGTGGTTGGCGGGGGTGGGTGCAGGGCCTAGCGTGGTGGGCCACCATGAGGGGTCCCAGGTGTTTTTGTGTGGGCCAAAGAGGATTATTTCGGTTTTGCTTGAGTTGAGTTTCAGGTGGTTGGCTGTCATAAATATATCACTTTTGTCAATATGTGTGTGGTTTCCCTGGGGGGAAAAGGGTCCGACTTGTCTAGTGGCAGTTTTAGTGCCATAAAGAAGCGCAGAAGGTTTATATGCCTACTGCAAAGAGCAAATCTGTATTTTATGTAAATAGCTGAGTACATTAGTAAAGTCTATGGAGAGATGAAGGGCACTTTTGCTGGGTGGTAATGAGGGAATCCGAGGAGGAGGGAGTGGGAGCACCAATAATGATTGTTGGACTGGGCGCAGGAGGTGCTAAAGACTGTGACGAATGGTATGTGACAAGGTGTTTTTTGAGTGTCTTGAAAGTACGTGCTGATTGAGGGAAGAAGAGCAGGTAAGGTGGCCTCTACTGTTGCACGTATCTCACACACACTATCGATTTTGTGACTGTCTACGTAGGCTAGTGTTTTAGAGCAACAGTTTAGCCAATAGCAGAGATGGCATCTTGATGGATGACTGCTGCCTGCACTCGGGTTATAGAGGACCGCTCTGACATAGGATCAGAGACTGAGACATCAGATACTGAGACAGCATCTGAGGGATAGGACAATGGCGCAGACTCTGGGAGTGATTTTTCAGTCAGAGGAGTCCCATTCGATAACTCCTCTTCCAGTACATTATGAGGGAGGTGATGAGGACAGTCCTGCTGTCCCTTCGCAAGCTGTTCGTGCAACTGGGTAATAGTGGGTTAGGCCAACCCAGAGAGCAGGTGAATGCGGCGGCAAGCAGTGAGAGAGTGCTCTCTTGGGAGCTCCCCAATTTAGTTCAGCCCCAAATTCCACCACCCAAATCATATTGTGGAGACATCAAAATTGTCTATGGCAAAACAAACTGGTTTTGTAAGGCAGGCACCTGTGTTTTTGGTCCTGGATTCGGCGGCCATATAGAGAAACACACTAATCCCAAACATTTTTGGAAACTAGACATTCGGGGGAGTCCACAGAGGTGTGACTTGTGTGGATTCCCCAAAGTTTTCTTACCCAGAATTCCCTGCAAAGCTGAAATGTTGAAAAAAACTCAATTTTTCTCGCATTTCTGTCACACAAACTACAGGAATATGCTGGGATCCACAACATTCCTACCACCCAGTGACTCCTCACCTGTCCTGATAAAAACACTACCCCACTTGAGTGCCTACACCTAGTGCCTGTGTCAGGAATGGATCACCCCAGGGTCAACAGCTGCCTCACGTAAGGACCAACATTGACCGTTGTGTGATCTATTCCTGTCGCAGGCACCAGGCCTAACCACACAAGTGAGGTATCATATTTATCGGGAGACTTGGGGGAACGCTGGGTGGAAGGAAATTTGTGGCTCCTCTCAGATTCCAGAACTTTCTGTCACCGAAATGTGAGGGAAACGTGTTATTTTAGCCACATTTTGAGGTTTGCAAAGGATTCTGGGTAACAGAACCTGGTCTGAACCCCGCAAGTCACCCCTCCTTGGATTCCCCTAAGTCTCTAGTTTTCAGAAATGCACAGGTTTGGTAGGTTTCCCTAGGTGCCGGCTGAGCTAGAGGCCAAAATCTACAGGTAGGCACTTCGCAGAAAACACCTCTGTTTTCTTCCAAAAATTTGGATGTGTCCACGTTGCGCTTTGGGGCGTTTCCTGTCGCGGGCGCTAGGCCTACCCACACAAGTGAGGTATAATTTTTATCGGGAGACTTGGGGGAACGCTGGGTGGAAGGAAATTTGAGACTCCTCTCAGATTCCAGAACTTTCTGTCACCGAAATGTGAGGAAAACTTGTTTTTTTAGCCACTTTTTGAGGTTTGCAAAGGATTCTGGGTAACAGAACCTGGTCCGAGCCCCGCAAGTCACCCCTCCTTGGATTCCCCTAGGTCTCTAGTTTTCAGAAATGCACAGGTTTGGTAGCTTTCCCTAGGTGCCGGCTAAGCTAGAGGCCAAAATCTACAGGTAGGCACTTCGCAAAAAACACCTCTGTTTTCTTCCAAAAATTTGTATGGGTCCACGTTGCGCTTTGGGGCGTTTCCTGTCGCAGGCGCTAGGCCTACCCACACAAGTGAGGTATCATTTTTATCAGGAGACTTGGGGGAACGCTGGGTGGAAGGAAATTTGTGGCTCCTCTCAGATTCCAGAACTTTCTGTCACCGAAATGTGAGGAAAACTTGTTTTTTTAGCCACTTTTTGAGGTTTGCAAAGGATTCTGGGTAACAGAACCTGGTCCGAGCCCCGCAAGTCACCCCTCCTTGGATTCCCCTAGGTCTCTAGGTTTCAGAAATGCACAGGTTTGGTAGGTTTCCCTAGGTGCCGGCTGAGCTAGAGGCCAAAATCTACAGGTAGGCACTTCGCAAAAAACACCTCTGTTTTCTTCCAAAAATTTGTATGCGTCCACGTTGCGCTTTGGGGCGTTTCCTGTCGCAGGCGCTAGGCCTACCCACACAAGTGAGGTATCATTTTATCGGGAGACTTGGGGGAACGCTGGGTGGAAGGAAATTTGTGGCTCCTCTCAGATTCCAGAACTTTCTGTCACCGAAATGTGAGGAAAACTTGTTTTTTTAGCCACTTTTTGAGGTTTGCAAAGGATTCTGGGTAACAGGACCTGGTCCGAGCCCCGCAAGTCACCCCTCCTTGGATTCCCCTAGGTCTCTAGTTTTCAGAAATGCACAGGTTTGGTAGGTTTCCCTAGGTGCCGGCTGAGCTAGAGGCCAAAATCTACAGGTAGGCACTTCGCAAAAAACACCTCTGTTTTCTTCCAAAAATTTGTATGTGTCCACGTTGCGCTTTGGGGCGTTTCCTGTCGCAGGCGCTAGGCCTACCCACACAAGTGAGGTATCATTTTTATCGGGAGACTTGGGGGAACGCTGGGTGGAAGGAAATTTGTGGCTCCTCTCAGATTCCAGAACTTTCTGCCACAGAAATGTGAGGAACATGTGTTTTTTTAGCCAAATTTGGAGGTTTGCAAAGGATTCTGGGTAACAGAACCTGGTCCGAGCCCCGCAAGTCACCCCTCTTTGGATTCCCCTAGGTCTCTAGTTTTCAGAAATGCACAAGTTTGGTAGGTTTCCCTAGGTGCCGGCTGAGCTAGAGGCGAAAATCTACAGGTAGGCACTTCGCAAAAAACACCTCTGTTTTCTTCCAAAAATGTGGATGTGTCCACGTTGCGCTTTGGGGCGTTTCCTGTCGCGGGCGCTAGGCCTACCCACACAAGTGAGGTATAATTTTTATCGGGAGACTTGGGGAAATGCTGGGTGGAAGGAAATTTGAGGCTCCCCTCAGATTCCAGAGCTTTCTGTCACCGAAATGTGAGGAAAACTTGTTTTTTTAGCCACTTTTTGAGGTTTGCAAAGGATTCTGGGTAACATAACCTGGTCAGAGCCCCACGAGTCACCCCATCTTGGATTCCCCTAGGTCTCTAGTTTTCAAAAATGCACAGGTTTGGTAGGTTTCCCTATGTGCCGGCTGAGCTAGAGGCCAAAATCTACAGGTAGGCACTTTGGAAAAAACAGCTGTGTTTTCTATAAAAAAAATAGGATGTGTCCATCTTGTGTTTTGGGGCATTTCCTGTCGCGGGCACTAGGCCTACCCACACAAGTGAGGTATCATTTTTATCGGGAGACTTGGGGGAACATAGAATAGCAAAACAAGTGTTATTGCCCCTTATCTTTCTCTACATTTTTTCCTTCCAAATATAAGAGAGTGTGTAAAAAAGACGTCTATTTGAGAAATGCCCTGCAATTCACATGCTAGTATGGACACCTCGGAATTCAGCGATGTGCAAATAACCACTGCTCCTCAAAACCTTATCTTGATCCCATTTTGGAAATGCAAAGGTTTTCTTGATACCTCTTTTTCACTCTTCATATTTCAGCAAATGAATTGCTGTATACCCAGTATAGAATGAAAACCAACTGCAGGGTGCAGCTCATTTATTGGCTATGGGTACCTAGGGTTCTTGATGAACCTACAACCCCTTTATATCCGCGCAACCAGAAGAGTCCAGCAGACAAAACGGTATATTGCTTTCAGAAATCTGACATCGCAGGAAAAAGTTACAGAGTAAAACATAAAGAAAAATGGCTGTTGTTTTCAGCTCAATTTCAATATTTTGTTATTTCAGCTGTTAATTTCTGTAGGAAAACCTTGTAGGATATACACAAATGACCCCTTGCTGAATTCAGAATTTTGTCTAGTTTTCAGAAATGTTTAGCATTCCGGGATCCAGCATTAGTTTCACACTCATTCCTGTCACTAACTGGAAGGAGGTTGAAAGCACCAAATATAGTTAAAATGGGGTATGTCCCAGTAAAATGCCAAATTTGTGTTGAAAAATGTGGTTTTCTGATTCAAGTCTGCCCGCTCCTGAAAGGTGGGAAGATAGTGATTTCAGCACCAGAAACCCTTTGTTGGTGGCATTTTCAGGGAAAAAACCACAAGCCTTCTTCGGCAGCCCTTTTTTCCCATTTTTTTGGAAAAAACTAAATTTTCACTGTATTTTGGCTATTTTCTTGGTCTCCTCCAGGGGAAACCACAAACTCTGGGTACCATTAGAATCCCTAGGATGTTGGAAAAAAAGGACGCAAATTTGGCGTGGTTAGCTTATGTGGACAAAAAGTTATGAAGCCCTAAGCGCGAACTACCCTAAATAGCCAAAAAATGGCTCAGCACTGGGGGGGAAAAGGCCCAGCAGCTAAGGGGTTAAGAAACCAAACTGTGTTTGTATTTGTTGTTGACACATGCACTAGAAAAGCTAAACTCAAAATGTTGTTTTGTTTCCAAAAACTGAATAAGAGAACAGCCATAAATGGCTAGAATTTGCTGTATATTTATTTGCGGAGGAATGCTTTGCTTTGTCAACACGGCAAATTATATGAAAGTATTGCTATGAAAAGTTAGAGGTCAACAAAATGCTTGCCATAGGAATACAAAATAAGTTAGAGTTGGTTTAAATTCCATAAGAACTTTGAGATTTAAATGTTTATGATTCAATACTGATACAATCTATACACCCTTTTCAAGCAATAGTTTATATGGAACCAAAGACTTGGAAACTATCACAGACAGAGCTACAGAAATGCCTTAAAGGTAGAGTTGCCTACTTACCTTTAGATTTTAAACAGAATATTGAAACTGAGGGTAAATAGAGATATAGATAAACCCCTTATTACTTAAGTAGATGGTGTGCTGACCATAAGCAAAAAGATCTGCAGAAAGTAGAGGTTGTTAATAAAGTAAAAAACCTACAATGTACCTGAAGCAACATAATGGGGGTCATTCCGACCCCGGTGGGCGGCGGGCGCAGCCCGCCGGGCGGAGACCGCCAAAAGACCGTACCGCGGTCAAATGACCGCGGCGGTCATTTTGACTTTCCCGCTGGGAAAGCCCCAGCAACGATGAAGCCGGCTCCGAATGGAGCCGGCGGAGTTGCTGGTGTGCGACGGGTGCACTGGCACCCGTCGCGATTTTCAGTGTCTGCTTTGCAGACACTGAAAATCCTAATGGGGCCCTGTTAGGGGGCCCCTGCAGTGCTCATGCCAGTAACAGGCTGGCGGGAAGGGGGTTGGAATCCCCATGGCGGCGCTGCTTGCAGCGCCGCCGTGGAGGATTCCCTGGGGCAGGGGAAAACCGGCGGGAAACCGGTTTCCCTTTTCTGACCGCGGCTTTACCGCCGCGGTCAGAATTGCCCATGAAGCACCGCCAGCCTGTTGGCGGTGCTTCCTCCGTCCCCGGCCCTGGCGGTCCATGACCGCCAGGGTCGGAATGAGGCCCAATGTGTATTGTAAACATGAAGACATTGTTGCAGATGGAAGTTGAATGGGTGATGAAATGTTGCCATCAAGTGGACTGATTCAAAAGTTGATAGAAGTAAAGCAGAAGAAATATATGAGCACTACAGTATCTATCCAATGCATTCAAAATAAGTTATGCTTGATTCTATTGATCTGTATCAGATGAAGCAAGTGAAAGGTCCTCCAATGAGTGTGAGGATGAAAGGTTTAGAGACTTCCTATTTACACAACTATTTCCATCTGGAGTAGGTGAGCAGAATGATGACCCCCAGTGCAAATACCAGCCGCTGAGTACAGGCCAACCAAATTATATTCAGAGGACCCTAGATTTTGTCATTGTATTCCATATATATTCTGTTATTTGGAAATGATTTGCCTGGACTTTCATATGCTATTAACCACGTCCTTCAAACAGGACTTAGGGGGTCATTCTGACTCCCGCCGGCCGCGGTAACCGCAGGGCCGGCGGGAGCCGCCAGAATACCGCTGCGCGGTCATAAGACCGCCGCGGGTATTCTGGGTTTCCCGCTGGGCTGGCGGGCGACCGCCAGAAGGCCGCCCGCCAGCCCAGCGGGAAACACCCTTCCACAAGGATGCCGGCTCCGAATGGAGCCGGCGGAGTGGAAGGGGTGCGACGGGTGCAGTTGCACGCGTCGCGATTTTCAGTGTCACCATGAAAATCTTGGTGGGGCCCTGTTACGGGGGCCCCTGCAGTGCCCATGCCATTGGCATGGGCACTGCAGGGGCCCCCAGGGGCCCCACGACACCCCATACCGCCATCCTGTTCCTGGCAGCCAAAACCGCCAGGAACAGGATGGCGGTATGGGGGTCGGAATCCCCATGGCGGCGCAGCAAGCTGCGCCGCCATGGAGGATTCCCCAGGGCAGCGGAAAACCGGCGGTACACCGCCGGTTTTCCGTTTCTGACCGCGGCTGTACCACCGCGGTCAGAATGCCCTTGGGAGCACCGCCAGCCTGTTGGTGGTGCTCCCGCGGTCCCCGGCCCTGGCGGTCCATGACCGCCAGGGTCGGAATGACCGCCTTAATCTACAAAATCTGTCTGCAATTGACTCTGCTGACAAAATTAATGGAAAGGATGAAAAATTGTAGCATCATTTAATAAATTTAATGGGATGTTGTTGTGGTGTTGCGACCCTACACCCTTGTGCTACAGCACGCCCATGCACAATGGTACAATACAATGGGATGTGCTGGTAATGTTCATGAATTAAGGTATTTATGCATTTGATAGAGTTAGGACATTGTGTTACTCCGCTGTGCCCTTTTGCATTTGCACAAGGGAGTTTAACCAAATTATGTAAAAGAAAATGTTTTGTTTCTAAGTAGTCGCCAAGTGCGATGACTCATCCCTAGGTACACTGAAAGCAGCAAGTGGAAAAAAAAACACGACTCATCTTTGATTAATCACAGCAAGTAGAAGAAAACATGGCTCATCCTTGATTAATGCCCACCATGTGTTATGTACATATTGCAAAAACATGATGACTCATCCTTGGCTAATAACCACCATGTGATATGTATATATTGCAAAAACAGAATGACTAATCCCTAGGTACACAAGCAATTAAGCTACTGCAGAAGGAAAAAACAAACAGTGACTCATGCTCCCAACAAGAATATTTAAACCAAGCATCTAATTGTGCTCGTGCTTGGCCTCGTCTCTACTCCTTACCTGAATCTCCAGCCTCCTGTAGCCTGGAAATGGACTCTTCCTCCTTTGACTTGCATCCCTCTTCAGCATCAGTTCTCCTGGCAACCATCCTCCATGCAGCCTCGGCTTTATCCCTCCCGATCTACACAAAAAAGGACAACAACTCACTTGTAACTAAAATGTGGATTCACATTGAATGAGGTTTGATGGACAACTATCCAGCATGAACAAAGTATTGCTTAGTTGGTCCTTTTTATGAAAAACAATTGACTGCATACTGGACAATAATCTTTTGGTGAAGTTATTGTAAGAAAACCTGAGCAGTATCAGAAACACAGAGCGTTTCAATTTACTGTTTTGTGTTGTTTGCAAACAATTGACTCTTGAACAAGTCCTGATTTTATATGTTTAAAAAATAATTGATCAGTATTGCTAACCAAGTGCTCCTTGGCTGCTGTGAAAAACAGGAGCCCAGATTTGGTGAAAGATTAAAGTATATTGTCTTTGAGAACTTTGTTTGCTTTATGTGCTCTACAGTATGTGATGAAAGCTCCTGTTGAGATTTTAGGTACTCTAACCGGTATGTCCTTTGACATGTTATGTTTTGTGGCATAAAATCAAAGATGAGTTCAGAAGAGCCTACACACTAGTAAACTAATTCTGCCTCTTTTTACAGACCTGTTCCCATGCTGTAGTCTTGCTAACCGAGGGGACCCAATGCCGATTACAACACATCCTGTCCTCCAGTCCCTGCCTCGATAAGAAGGAGTGCTGAGATCCGAGTAGTTCATTTTTTCCCTCTTTCTCCTCCAAACCCCCCTTCCCTTTGGGGCCTTGCCCAGTGCAGTGCATAGCTAAAGGTATCACTGCAATTGTGGCCAAGCCCTAGAGGGTGTTGGGGCAATACTCATCCCATCAGAACAGTTTGGGAAATTCAGGTGAGTGGCTCGAGACACGTGGGATCAATAAGTCATATCGTTGTCATGGTGAACTGAAATATATGTTGTGAAATGTAGGTGCCCCTACTTAGTTTGTGACCCACAGTTGTGCAGAGTATGCATTGGATTACTCACTTGACTTTTTAAGAGAGCAAACTCTAATATTAAAGACATCAATTTGAAAACACTCAGAGAACTTTTCTCTTTGGACCCTGCACATGTTTGTAGATATTTTAATTACAGATTTCAAGCCATGCTATACTACATCTGCAACAAAAAAAATCCATCACCTGGAGACGTTACTGATTTATTTTGGCTTAAAGAGTGCTATGCAAGAGGTGCTTCTCATATTCATATTCTTTTATGGATAAGAGATGCACCAAAATTTGGAACGATCACTGATGAGACTATACTTTCTTCCATAGAACAGTATGTGATGTCCTGCCTCAAAAGACAGTGATGAAAATGGCCTGAAGCAGCAAGCTCTGCGCTTATAAACACATAGATGTGGGAAATGCTGTTGACTGAAATCCAGAGCAAAAGGAATATTTTACACAAAGGGCCGCGGCGGCCATTCTAACATTTCCTCTGGGCCGGCGGGCGCTCTCAAAAAGAGCGCCCGCCGGCCCAGAGGAAATGCCCCTGCAACTAGGACGCCGGCTCAGAATTGAGCCGGCGTAGTTGCAGGGGTGCGACGGGTGCAGTTTGCACCCGTCGCGTATTTCAGTGTCTGCATGGCAGCGGACCCCCACCTCCTCCCCCACAACTAACAACATGGGAGGAGCAGGTCTTGGCGATTCTGCATCCTGAGGGCCTCGCAGGAGTAGATGGAGGAATGGACTCTGGTAAGTCAAATCTTAACTATTACATCCCCCACCCTACTTGCATGCTATCAAATACCCCCACCCTCACCCCACCCCCATCACTCCAACTCCTCACAAATGTCCCACTATCACAAACCACACATCCTAACACCAAGCCCTGCCTGCAACAACAAAGCATGGACACCCATCACCAAAGCATGGCCACTGCACATACCCATACACACCTCTAAAGCACTATCACACAAGGACCCACACAGGAATGCAAGCACTGGGGTACACGGTCACCCACCCATTACACACCATGGCACACACAGATGTAATAAACATCCTTTTATACCCCTGCAGGACCCCTACCCAATGTCACCGGACAGGAGGGTCCAGACATGTCCACACCACCAACAGAAGAGGCCCACAGTGATGACAGCAGCTCTGTCCATCTGGATCTAGATGACCAGCCCGGCCCATCGGGGACCTCTAGACAGTCGGTTCCCCTGACACAGTCACAGGCCACCACAGAGCTTCCCCCCTCTGGAAACACCAGCACAGCACCCACACAGCGTTCCCATACCTCTGTCCCCAGGACACGTCAATCAGCAGTGTGTCCACCACTACTGGGAACCCAGGCTAACCCACCACCCCAACAACAACAGGGACCTGGGGGCAGTGGGCACATGGTCCAGGGGACGGAGGCCCAGGAACACAGGGGAACTGGGAGGGTTGCTGTGCGACAAGGGGAGGACA
Organism: Pleurodeles waltl; assembly: GCF_031143425.1. NCBI lineage: Eukaryota > Metazoa > Chordata > Amphibia > Caudata > Salamandridae > Pleurodeles > Pleurodeles waltl. The sequence continues at coordinate 1,409,763,173 of NC_090445.1, read as the reverse complement.
GGCCCAGGGAACCCACTCTCTACGAGGCCCTCTTCAACATCATGGGAGCCTACCACCATTCCCAGGAGACGATGGCAACGGTACTGGCCAAGTTTCAGGAGACCCAGCGCCTGCAGGAGGAACAGTATTTGGGCTTCAGGGAGGAACTCGGATCCATCAATTCCACCCTGGGCACCATCGTAGGGGTGCTGAAGGAAGTCCTCAACACCAGGAGGGACACTGTGGCACAACAAGGGGCCCCTGACACTAACCTGGACGATGAACTGCCCACCACCTCCGCCGGCGCTAGTGGACAGGAGGCACCACCACAGGACCACCACACCAGCACCCCACCCCCTGCAGAGGGTGAACCACCCCACAAACGGTCCCTGAGATCCAGGACAAAGACAGAGAATGATGCCAAGACCCCCGCCAAGAAATGAGACCACCCTGAATGTCATCCTTCTGTCCCACTTTGTCACCCTGTCCATCCTCAAACTGCCCCAGCTCCACTTCCTATGCCCATTTGGACAATGCACCTGTGAGACTAATAGGCTGGACTCTGCCACGGACATTCCTCCACCATCACCCCTCACCATTTTACAACCCCCTCCAATATTGAGCACTTGAATAAACACCCTTGAAGCACAAAACAATCTGGAGTCAGTCTGTGATTTCGAAATAGTGTATTAGCAATTGAAGTGACAAAATGCTCTTTCAAATGTAATGTCAACATACCTATGTCACACAGCTCTAGTCCATGAGGAAACAAAGCAAATGTCACACAGTGGGACCCACATCGGTGAAATCGTAAGGGAAAGTGACAACTCAGTGACCATACACTGTGTGAAAACGACAGACAGTTAAGAGGTAGTAGTGTTAAAGTACATGTAGTAAGCAGGTTTGTATTTTTACCTGTGTCTGACTGGAAATACTGTAGGATCACAGAGTTCCTGTTGTCGATGTCCTCTTCTTCTGCTTTCTCGTCTTCACTGTCCACAGGCTCCACAGCTGCAACAACACCGCCATCTGGACCATCCTCCTGCTGAAAAGGCACATGTCGTCGCAAAGCTAAGTTGTGAAGCATTCAGCAGACCACGATGATCTGGCACACCTTTTTTGGTGAGTAGAATAGGGATCCACCTGTCATATGGAGGCACCTGAACCTGGCCTTCAGGAGGCCGAAGGTCTGCTCTATAATCCGCCGAGTGCGCTCATGGGCCTCATTGTAGCGTTCCTCTGCCCTTGTCCTGGGATTCCTCACTGGGGTCAGTAGCCATGACAGGTTGGGGTAGCCAGAGTCACCTGCAAATGGCAAGGGACAACTGTGAGACACACACTAACCTGTAGGGATATCCACAGACCCAGACAACCATTCCCACTGACTTGCTTCCAGGTGCTCACCTAATAGCCACACACGGTGCCTCTGGAGTTGCCCCATCACATAAGGGATGATGCCATTCCACAGGATGTAAGCGTCATGCACTGAGCCAGGGAATTTGGCATTAACATGGGAGATGTACTGGTCTGCCAAACACACCATCTGCACATTCATGGAATTATAGCTCTTCCGGGTTTCTGTACACCTGTTCACTCCTGCGGGGGGGTACCAAAGCCACATGTGTCCCATCAATGGCACCTATGATGTTGGGGATATGTCCCAGGGCATAGAAGTCACCTTTCACAGTAGGCAAATCCTCCACCTGAGGGAAAACGATGTAGCTCTGCATGTGTTTCAGCAGGGCAGACAACACTCTGGACAACACGTTGGAAAACATAGGCTGGGACATCCCTGATGCTATGGCCACTGTTGTTTGAAATGACCCACTTGCAAGGAAATGGAGTACTGACAGCACCTGCACTTGAGGGGGGATTCCTGTGGGATGGCGGATAGCTGACATCAGGTCTGGCTCCAGCTGGGTACACAGTTCCAGGATTGTGGCACGATCAACCCTGTAGGTGATTATCACATGTCTTTCCTCCATTGTCGACAGGTCCACCAGCGGTCTGTACACCGGAGGATGCCGCCATCTCCTCACATGTCCCAGCGGACAGTGCCTATGAAGGACAACAGCGAGCACAGAGACAACCAACTCAGAGGTACGTACCCACAGCTTACACAGAACACGAATCATAATCAGAAATTTGGCCTGTATGAGTGTTGAGGCAAGGCATGGGTATGTGTGACGCAGTTAAAAATTAAGCCATGTGGGCCCCTGAAATGGCGGCTGCCTGACCTGTAAAGTGGGGCAATGGGATGTGAGGTAACTGCGCTGGTGTTGTACACCGTCGCCGTAGGCGGTCGAAGACTGCGGCGCAATTCTGCAATGGTTGACATTGGACCCTATGGGTCCCAGGAGCCAATGACGATGTACGCCGGCGGTGACGGTACGCACCGCCGCGGACGTGACCGCCATTTTCTATCTGTTCAATCACTCGATACCTGATCTTCGACAGGAGAGGACCTACACTGCAAGTGATGCTGTGACTTTGGTCTGGAAGAGACAATGGCTCGTGCGTCTGGGGAAAGGGCCCCTGCCTTCACATCGGAGGAGTTGGAGAAACTCGTGGATGGGGTACTCCCCCAGTACATGCTACTCTACGGTCCTCCAGACAAACAGGTAAGTACACTGGGAGCATGCTGTATGGGCTATGCCTGTGTGGAGTGGGGTGGATGAAAGATGGGGGGAGATTGAGGCGTGCATGAAACAACGGTGAGTGCATGTGCCACATGGCAAGGGTAGGGATGGGGGCCAATGACTGTGACAGTGCAGTTGGTAATACCTTTTCTTTTCCCCCTGTACAATTCATGTAGGTCAGCGCCCACCAGAAAAAGGATATTTGGCTTGCCATCGCCAAGGACGTCCGGACCCTGGGGGGTCTACCACAGACGGAGCACCCACTGCCGTAAGAGATGGGAGGACATTCGACGCTGGAGCAAGAAGACGGTGGACGCCCAGCTGGGGATGGCCTCCCAACATGGGAGGGGTGCCCGTCGCACCACGACCCCCCTGATGTTCAGTATCCTGGCGGTGGCGTGCCTGGAGTTGGATGGGCACTTGAGGGCATCACGGCAGCCACAAGGGGGTGAGTACACTATCATTCTGCTGATTTTGCACGCAGTGGAGGTGTCTGGGTGGGGGAGGTGGTCTGTGGGTTTCCCTAGGCCAGGGCGAGTGTGCAAGTTAGGTCCCCTTGTTCTGGCAGACCCTGTGGCACCCCACCCCACCTGTGTACAGTGCCAGGTGCACCTAGTCAGGCTCCTGTGTCATCCATGTGTGCAGATGTCAGCCATAGCCTAGTAGGCCATGTCTCAGGGATTGAACAGTGGAGCCCAAGTGCGCGGCGTAGTGCAGGGGGCTTTTGTGTTTGTCGTGTCCGCCAACGGTAGTGGTAATGCATGCACTCAACATGTCTTTCTTCTGTCACTCTCCCCCCTTTTTGTGGTCTCTCTGTTCTTGTGTGCATTAGCATCATCAGGCGGAGGAGCAGTGGCACCGGAGCAGGAGGGAGCTGCATCCCACATGGCCCTGGAGGGCGAGGCAACGGACTCGGAGTTCACCAGTGGGACAGAGGGCGAGGGGAGCTCCACGGCGGGGACAGGAGCTGACACCAGTGATACGGACTCGTCCTCTGATGGGAGCTCCCTTGTGGTGATGGCAACATCTGTGCCCCCGGATCTACAGGTACAGCCACCACCACCCCTACCAGCACTGCCCTCCCAGCAGCCCATCAGCCTTTGCCCCTTGCCCGCTCACCAAGGGGGGTGGGCATCACCTTCGCCCCAGGCACCTCAGCCCCTGCCCCAGTCACCCCTGCTGCCCTCAGTGAGGACGCCATTGACCTCCTCAGGTCCCTCACAGTTGGGCAGTCTACCATTTTGAATGCCACCCAGGGTGTGGAAAGGCAGTTGCAACAAACAAATGCATTCCTGGAGGGCATTCATTCTGGTCAGGTGGCCCTTCAGCGAGCTTTTCAGACTCTGGCCTCAGCACTGATGGCAGATATTGTACCTGTCTCTAACCTCTCCCCTTCAACTTCCTCCACCCAGACCCAATCCCCTCTACCTCAGCCTATCCCAAGCACACCTTCAGACTAGCATACACACACGTCAACACACAAGGGAAGCTCAGGCAAACATAAGTACCACACATTCCACAGGCACTCACGCAAGCATCACACACATGCATACACACCAACATCCACTGCCTCCACTGTGTCCACCTCTTCCTTGTCTCCCTCCTCCCTCCCAGTCTCGTCTACACTCACACCTGCATGCAGTACATCTACAGCCACTACTTCCATCACCAGCACACCCACCACCACACCCAGCTCACGTGCAGTCACCACCCGCCCTGCCATTCACACGTCCCCTGTGTCCTCTCCCAGTGTGTCTGTGATGCCACCTCCCAAGATACACAACCACAGGCACCCAACAGCCATCCACCTCACGACAGCCTCCAGCGCATGCACCTTCACCCAAAGTCACCAAACGAACACCTCCTACAACCACAGCCTCTTCCTCCACTCCCAAACCCCCTCCAGCTACCCGTCCCAGTGTTCCCAAGAAACTTTTCCTGTCCAACCTTGACCTCTTTCCCTCACCTCCTAGAGCCCGACTCTCCAGGTCCCAACCTAGCACCTCAGCCACAACATCTCCGGGACCAGTGGTGCCTGTAGTCACCGGAATCTGGAGTGCACCGGCCACCAGGGGAGCCAGTGTGGCACGGAGCCACAGCACTGACCATCCCCCACCCGTCAAGCATCAAAATTTGGCCAGTGCCCGGCGGGAGAGGGGGATGACTCCAGCCACCAAAGCCGCTCCCAGGGGTAAAGGTGGGAGTGTGGAGTTAGCTGCGACACCTTCCAAGGTGGGGAAGGGCCACAAGAAAGTCAGCAAGTCTGGGAAGAGCAGCACGGCGGAGAAGACCGCCATCATCCACGCGGCCCAGGAGGCCACCGCCACCAGCCCTGCTGCCCAGGAGGCCACCGCCAGCACCAGCCCTGCTGTCCAGGAGGCCACCGCCATCATCCCGGCTGCCCAGGAGGCCATGAAGGACTGCCAGCCCCAGCCCCGCTGGGCCAGACAGGACCGCCAGCACCAGCCCCGCTGGGCCAGACAGGACCGCCAGCAGCTGAGTCACTGCCAAGGACCCCGCCGCCACAAGCACCGCTGAACAGGACACCGACGCCACAAACACCGCTGAACAGGACACGTCCGCCACAAGCACTGCTGAACAGAACACCGCCGCCACAAGCACCACTGAACAGGGCACACCGCCACAAGCACCACTGACAAGGACACCTCCGCAACAAGCACCACTGCCCAGGACACCACTGCCACAAGCAACGCTGGCCCATGAGCGCCAAGGGCACTGACGCTACTGAGTCTGTCACGAGCAGGATGAAGCACTCTGGGTACAAGGCCGCCTTCAGAACCAGTGGAGAGATACATCCACTACCTCTGTCCTTGGCAGGATGAAGCACCCTGGGCACAAGGCCCCCTCCAGAAACAGTGGAGAAAGGCATCCACCTGAGAGACCGTGGCTTTGCACTCCCCAGGATGAAGCAGTGGGCAACCCACCCACTGCAGAGACTTGAGAGACTGTGGCTTTGCACTCCACAGGATTGAACTGTGGGCAAACCACCCACTGTACGGACTTGAGAGACTGTGGCTTTGCACTCCCCAAGATTGAACAGTGGGCAAACCACCCACAGTAGAGACTTGAGGAACTGTGGCTTTGCACTCCCCAGGATTGAACAGTGGGCATGTGGCCTCCTCGTGGATTTGGCATCGTGCATTCAACCGGCTGAGGTGCCTCCCCTCTCCCCCCCCGAGGTGCCTGTTTTATTGCTATCTGATGCCCCTGCAGTGTTCTCTCCGTCATGTTCGGGGATTGAGTTTGGGCCTCGCCCATGCCGTGTGGGCCCAGTGTTCCACGGACTACAATGGAGCACTACCTGGACTACTATTCTTGGTGGATATATTTGTTTATAGTGTATATATATTTTTGCGTCCTGGATTTTAATAGATTACAATGGTTACACTCATTTGCTTTTGTCTTTGCATTCTTCCGGGGGGTTTGGAGGGTGTAACTGTAATGTGTCATGCTGTATTAGTGTGTGTGTTGTAGTGGGTGAGGGTGGGGGTGGGGGTGTTGCGTGTGTGTGTCCCTGTTTTTTCCCTCCCCCCTCCCCTGTGTGGTAGGTGCAGTACTCACCGTTGTCTTTTCCGCCGGCGTTCGTGCTCCTGGTGGAGGAGCAAGAAGATGAGGGCTGGCAGGATCTGGAGCTCGGGTTCCATGGCGTCCGGATTCCTCGTGGGGTGTGTAGAGGTGAGCGTTTTACCTTCATAGTCCTGTTTCCGCTGTGTTTTGTCCGCGGTGAATCCGCCCCGGAAAAGGTGGCGGATTGGTAGGTTGTGATACAGTGGGCGGTACATTGTCCTCCGCCTGCCTGTTGGCGGTGAACGCCAAGCTGTTTGTTTGTACCGCCGTGGCGGTCGGAGTGTTAAAGTGGCTGTCTTTGTTGGCGGTTTCCGCTACGGTCGTAATTGCAATTTTTTTACCGCCGGCTTGTTGGCGGTCTTACTGCCGCTTTAACACCGACCGCCAGGGTTGTAATGACCACCATTGTGTTCTGCACTGTTTCTTTTGTTGCAACGTCTACGTAGTGACAGAAGTAAAACACATTCTGTGTCATACATTCAAGATGTTGTAGATGTATGCAGTGAATCTGTGCAGTTCACATGAAACACTCCAGAAGATGCACAGGCATTTTTTATGGTAATGTTAACAGTTTTAGGAGAAGAAGAAATATCTGTTGAACAGTTGTTTGGACTGAGTTACTCATGGAACCATGAGTGTGAATATTGCTCATTCACATTAAGTACAGAAATAGATTCTGAGCGATTTATTTACTTTACACTACAAGATTGCAAAACTATGACTTTTGACATATTGTTGAAACAAGCTGAACAAAACAATACCTGGCCACATTGTCGTTCAGATTTTATGTCAACACTAAGCATACAAAGAAGTGACAAATATATTATTTTAATGCTGCAACAATACAGAGTGAATGGGAGTAACTTAGAAACAGAGACTTCAAACTTTAAAGCAGGACAAACATCTATTTCTGGAAAAACATATACTACTATGGCTATCATATTTCATGCAGGACTTTATGAGTTTGGCAGTATCAGGACCGCCATGTTGCCAGTGGCGGTCATACCGCCGATGGTCCAGTGGAGAAGACCGTCAAATTATGACCATGGCTGTGTTCCCAACAGAACACAGCCAAACTACCGCCAGTACCGCCAGTGCGGTCAGGCCGCAGAGGACGGCAGTAGGTGGCTTCAGACCAGCGGAGACCATGTTTCCACCAGACACATTATGAGGCTGCACACCCCCAGCTTTTCCGCCGCAGCCACACCGCCACCAAAACCCTGGCGGAAACCAACTCTATAGAAGGAAACACTCACCTTCAGGAACACATCCCTGCCCGAAAAAGCCATGGAGCCTGAACTCGAAGTCATCCCACTGCTCCTGCTTGCACAATGACTTCAGAACCAGCAACAAAGACAACAACCGTAAGTACACACATCTAGCACACACTGGAGGGAAGGTCATCAGTACACACGCACACACAACACACATATCCGGGATGGCCTGTGACAGACACACACACGTAACCACACACCCATACGAATGCACACAAAGCGACATACACACAAGCACACACATACTACACACACACCCAAACTACACACAACAGCCAGCACACAAGTGCCATACACACACCAACCCACGCACACACAGCACCATAACTTTCTAGCACAATCATACACAACACCACCGATGCACACAGTGACATCATAACCACAACCAAACAAACACTTGGCCAAGCACTCTCACTGCAAACCTCCACATGACAACACCAACATACAACAACACTTAACAGCACAACAATACCAAGCAACACTATCACACTGTCATATAATGACCACTTGACACACCACGCACACACTACACACAGTGTGTAGGGCATAGCCAGCACCACACACACGGATGCACAACAACCACACAAGAGTACACAACACCACCATCACACATGCCAACACAAACAACACATAATTTGGCTAACCACATGCATGTACCAAACACAAACATATCCTACAGACAAAACACAGTGGGACCAATTGCAGGGCCACACACACACACATGCAGCCCAGTCACAACAGGTAGCACAACCAACACATACACACATCTCACACACACAAAACAAAGCCCACAAACACATGAAAAAAGAAAGGCAAGACAAGTATGTTACGAACAATACCAACAGCAGGTTGAACCAAATGTATTCAAATATTAGAAGATTTAAAATGAACTATATACAAATAGAAGGCCATTGGCCAGTCCATAGTCATAGGTTCCCATGGCACAAATGGCATCTCACTGTGCCCGAGCTTGACTCCTAACTGCAAAATGATCTCCACAAGGTAGGGGCATCAAGTGGGAAGGCAGGCACCTTAGGGATTGGGGGTGGAGGGGTGGTTTGGGCTTAGGATTGGGAGGGGGTTCCTTGGGCTTATGCCTTGCAGGGGGTTCCCTGGGCTTGGGTTTGGGAGGGGTCCTTGGGCATGGGCTTGAGAGGGGCAGATCTCTTGGCAAGGAGAGGTGCATGGGCACTAGCAAGGGGGCAGGGGAGGACTTGGAGGTGGAAGGGCTGGACTTGGGCAGGGACACAGAACGCTTGGGGGTCTCACAGGGTGGGAGGGGGTAGGGAACAGGGAAAACTCAGTGAGGAAATGCTTTTTAGACACACGTGGTAGTAATGGCAAAAGGGTTTGGGAGTGCAGGGAGAGGGAGTGGTTGTCCGATGTGAAGCTGTGGATGTCTTGGGTGCAGGTGACTGCGTGGAATGCTTGTGGGTGCGGGTGTCTGTTGGGTAGGTGAGTGCAGGCATTTAGGTGTTTTGGGAGTGGGGGGATGGGTGACTGTCTGTTGGGGTGGTGTCTGCAGGTATGGTACATACTCTGCATATGGGGGTTTTCGGTGGTTGTGGTGGATGTGGTTGTGGTGACTGGGGTGGAGGTCTGCCGGTCTGCTGTTGTGCTGAGTGTGGGTAAGATGGGACTGGTGGATGGATCTGTGCATGATGATGTGGTGGCTGCAGGTGTGTCTGGTATAGTATCTGTGTGGGAGGGGGTGGCGGGGAGTCAGTGCGGGAGTGGATGTTGGTGTGTCTGCAGGTGGGTGTTCCTTGTGTGCATTCCAGTGGTGGGTCTTGTGGTGCTTGTGTTTGTCTGAGCTACCCTGGTTTGCTGAGGTGGATACATGCCTGTGTGTACACGTGCGTTAGATAGGTATGGGGAGAGGGGTCAGAGAGTGGGAAGAGGTAGTTGAATGGGGGATGGGAGACAAAGGAACATTGGCTGCCGTCAGAGTGGAGGCCAGAGTCTGAAAGGATATCTGTAGGCCAGCCATGGCATCGTAAATGCCCTCCACGAATGCATTGCTCTGTTGGACCTGAGCTGCCAGTGCCTGGATGGCATTCACAATGGTCGACAGACACACAGAGATCAACCTAAGGAGGTCAATAGCCTCCTTGCTGCGGGCAGCAGGGCTGACTGGGGCAGGGGCAGAGGTGCCTGCGGTGAAGGAGACGCCCACCCTGCTGAGTGAACGGCACGGGCAATTGGGTGGGGAGCTACAGGGAGGGCGGTGGTAGTAAGGGGGGTGGCGGACATAGATGGAGCTGGAGTGGTCCCCGTTGGGTCCACCACGACCAGGGAGTGTCCACTGAAGGAAGATTCTGAGGATGAGGTGTTTGATCCAGTCTCCCCCGTAGCACTCCCCTCCCTCTCTGTCCCACTGGGTCCCTCTCTGTCACTGGTGCCTGCTTCCTGTGTCCCGGGGCTGCTGCTTCCTCACTCGCCTGTGCCTCTTCTCCTTCGCCAGATGATGCTGATACAAACAATGAGAGGTAGAGAGGAAGAGAGAGAGCTAGGGGGTATAATGGTTAACATATACCTCCCATTGACACAGCAACACAAGTACATCTGTCACAATACATATCATGGCTAGGACATCGCCAATACACATTACCTACATCATGGCATGCCAATGCACTACTACTCACACCTGTCTGCCAGCATTTACACCCACAGCTATACCTAAGAAGCAGTGGATTACCAGATTCATCCCCATGATCCTAACCTAAGCCCTTTATATGGCATTGCATGCCCTGGATTCAGAAGCAATAGTATGTCTGAATACACATCTTACCCCTCAATACCCCTTTCACCCATTGGATGTGCAGCTGACCAGACACAGCACTTCAGGCCTCTACAGGCACAACCCCTGATGAGTCCATGCCCTCTGTAACATGTCCATTACAGTGACTACAACTCCACTCACAGACCACACAGCACCTACCTGTCATTTTACATGGCTACCCACTCAGTATACTGATGCCACTATGGTGGAGTACTCAGATGTAGCCTATAATAGTCAGACACCCGAACAGTTCACATCTGATGTGTACAATGTGAATTTGTGGTATAGGCTTGTGAGTAGTGACCAAGCCAGAGCAGGTGATATACAACATAAAAATCACTACCCAGCATACTGCTCATTGAAGCTACAGTGGCCTGTGTACCACATGTAAAGCATCCAAACACATCCACTGAGTGCACAGTTACAACAGATTTACATCAGGAACAATAAAATCACTACATGGACCACTTCCAATGCCACCACACATGCAGGTACACCAGCTGGACTACGCACCATTACAACTCCAGCCGCTCTCACACCATTCAACAAATGGAAAAACCCATCACTGAGGCCAGACAATACACACTCAGAGGGTATATATTTGCATGCATTAGTCACACATGGACCGACACCACTGCCAGTATATCAAATACACATCAGCAGTCTGAGAACACTAAATACAAATTTTCCTTCACATCAACATGCCATGTGTCATGCAGTACCCAAACCACTCCTAATCTGCCACTACCCAATACCCAAGGGAAGATATAATAGTCACAGGCCATCAGATGTGCCCCCAACCATATATGATGACGTGATGTAGGCAGTCAGTTAGCAATGCAGCATAAGACTTGCAAGTACTTTGTCCTACATGCCATGTACACACTATGTTGACAAATAAGGGATCTCCCTGGGCACTTACCACCCCCAGTACCAACCCATAGGTTGGAAGGCCACATCGCCAGGAGTACAGCTCCTAGGAATGCATTATCTGTGATATCAGACCTCATCAATTCGACATGGTACAGTATCCCTGGTTGGATACCTACACATACCCTATGGTCAGTAGATCACCTATATATTTGTCTTCTCATATAACAGGCCAGTACTCATGTCCCATGAAGGTCAGTTCTGTGGTGGAACTGTACTGGCAGCCCACAAATTGTCAATACCATTACCAGTACATGATTAATATGGTCCCAGAGAAATCAGTAGAGTGGCACAGTCACATATACAAGATAGGTTAAACAGATGGGAGTGGACAGACACCTCAAAGCCACTAATGCAAATGGCTGGAACTGCTCATACACAATGCATAGGGTCATACAAACACTCACATCCATTGTATGGGTAGGATGGAGTCACACATGTGCCCATGACATTATTGCATCTCCACATTACAGACATGAAGAGGTATGGAAATGGTAGATGTACGTCCACTGACAGTAAAGCATTGAGAGACATCTACAATACTATACTCTGCCTGGGTGCCTAGTACCCATTTACAGTTGTTGACACACGTGTAGCATTAACTTCAATGTCACTTTGTCTGCAGTGGCCCACCCAATTTCATGTAAGAGCAGCTAAGTGCCAGGATGCAGTCAGTATTCACCCCCTTGTGGCTGCTGTACTGCCCTCAAACACCCATCCACCTCAGGGTAGGCCACCGCCAAAATGCGAGCCATTAGGGGGGTCAGGGTCCGACGGGCACCCTTCCCTCATTGGGAGGACATTCCCAGCTGGGCCTCCGCTGTTTTCTGGGCCCAGCATTTTAGGTCCTCCCACTGCTTGAAACAATGGGTGCTCCACCAGGCATGGACCGCCAGGGTCTGCACTTGCTTGTCCATGGCACGCCAGATCCCCTACTTCTGATGGGAGACCTGCATGGGTGACACAGACAGAGTCAGAAAGTTATGCACACTGGGACTATACCAACATCAGTGGAGTATTAACTACAGACCCACCAAATGCCTACACATACCCGTCCTCAAGATTGACATGCCTAAACACCATGCCCCCTGCATGCATGTACTCACTGACCAGAACACGTACGCCTTTCACCCTCACATACCCCAATCACACATGACAATAGCATTGGACTCACCTGATCTTCTGTCGCCCCATAGAGCTGTCCATGCAGGGGTAGGACACCTTCGACCAGCTTTTCCAGCTCTTCTTAATAAAGGATCGGGCCCTATCACCAGCAGGACATGGCATGATGGTCTCCAGAGACAGTACACAGCAGCTCAGCTCATGGAGGTCTTGCTTGCAAGAGTGTCAGGAGTCAAGTGAGTAAAGCTGCAGAAAATGGCAGTCACAGCTGCGACATACAGGACCGTCTCTGCCGGCTGTGATCGCCCTTGGCTCCAGTCCCCCATAGGTAGCAATGTTACCCAATAAGAGGTTGCATGGTGGTTGCGACTGACTACCGCCGTGATGACAGACGCCGGCAGACTTAGGTCACTTCCATCTGTCCAGTGGTACAGGACAGGTAGCTGCCATTTAAAGCACATATCATGCCTTGATGCATGGATATTAATTGTGCCATACACTTTTCTCACCTGAATGCGGAGTAGGCCTATTTTGTGGCATCATTCTTTGGCTTATGCATGTGAAATGCATGACACAGAGCCCTTATATTGTTGGTTGTCATATGACCTGTATGTCCAGATACTCGTCCGCTCAGAGGCAAGGTAACAATCCGTGTAATTAGCATGACTAAATTCATGCTCAGTGCAGGACAGCTCAGTGTAACACATATGTAACCTGACACATGTGATGTATGTCAAAGACTATTTCTGAGGGGCAGCAATGTGCAGGGAGAACGGAGTCCATGCCGCTTCAGCATGCCCAATTTCGTATGTGTAGGCAGTGTGCAGCATATCTACAGTGTTAGGTGTGTGCGATTAAAATATTGTGATGGGTTCTTTTAGGCTTTGTTTAGGAAGGCAAAAGAATGAGCTCAGCCATAATTTAATACTAGGTGGAATTTATTAAATTTGAGTATGTAAAGGTAAGTGGTTTATTACCATTTTCCTCTTTTACTGTTCTTCTTTCTTGTTTTGTTTTTCTGTTCGGGTTTCTATGTGTTGTTCTGATTTTCTCTGTGTCTCCTTCCTTCTAGGGAGTGTTTCCTGGGTCTTCCACCCATCTCGGCAGGACCATGTGGGCAAAATAGAACCTGGGAAATTAAGGTAAGTGGACTTTCTCTTTTCTTCTTTTGTCGTTATTTAGTGAAGGGTTTGGGGTGAAAGGGTCAAAAGAGAAGGACAAAGAGGGAGAGGGGAAAACGTCCCATGTGGGAGAAGAAGAAGGGAAAATATAATACGTACACCTTGTTGTTTCTGTTAGGATAATATATTTACTAAACAATAATGATTCAGTGAGGTGTCCTTTCTATTGAAAGTAATGATAAGGTGGAACCCAGGAGTATAGGAATTCTCTTTCCTTATTTTAGGTATGCGTGTTCCCTTCCCACAATCTGTCCTTCCCTCCTCCCCACCTCCACTAATATCCTGTAGGTTTCTGTATGCAGGCACGTAACAGCGTGAACTGGCTCTTTCGCCTTGTCCCGCTGTTGCTTCGTCTCTCCTGTTCGTTTCGTCCATCTCCGTGCTGTTACACTCATCTCCTCCGCTGGTTGGTCTTCTCCGCGCTCTCTCTCTCTCTGGACATCTTCCACCTCCTCCTCTGCGTCTTTGCCCTCTCAAGCCCCTTCCGACGCCCTTTTAACCCGGATATCTGGGTTTGCTTGCAGAACGCGGCCCTCTTTTCTTTTTTCAGTATCCCCGGGGTATATATCGGCCTGCTTCTATATTACAAAGCAGGGTTGTTGCAACCCTGTTACAGATATGTTCTGCTAACGTGTGGAGTGCATATCACATTGTACATTCTCTCCTGTCTATCCTAGATACCCTGTCATGAGGATATTGAGACATGCACCAGTGTACCGTCTGCTAGTGGACCTTGCAATCCTGGAGAAGAGACATATCATACAGACACATCGTCAGATCACCATGGAAATATGTACCCAGTTGGAACCTGATCTATTGTCTGCCATATGTAATCCCTCTGCCATCCCTCCCACAGTTCAAGTTCTGTCAGTGCTACACTTTCTAGCCACCGGCTCCTTTCAGATTACAGTATGCTTGGCAGCAGGTATGTTACAACCCATGTTCAGTCTTGTGTTGAAGGATGTACTGTGTTCTTTCTTGGAACACCTGGACAGGTGCACCAGCCTCCCACAAAGAGGGGATTTGGCCTATGTAAAGGCTGACTTCTATGATGTGGAACACATCCCTTATATGATAGGGGCCATAGATGGCACCCATATAGCCTTTGTACCTGCCAGTGCCAATGAATAGGTGTATAGGAACAGGAAAAACTACCACTCTACACATGTGCAGGTGGTGTGTGTGGCAGAACAATACATCTCCCAAGTAAAAGCCAAGTTTCCTGGTTCTGTACATGACCCCTACATTCTGAGGAACAGCAATGTCCCCCACATGATGGCACGACTACAGAGAGAGAGAGGGCTTGGCTCATTGATATGTATGTATTTGGATGTGTGTCTCTGTTATGGCACCTGTCATCACAATATTCCCTGTAGCTGTACCAGTATTGTAACAGGTCCTACCTCTGTGCAGACCGGTGACTCTGGCTATCCTAACCTTCCCTGGCTGTTGACACCAGTGAAGTACCCTGCCACTGAAGGGGAACTCTGTTTCAATGAGACCCATGGTAGTATGAGGTGTGTAATAGGAAGGGTATTTGGCCTCCTGAAGGCCAGATTCAGGTGCCTGCACGTCTCTGGAGGTACCCTCCTCTACACTCACCAAAAGGTATGCCAGATCATAGTTGCCTGCTGCATCCTCCACAATCTGGCCCAGAGACATCAAATACCTTTACTAGCTGGTGATGAGGAGGCAGCTGGACCAGTGGCTGGTGATGCAGAGGTGTAAAGTAATGAGGAGGCAGATGAGGAAGGTGCAGCTGACTCTAGGGCTGAGCTCAACAATTGGAACTTCCAGTAACATACAGGTATGTTGTATGTGTATTTCATGTGTACTATTTCAACATATTTTGCTGTCAATAGTCCTCCTGATCTGTACTATAAGTGGTGGTAGAAAGTGTTCCCATCCCTATGTGAGTGTTGTGGGAGGTTATTGAATGCATGTAAGGTGCTGACTTAAAATGTATCATCCCTACCATGTGTACTTTCTGCAGGTAGCAAGATTCACATTTCCTATGGACAGGCCTGAGTACAGTTAATCTTTGGCTCGCCTACCTAGTGCTTGAGCCATTCATGTTCATCAGCCTTTGGTTACTGTTCACAGAGAAGAGTTTAACACATGACAGCCACAGTGTTTTTTGATGTATTACTTGAGACTGGTAATCTAGAAGTGATATCTGTTGTGCCCTGTTTAGATGGCTATCTACACTGGACACGAGAACCATGTACTGCATATGTGCTTTGTGTGGTACTATGCCTACTATCCTGATGGTTGTCTCTGTCATGGTCTTTTTGCAGGTTGGATAACTGGATATACTCTGGTGTTGGGCTGTACTGGTGACTCCCTTACTTCTACCCTGGGACATGTCTGTTGTACTGTCTCTCCTGCAGTGAATTGCTCCCTCTGCAGTCTTTTTCACTGCCAGTTGGATTAGGGGGCCATGCCCACATAACATTTTGTAGACCATACATTTGTATATGTACAAAGACACAAATGCAGTAGCCTTGATCTATAGTGTTTATTGTGCATTCAATGGCAAACAGGTGTTGAGTTGGGTCATGGTAGTTGGAATCCTGGAAGTAGCTGTAGGTCCAGTGTCCATGGGTGACTGGAAAATGGAATAATGTAATTGTACAGTCAACAGGGTGTCTCCGTGGCACACAAGGGAGAGTAATCAGGGGAGCGTCACTTTGTGGCAGTGGGCTTTGTCTTGGCATCTGCTGCAGATGGATGTCTGGATGGCTGTCCACATTAGTGGGGGGGTTCTTCAGCTAAAGAGGGAAGGGTTCCTGAGGCCTGTGGTGCCCCTGGCAGGGCCTCCATTCCTTTAGTAGCCGCAGATGTAGAAGGCTCTGATGTGATGTGTTGAGTGAAAGGGGCCTGCTGTTCATGGAGGAAGCATGCAGGGTGGAGGTAATGTCCTTGAGCACCCCTGCAATGGAGGTCATGGTGGCTTTGTGGGCCTGCCACTGCTGCATGATGTCCTGATGGTATTCCCTCTGCAGCCTCTGGTTTTCCCCCAACATGGTTATGATCTGACCCATCCTGTCCTGGGATTGTTGATATGCACCCAGGACTTGGGAGATGGGTTCCTGGTCAAGTGCCTCCCTTGTCTGTCCAGTTCTCTGGACCACAGGTCAACTCCCACGCCCCACGCCCCCTGCCCCTAAGTGCCTGTGCCCCTGGAACAGTGTGCCCACTCCCAGTGTCAGCGGGACTTTCATTGTCTTGGGTGTGAGGGGGTGACTCAGATCCCAGAACTGTGGGACACACAATTGATCTTTGCTTTGGGGCAAAGGTTTGTGGACGAAGGGTTGGCTGAGATGTTTATGCCACAGGGTGGGGGTGGGGAGGCTGATGTGGGCAGGGTGAGGCATGGAGTGGTAGACTGACCAGGGGCCCGAGATGTGCCAGGTAGGCTGTCACTGTCCAGACATCCAGCGATGGTGTCCTCACTGGGCCCTTCATCCTGAGGAGGGCTGTCTGTGTCTGGTATCCTCTCTGTGGTGGCAGTGGCAGGGGTACCTGTGGATGGAGTGAGAGAGGGGTATATAATGGAGGTGTGATTTGTTGTCTTTTTGTATGATGCATACAGTGGCTTGACTTGATATCCATCAATGGCATTGACAGGTGCAGTAGTGCTCTCACAGTTTGTTGATAGTGGATTGTGACATGTGTACCATGCTCCAAAGGGGTGGGTTCTATTCCTGTCTGATGGTTTGCATGACAGGTGTGGCCTGTTAGCTGGTGGCCATTCTGGCTTGCTAGGTGTGAGTAAGAAATGGCTGTATATTGCAGCATGGTGTCCAGCTGTGGGGAGGGTATGTGTGTATGCAAGGTAGCCCGTCCTGTTTGTGCATGTTGTGCATGGAGTGTACCTTCTTAGTTTCATGCCCATGCTCAGTCTTTTTCAGGGTTGTTGATCTGGATAAGTTTCCCTTAGGTTTGGTGTCAGTGCTGTGTCTGTTGTTTGGCATTGTGTTGTGCCAGTTCATTGCTGTCATTTCCATACAGTGATTCTCAGTCAAAGCATCCAGTTGTTGTGGGTAGTGCAATAGTCTTACCTGCAAGAAATGTAATGTAAAGTAAACATTGTAGGGTTTTATGTAGATAGGCTAGTGCATTGTGGGATTCGTAGTGATAGTAATTGGCTGTGCTATCTGTGCAATTGACAGGGAGTGTGTAGGCATTGGGGCAGGGTGGTGTTGTGGCATGCAGGAGGGGCCATTAGGTGGCTAGCTGGGAGGTGTATTGGGAGATGCGGTGAATTGGGGAGTGTTTGGGTGGTGAGGAAGCACGGGGAACAGGTCGAATTGGTGCCAGGGTAGTGTTAGTTACTCACCAGAGTCCAGTCCTCTGGGTATTCCAGTCAAGCCCTCAGGATGCAGGATGTCTAAGAATTTCTCCTCCTACAATTTGAGCTCTGGGGGAGGAGGTGGGGTCCCACCGGCAGTCTTCTGAAGGGCTATCTAGTGTCGTGAAGCCATGAAAAGCATCTTTCCCCATAGGTCGTTCCACCTCTTCCTGATGTCCTCTCTCGCACATGAATGGCTGCCCACTAAGTTGACCCTGTCGACTATTCTCTGCTATAACTCCGCTTTCCTCACTGTGGAGGTTTGCTGTACCTGTGCTCCTAAGAGTTGTGGCTCTACCCTGATGATTTCATCGACCATGACCCTCAACTCATCATCACTGAAGTGTGGGTGCTTTTGATGTGACATGGTGGTTGTGTTGTGGGTGTTGTGAGTGCTAGCTGGATGTAGTGTTTGTGTGCAGTAGTGATGTGTCTATAGTGTTGATTGCGCAATTGTGTGATGTGTGCTGAATGTGTAGTGCATATGTGCCTATGGTGTATAAGTGCAAAGTTATAAGTTTGTAGGTTCTGGCTATCTCTGTATGTGGCTTTTGTCGCAAAGGATTGTGGGTTGTGTGTGAGTGTGTTATATAGTACAATGAATAGGTGCGTGTACATATGTCAGGTGTGGGGTATTCAAACTGTCCAATGTGGTGTTGTGTTCTGAAAGAGTGAGTTCTGAGTGCGGTGTTTCGGACCGCCAATGGTTTTCCACCATGGAACAACCGTTGTGGTGATTTGAGGGTTGTAATCTGATGGGTGCAAGGTTGTTAGTGTGCCGGTGCTGGTGGTGGGACTGCCTTATTCCTGCCCTCCTAAGTCCTGGCGGTGTCAGATTTGTGCCTGTTTTTTGATGGTCTTCAGTGTGTGACCCTTAATACGGGGGCCGGATTACCACCAACACGGCAGTCTTTTGGCGACTGCCACCGCAATGGTCTTGCTAATAGACCACCAAAGTTGTAAAGAGGGCCTCAGTGTTGCATCTGGACACTACACTGTCTTTTTTGTTCTTGATGCAAGGAGCAAGAAAAAATTCATACAACATAATTATCATAGCAAAGTATATGAGATTTTTAACAATTATAAATTTAATTTCTTGATCAACAAGGAGGAAAGGGCATAAGTTTGAAAACTCAGAACAGCAAAGCAGCAGGGAAAACTCCATATAGTGCTATTTCATGAGAAGCAGTCTCAGAAGGTAAAGTGCCATGTCCCTGAGACTGAGTACAGAGGTGCGGTGGGTCCAAACCTCATGACTAATTAAAGTGGCAAGTACCATATATATATATCCCGACAATAGGGTGTAGAGATGCAATGTGTCCCTGCCCCGTGGCTTAACAGTAAGGAGAACTGCATATAGTACAGGTTCATGGAATACAGTCGCAAGACATAAAGTACCATGTACTAAATAAACACACCCCTAAGACACCAACACAGTTGAGAGACTAGTATTAAACTGCAAGCCTCCTGTATAATCAAGTTTTTATGTTTAATACCATAAGATCCACAATGACCTTAGGTTCCCCAATGCCAGCTCAAGAACTGGCCATTTTTGTAACACAAATGGTTACTTGAATACTAAAATGATTCAACAGATTTTCAGACTGAAGGGCGGTTTCCCTGCTTAGAGACATTAATCCACTAGGGCACTAGTGACCAAATTAGCCTTTCCTGCTTCCTAGCCTTCTGGTCTTTATGTTCATACAAACTCTTCTCCATATTGTACATGGCTAGGAACTATGATCTCTTCACTTCAAACATTTGTGGTTCCTGGCTTCTCCAACTGGAGGCTATACAGAGGCGTGCGACCACCTTGGCAACGAAAACCAGTTATACCTCACCTTTGGCTAACCCAACATCTTCACCAAAGCCCAACAGCATTACTTGAGGAACAATACTAACTGGTTTCCTGAGGATCATGCCACTAAAAGTCCCAATTTCTTAAATGTGGCTATTTAGTTTTGCACAAGCAAAAAACATATGCATAATTTCCGCTTGGTCAGCTCCACACTTGTGGCAGCTAGAATCAGATCTCTTGCCCCATCTAAATGGTTTTGCCAGAGTGTGATATAAATCAAACACAGCTTTAAAATGCTGACTTTTTAAAGTCGCTGTTAAAAGAGTTTCTTTTCAAACCTTGTAAAGTTTGTTTTCCTTTTTAACGATTGCCATACCCAAAAGGCCCCCTTCAAGGTCTTAAACCTGGTCCCTTTGTAATAACTCCTTTCTACATTGCCCAGGAAACATCCCTTGACTTTGGTCCTTAACATAAGCTCATAGATAGTTGGCTTTTATGAATTATTTACTTTATGCGTGCAGCTCGTTATTAAAATCCCCATATGCTGCATCATGTAATATCAATAATACAGGGTAAAGCTATGTGCCTCCCAGTCTTCTCTTTTCCTAGGAAGAATCATGTATCTTGCAGCCCTTTGTGGTTTTCTAAACTGCCAAATAAAACTAGAACATAAACCATCCAGCTTAGCCAGCCAGCGTTTATTCACTTCGAAAGGCACAGACCTAAACATACATAAGACTTTTTGGAGGATATATATCTTCAAGACAATACACCGCCCTACTAATTACAAGTGTAAATTGTTGATTCTGTTTATATCCTGCCTGATCTTCTCCATCAAAGGATCCAAGTTAATCATTACTAGCTTGTCAGGGGTGGGCATTATCCTTACTCCTATATAGATTGCATCTTTGACAACCCTCTGATCTTCCCCTCTAGTCCCTGCTGTGTAGAATATTTGACTCTTGCCTTCATTAAAGTGGTACCCCGCAATTGACCCAAATGTTTTGGCCTCGCTCTCTATCACACCTAGAGCTTTTCTGGGGTCCGGTGTCACAACGGCTATATCATCAACATAAGCTAAGACTTTAGAGTCCATTTGCCTAGCTGACACTGGCTGGATTCCTTTGCTGTTTTCCAATCAAGTGATAAATGGGTCTATATACAACACAAATATTAGATTCAAGCACCGGAAACCCTGCCTTGTGCCCCTCATGATGGGAATGTTATGCCGCGGCGGGCTCAGGTTGCCGCAGCGCTGCACTTTACTTACACCGCGGCCGACGCTCGGGCCGCGGGGGACGCCGCGGCTGACGCTTCCCTTACTTTAAGTTCTGCCATAAAGGCAGACGCGGCAGGGCTTGAGACCCCTAGGGGGTTTCAGGCCTGACCGCGTATAGCGCATTACGCACTTTACATTTAATTTCCTGCATTATGCATTACCTCTGCTCACCACTTACCGATATCTCCAGAACAAAACCGAACCCTTGCACATGGTGTACTTTATACCTGCCTTTTCCTTCCCAGCATGCTGACCACTTCCTCTCTGTCCAGCATGCATCGTTTTCTCTTTGTTAGACGCACGTACCTGATTCACTATTGCTTTCTTTTCCCCAATCCAAGATGGTGGTATTTCTACTTCCTGTTTCCTACTTCCTGTCTAGGGGTATATAAGGGGAATTCAGCTGCTTGTTCATTGCTTTGCAACACTCCTTGGTGGTAGTCACGCTCTGATCGATTTCTTCCTGCGAATTCCGTGTGTTCCTGACCTGCCTTGTTCTCCAGTCTTCCTGATCTTCAGTCCTAACGCCCTGGTGTCCTCCTTTCGTTTCAGGGAGTTCCTGTGGAGGTTTTTTACCCTACTGGGGTTTTTCCTCTGGGACTCCTTCTGGAGGGCACGGACTGTAGTGGTTTGCTCATACCAAACAGCACCGTGGCTACCGGAAGGGGTCGCCCCTACCTCGGCCAGAGCAGAACCTGCCGGAACCGGGGCCGTTCCCCTACGCCACTCAACTTCGACGGTAAGCCCATTGAAAACCGTGACAGGGAATCCTCTCTCAGCTTTCTCCCATCACTTGCATTAGGAGTCTGATATAGAGCCCTAATGGCTTCGATAAAACCATGGCCAAGCCCCTTCCATTTAAATACCTCTCAAAGAAATCCCCAAGAGACTTGATCAAATACTTTTTCCGCGTCCAATAAAATTAACCCCAGAGGTGTCTTATTTACTGCTGCGATGTCGAGTAAGGTGATGACCCTGCAGACATGATCAGTTGTTCCCTACCTAAGGATAAAACCATGCTGATGGGGAGTCACCACCTTGGCAATCACCTTGCCTAACCTTTTCACTAATATCTTAGAGTTCACTTTGGTAGCTGCATTAGTTAAATATTGGAGCCTATTAGACCCTGGAGTCAGTGGAGGTTTATACTTTTTGTTAAATACCACAATATTTGTATCTTCCCATGAGGGGGAAGCTATGCCTTCCACCTGTACATTAAGGAAGGTAGCAGTCATCACCTCCCTGAGCACTAGAAGAAAAACCCTGTAGAATTCCAGATAAATCCTGCTCTGCCCAGTGGGTTTCCCTGTTGCCAGAGACCTAACTGCTTCTGCTACCTTTTCCGGAGTAATTACCTGGTTAAGGATCACCCTCTCTTCCTCACTCAAGGATTTCCCATCAACTGTGCTAAAGAATTTGGCATACCTGTCTGCCTGAGGCCGAATATCTTCTGCATAAAGTTCTTCATAGAATTCTCTGATAATTTCTACAGGGTCTTCCGCCTTCCGTCCTTGCTTGTCAATAATAGCCTCAATGCCCTTTTCTGCCTCTTTCTGCCTTATGCAGTGTGCCAGTATTCAACCCATGTGTTCCCTGTACTTATAGCACTTGGCCCTATGTCTCAGGAATATGATATCTATATTATCACTATAAAACTGGTTAATTGTAGCTTTACGCACCGTGATGTTCTGCAGCGTACCAGCAACATCTCGCCCTTCCTGGATACACTTCGCCAGTGCTACTTCAAGGAGAGCAAGCTCCGCCTATAAACTTTGTATCTGATTACGCCTCTGCTTCTGTTTAAAGAGATTACAGCTTAGTGATCTCCCCAAAATACCTGCCTTAAAACAATCCTACACGTCTTATAGGTGGCAGTCCCCTGGTTTGCTGTCATGAAATCTCGTAAACATGCATATGTTCCACGTAGTCCGCTTCTAAAACTAGTTTCCTATTGAATGTCCATGCCCTGCATGGTTTGAATAAACCCTCTATTACACAATTGAATACTTAAGGACTGTGGTCAGAAAATATCCTGGGGAACCACAGCCTCTGTCACCAAAAGGTAGTCCAACCTTGTCAGTTTACTATGGGGGAAAGAAAAAAAACATGTGTCATAGACCTTCTATTTGCTCCACACATCAATCAGCCCATGACCTCTGACTAACTACTGAACTGCTGTAAATACAGCTGGCTTCCTTCCAGCATACCCACTACACACCCTGGTAGTCCCACTGACAGGCATATTAATATTAAAGTCCCACATATAATGAGGGGAGTTCGCCAGGATGATAACCCTAAGTTAAAATTGTCAACAAGGGCAGGTTCATCAAGATTGGAGTCATACACAGAACACAGGGTAAACTTCCCCTGTCCTACCTGTAATTCCAAAATGACCCATCTCCCTGATTTATCCACCAGACGTCTGATCACTTTATAGGTATTTTTGACCGTAAGGGGATATATGCCCCTAGAAATCCTACCCTGGGTAGTGCTACAGAGAAGCGAGTGCCCCAGGTCCTCCAACAGGTTCCTTCTCACCCATTGGATATGAGTCTCCTGAACATAGACAATGTCTGATCTCATTGTTCTCATATCCCATTCTACCCCTCCTGCACCTGTCATTTAGAACACAGGCATTAATCATACAGATTCATAACCTCCCCAGGCAATTCAACTTGCGTTGAGGCATCTAAACATTCTTACGCCAAATCTCAGCCAGTCATATAGTTTCCTTGAGGTTTCCAAAATATTTTTGAGCACCACATCCTGCCTTACCTTAACAAATGGTCTGAACAATTTGCCCTCCCATAAAGTACTCTTCTGCCCCATCTGTTCTCCTCCTCCCCCTACTCCCATCGCCCCCTCATCCCAGACTTTCCCCCCACCCACTCTCCCATCCCCCCTCGAAGAACCCCCCACCACCTAGTTGGGACAATTGGACCTTCCATGGCCTATGGGTGGCCGTGCCCTCCCTTTTCCCCAGGTGCGCTCCAAAAGGCAAAGTCCCCAGCAATACAAAACCCTAAGAAGGTGCACCCACAGAATTGCTACCTATTTGCTAGGTGATGAACAAAACACCACAATATCCCTCTCACTTTTGTTAGGCTGTCACGATTGTCACTCATAAATACCCTCCAACTGAACATTACTCCAGAGCTTGTTGCTTAGAATCACCCACAATCTCATCGACCAATTTAGGCCCGCTAAATCTGGCGGCCATCTGAGACGGCCGATTAAGCCCTCCCCCTTCAGTGCACTTCACAGGGATGGTGTGTGGACCAGAAATGAAAGTATGCAGTCCCTACCGCTAGTCTGCATGCTCGCCAGCCAAGCCGCATCCCGCTGTTGCAGGTGTGTTGTGCTGAGAGTGGGCTCACCATGGGTTACATTGCAATACTGGCCTGGCTGGTCAGGTTAATCTTGAGGCATTCCTGGGTCAACGCGTCCAGCAGATAGCACTAAAAGAATCACTGCATCCCAGTATCCAGGATGGGACCCAAGGCAGCTGGGGCCTCTAAATCCCAGCCAGACTACACCAGTGGAAGCACAGCTGGCCGAGGTAAATCCTCCGTTAAGCAGGGAGTCAGTGGAGGCAAAGCTCCAGAAAACGCAGGCTATGAGGGTCTAGACCCCATAAATTTGGCAGCAGCAGCTGATTTTTTCTGGAGAGTGGACTAAGATGCTGGGCTAGCTACAATAGACCAAAGTCCCCCCCAGACCTCCCGCCTCTATCAGCCCCTTCAACCCCTTCAGATTTGTCAGACATTGGAAGCATCACCAGTCTTACAGGATAAGAGCCTGGGCATTGGTAATCAAGTAGCTTCAGGTGTGGAAGGGGATATAGAGACTGAGATAACAAGTGTGGCTGTTTCTACAACTGCAACTACCACAGTGAGTACCATGGAGAAAACAACCCCCTCCATTGCGCCAAGTAAGGTAATTTTGCAAAGTGCTTGTGACTTTAGTGTGGATGCACATGAGGGACCCCATGGGGGTCAAACCCTCAGGCATAGGGTCAGAGAGGGCACCTCTGGGGTGGGGGGGGTGTCAGTGTAAGAAGACCCCTCTGATTGAAAGCGGAATGGCTCTGGTCAAGGCCGGGGAGAGACTTTTTAGTCAAACACTTTTTCTCACAACAGATAATTCTGAATGGTTGGGTGATGATACAGACGAGGTGACTGCAAGGGTAGTGGTGGCCGTCATACAAGCCTCTCCAGTGACATTAGTGAGGGAGAGGAGGATCTCTTGAATAAGTCTGTCAGAAAGGACCACCCCTGGCAAACTGTGAAAAAGGTTAACCTTGTGGATTTGGGGAAAGGAGATAAGGGTGATTTAAAAAGGGAGTACTCAATATGCCAAGATGGGAAGAGAACTTATCATCTGCCCAGGCGGGGGTACGACCCCAGCTGCTGCATTCACTCTGGAGTCAACTCATCAAGGGATCATGGCTCACACGCAGGAGACCAGGGCACACAACTGAAGAACCCAGGCTGCTGATAGAAAATTGAAAGGCGCAATATGAAAAATAGCTAAAGTTAGTGCCAAATTCTATGAGAAATTGTCTGAAATGAAAAATAGAGTAATGGCCTTAGAGGAGGATTTGCTTGCAAATCAGAAAGTTGTGACCGAGCATGAAGCACGTTTGACGGATAACCAGTGAAAGCTCTAGAAATTTGAGAACAGATTAAGGTGGAATAATTTGAGGGTTCTTGGGGGTCGCAGAAGGGGCAAAGAAGGATGACCTGCTCAAGTTTATTATCAGCTTATTTAGAAGTGCCTTGCCAGAGCTGGCAGACTGGAACTGGGACATGGAGGTTCAGAGAGCTTATCGGTTCCTCTTTAAGCATCATTGGCACCACATGCACGAAGGTGGCTAACCAAGGGCTATTTTGGTATTTTTTGGTAACTTTCTCGTTCAGCAGGCCATCTTTGTAAAAGCTCACTCTGATGCAACAGAGATGCGTCAAGAAAACTTGCGCCCCAGTATGACAAAATCCTACACCATGGATGCATCTGATTTATAATCTGGCACCCCATGGTATAAGGATCCTGCTAGCGTAAAAAAAACTGATGCACTGACGTGTGCATCGTGTTGTAGCAAAATCTGATGCTACTGCTGCAAACTTGAAGCAGGGCTGACTTCCGGCATGTAGATTGAGGAAAATTGGTCCTCCATCACTTTTGAGTGCAGAATGGTGCAAAAAAGCAAAAACTATTATGCTTTCTGAAAAAAAGGGCACACTTCACAGAAGGCCACGGACCAGGCAGCAGGCCGCAGGCAGTAGCAGTAGCAGCAGAGACAACAACCCCAGCACCAGCCAGGGTGTCGAGACAGACTCACGGGGGAAGAGGAAGTGTAACTTCAGTGAGGAGGAGAATGACATCTTGATCACTGAGGTGATAGAGCACCAATGCCAGCTATTTGTCACCTCAAAATTGCCCCTTGGGAGGAAAGAGGCCATTTGGCAGGCCATCATGGAGAAAGTCAACAGTGTGGGACAAGTGAGAAGGACTGTTACCAACTGCAAGAAGCTCTGGCATGATTATAAGAACTGGACAAAGGAGAAACTGACAACGACCTTGAAGGCAGCAATGCAGAT
Organism: Pleurodeles waltl; assembly: GCF_031143425.1. Lineage (NCBI taxonomy): Eukaryota > Metazoa > Chordata > Amphibia > Caudata > Salamandridae > Pleurodeles > Pleurodeles waltl. The sequence continues at coordinate 1,409,736,647 of NC_090445.1, read as the reverse complement.
CAGAGGAGGGACCCCTTTGCCCCTAGAGGAGCTAGAGGCTTTGGGGGAGCGGGTGGCAGCTGTCATCCCAGACAACTTAGTGGCTTGAATCCCTGTGTGGCACATGACAAACTAAGACCAGCACAGGATCAGTATCAATAGGGTTCAATAGGGGCAACAAATGCAAGGTGTGCACATCTGCTAGCTATGTCCCAAGGCTCAGCTGTGCTGTCTACAAGGAATAGGGCAGGAACCTGGATCATGTCATGTCAAATGCCACTGAAAGGTCCCTCACACTGCCCAGTAAAATGTTGCACAGCTCAGACAGGCTTCATCACATGACCTAAAAGAATTTGAAAGTGCAGCACCAGTCCATACCAACAACTGTATTCTGGTACATGTAGTACAATGTACAAAATGACTCTACTAAACTAAGGGCCATATTTACAAGCGGCAAGTGCCTCTGGTGCATCTCTTTTTTGGACACACCGATGATGCTGACTGCAGGCCCATATATGCAAGACCGCACAAACCTACTTTGCATGGCTTTTCATGGTTGTGTAGATATGGAGTAAGGCACTGCAGCACAAGGCACTGCGTTGCCTCACTCGGCCTCAAAGAGGCATTCCATGGGTGTTGTAGTGGGTTTTCCCAACCAGCACCCATGGATATTGATGCATCCCCAATTTACAAGGATTTGTGAACTAGGAAATACCTCAAAAGCCGATCCCTCCCGAGGGGAGGCATAAGGGAGGTGCAACAATAAGAACTCCCTTTATTTTTCTATGTGTGCTGCAGAATGCTGCACACATAGAGAAAGAGGAAAATGACTCTCGTGATTGCTTTTGTGCAAGAAGGTTGTCTTCCTGCACACAAAAAATAATCCCCACAACATAGACACCCTAGCACCATGGGTCACCTTCCTACATGAATGCAATCATGAAACTTCCAGCGTATGTGGGGGTATGCAGCACACATATAAAAAAATAAAACTACAATAATAAAAGATACAACTCCTTGCTATGGGTCACCTGGGGAGGTGCTCCACTTATTGCCAATACCAGAGTCACAAAATCTTGTAAGTGATGTCTATGTAGATGGAACTGCCATTATGGCCCTCATTATGAAATTGACGGTCCAGCTCTGTCACACTGGAGGTGGCGGAAACGCCGCCGACGGCGTGGCGGTGCTAGACTGCCAGATTATGACCAGATTATGGCAAAGCAGCTAGTTCACCGCCTGTACCCCCAGGACAGTGGGACAGCCGGGGTGATGGTGGCCCACCTTTGCCCCGGCGGTCCACCATAGACTGCCGACAGTATTTGGAGTCTTCTTTCTGCCAGGAAATCCCTGGCAGAAAGGATACTGGAGACAGGAATTTACATTCCTGTCGCCAGTAGGTGACTACCTCCAAACCCCCCCACACAGCCACGGTCCCACCTAAGCCTGTAGAGACCCCCCACCCCATCCAAGCATGCACACACCACACACACACACACATATGCAATCACACATTCATGCACTCATACAGACACATACATACACTTGTGCATACCCCCACCAGCCCTGCATCCATTCACGCACTCACACAGACACTCACAATCACACACATACACACACATAAACACCACCCACCTACAATCAAACAAACGCACACCCCCATGCACGCACATACCACTCATCACCCCTCCTCGTCTATGGGACGGCCACTTACCTTTTCTCAGTGGTCTTCCGGGATGGGATGGGATCCTTGGGGCCTGCTCCGCCGCCAAAGACACGTCACCACAACACCGCCACTCCTATTACCAACTCGTAATAGGCGTGGCGGTGCTGTGATGATGTGGCGGTGCAAGCAGAGCAGCCTCCACTGCACCGCCGACAGCCAGTATGGCTGCTGGCAACTCTCTGCTAAAATTCTTGCAGAGAGCCGCCAGCAGTCATAATAGTCTGAAGACCACCATCCCTGACGGCCTTGTGGCTGGCGGGAAATTGTGTCACCTTGCCAGCCAACACAAAGGGCAGGAGTCAGTGATGTTTGGATACTGAAGTAGATGCTATCAGTCATGTCATAAAAGCAGTTAGACACATGTCACCAATTCCAGCACTATTACCATGTGGGGTACAGCTTGGACTATAGACCATAATAAAAGACAGACATGTCAGTATATTGGACATGGTCACACATATTGTTGGTGTTGTAGACATAAGAGAGTCAATGTATGACCTAGGGGACATCACTGTGTAGTAATAAGTTGTGTCCCTGTCCCAAAATGAGGAGTTGTGGAGGAAGCATGTACATGTCCTTGTGAATAGACTTCAGTGGAAAGATGTTTCACCTTATGCTGATACTTACATCTTCCAAGTAACCACATGGGTGACTGTCAGTGCTAGCAAACTACCTAGTGTGACATTCACCATAGCCTGTGATTTTGTACATAGTGCGCACTGTCGCCAATGATGGCCCCAAAAGTGTATGCAAGTATTACAAATGAGGAGACAGAAATAGGTACTATATGAGAAGTACATGCCCACACATATTTCCGCACGCTATCACATTTCTAATGTGTGTAGGGTTGTGCAGAATAAGTGTAACAAATACAATCCTTAATCACATGAATTCTTGATGTGCATGGTAGACAGCAGAACAAGGCAGAGTCTCTAAGTGTACAGTTTGAAAGCCAGATCACTGGATCATGACGACATCATGAGCAGAGCTACATCACCTACACAGGAGCAGTGTGATGAATAGTGGCACAGGGAATGCAGCCACACTGGGGAATAGGTGCAATCCAAACCATAGTGGGGTCAACATGTCAAAACTCATTCACTATAGGCATTATGTCATCCAATGCAAATCAACTTGACAAATGTGGACAAGATTTCTTTACATTTTCTTTTGAGATTCTGACAAAGACGCGTCTTATCGTGAGCCGGCATTAATTGCTGTTCTGGTAGCATTCAAGGGGCTTTATTGAACATCGTTGGGTCATCAAAGGTATAACAGAGGAGCAAGGAGCCATTTGAACCATTGGGGCATGGTTGTGCCATGAATTGAAGCTGTGGTTGACATATTAACTTTGATGAAGGAGACCCCATGTGTTTTGGAATTTTGAACGCCCTGAGGAAGGTGGAGTCAATCTAATTGAATACATTGTCGGTGTATGTCCACCGAAACGCTCGTCGGTGACCTTTTGACATGCCAGAGTGGATGAAAAAATTCTGGACCAGGAAGAATATGGAATGACTTTTTGGCAACTTCTTTTTTTGAGTATTAGAATTGGATACCTGATAAAAGGAACTATATCTTTGAACAGAGTGACATTTGAGAGAGTGAGCAGCTTGCTCCCTCACTTATGAGTTATCAAAAAACTGTAGTAATATTGTTATAAATCCATATATATTTTTTCTGTGTGTTTATTTTGATACCATTTGTAAATATCTAGTTTTGTGATAAATGATGTATTGTTGTGGAGGGGTTTATCTGTTTCTTGGATTTGTCTGTCTTGTCATGAGACTTTTTTGACTTTGTCTGTGTCCATTTGTGCAGTTTATGTTGTCTTTGTGCATGGTGTGTTCTCCTTTGGGTTTATAGTTTATGTTGTTGTAAGTTTTTCATTTAGAGGGGGGGGGGGTGTATATAGAAATTATTGTTATTTTTTGATAAAAAGTATTATATTATTGTGTCTATTATAAATAAATACTACTAATGTTTGATACTATTATTATTTAAGTTCATTGGGTTTTGTGTATGATATCATGTAAGAGAGGGATGTTCCTATACCTCTGATAGATTACCCTTGATCTCTCTCTATATTGATTTGGGGGCCCTGTTTTCTACTTGGTTTAAGATTTCTTAACATACATACAGGAATGGTAGGCCCCGTAACATCTGTAACAAGGTTGCAATATGTGCCAAAAGCCTATAAGTCGGTCTAGTCATACAGTTGTTGTAGTGATAATTCAGAGATACTAACAATTGAAAGGCAATTACAGTGTAACTTGTACTCAGAAACTCTGTGTAATACACATCCAAAACAAAAATGTTGTTTTGAAAGTCAAACATTACCAAGTCAGATTGTGTTGTCAGCCATATCAACATCTCACAAAGGACACCCTTAACATTACTCTCTCCCATTGCAGAGGATGTACTCATACCTCCTGAGGAGCTGCCTCTCCGAGATGACGAACTGGCTGAGGATGACTGCCTGCCCTCCCTTGATCAAGACACCCTCTGAGACATCCTGGGCTTTCTTGACACACCATCTCCAACTGCTGAAAGGGACAGCAGTGTTGCAGGGTCTCCAGAGGATCCAACCAGCACACAATCACCACCTGCACCACCACTCCCAGCCTTGAACTTTGGGGACCCCCAAGTAGAATTTCAACGTTGGGTGGTAGGAGTACAGCATGAGCTGCTAGATGTGGTGCAGGTGGAGATGGAGACCACGGCGGGTACCTTAGAGGCAGTCCATGGGTGCCTCAGTCCAAATAAGGATACCTCAGCCTCAATATGATGCACCTATACTCCGCCCTGTGGACTCCAACAGTCCCTGACTGATATTGCTATTATCATGAGGCAGAGGTATGGACAACTGCCCTGCCAAAGTGGCACCAGCGAGGTTGCCACACAGCCGGGGGCTACACGTAAGATCCTGGAGTCCACTGAGCTGAAGCAAGACATATATACCGCCACCATGGGCACCTACCACCGTGACTTTGGGGCTTTCTTGGCAAACCAGCAGGCTCTTCTCAGTGCACTACTGCCTCCCCTCTTGGAACAGAGAAATGGTGATGCAGACTGGGAAGCAACGTCTTCTCCCCCTGATGTGTGTGTGCCTCCTTTGGCGTCATCTCCAGCACCTACAGCACCCCCCAATTGGGAAGCAACAGACAGACTAGAGGAGGAAGATGTGGACTTTACCTGTTTCCAATGTAAATGTCACAACTGGTAATGATCTCAATTTGCTCTCCCACTTGTTGACCTCACCCATGTGTGTACTCTCAATGTGGCCTTCCCTACTGGCAACTGTTCATTCTCCTCATCATTAAACCACTCCTCCACTCATGGTACATGCAAGGGTTCACCCCTGGACTCCGTATGGACATTCTATGAGAACAAATGTGTGGAGTTATTGCTACAACGACTGTGCCTGTGATTTTAACAATATGACACATGTAAATAAATGCACAGAATCAATCTGTGTACTGTATGTCTGTAGGAGTATATAGTAAATCTAACCTGGTGTATTGTATGGGGAAAAAATAAAACAAACTCACCAAAGGGACACAGGTGTAATGGTGCCATGGACAAAGATCCACCATCTGAGGGAAATCGCTCTTGTGACCCCTATGTGCCTGTAGACTAGCACGTAGTCACCCAAGGTCCCAAGCATGAAATGCAAAATGTAGCATGTAGTCAATGTAGAGCGTGAATTAAGTCACAGTACTCTAACCATGGACACTAGGCTACAGACTACACTGCTGTGACAAGCAAATGAGGGAAGGCTCAGTGAGTTATGTTGTGTCAAACAGAGTGTGACCACGGAGTGCCCGGATTGTTGACAGTGGTTTAAAATCAACACACCTACAATGAATGTGGCATGAGACACACACACAGATCAATAAAGTGACAAAACATGGTTTGGTCTGTCTACCCTTTCACACTAACAGTATCACTTATAGCACAAATTATTTTGTCAATCATAAGGTCATTCAGAGCCCAGCCTGACAGATTCCTCTCCATACGCATTTCACCAAGTCACACATGTCTAAAAATAATGCATGTAGTTACCGTTAAGTAGGCACATACACTGACACCTACACAATAAACATGAACTAGACTGTTATGTTAATTTAAAACATATTTTAAGTAATGATTAAACAGTGATTAATAAAAATACTTAAATACACCACCTTAACCAACTGAAAATAAACTAAACCTGTTCTATGCTGTATGACCTACACTCACTTATCCTAATAACATCTAAAACGACCTTAACTTAACTTAGCATACCATAAACATATAACACGACAGGCTAAACATCAACTCCCCACCCACCTTAATTCACATCTATATACAGAAGCAACATACACTACACCTATACTAAAACTACCTAAACATATAAGCCTAAACAAATATACATTATTTTTTGTTTTAAACAAAAATACATTTTTTTCTAAACACATATACGAAACATCAAGCCCCAACTCAAAAACCCTAAACACCCTTAACCCCTAAAATTGTACCCACCCCACCGAAAACCTATGAAATACTAAACTTACACCACATCTGCACTAACCCTACACTAAGCTATTTAAACATTATTACCTAACAATAACCTTATATATGGGGAAGGGCAGAAATGCTTCCAGTGGCTCATTTGTGGGTGAAAGTCTCTTGAAATCCTACTTCACTTCCTGCATTAGCTGAATCACTGTGTCCATTTTGTATTCCAGCCTGGCAACCCTGTATTTTAGGTCTGAAATGTCCTTCATAATCATCTGCTGAAAGGAGCTAAGCTATTCTGTGGCTGGAGCTAGTGGTAATGCTGGGCCTCTGGGCTGGCTTGTGGAGGTGCTGGCAACCGGTTCAGCAGGCCCACCCTGGTCTGCACAATCATCTCTGGCTTGTATTGGCTTGTCTTGTTTAATGGGGGCCTGAGGTGTAATGCACAATTTCCCGGAGGCCCTCTGCTCTGAATATTGACTGCCCATTAACTTCTTGGCTTTCCTAGGAGCTGGGTCAAACATCATGAAACCTAATCTTTGTTGCAAACATCATGTGTGTCATTTCCTAATCCTAAACAAAATTACCCCAAAGGTGATAGTGAGTATACATCCGCTTAATATTGCCATTCACCAAATTGACTAAGGTCAAAGTACCAAGGCTTACCAAAGTTTAGCCAATGTTATTGCATCATCCTGGTATATCTAGGTTTAACCGTACAAGTACAAAGTAGGCTTTTGAAAAATGCTGTTGTGTAAGCATGGTATGTTACACATGCAATACTTCTTGATTATTAGTGTCCTTACTGCTAAAGTACATATATGGTGTGATGACATTGCGTAGCTGATATGGCAAGGACACATGTCTGGACACATTGTTACATAGACTTAACATGTGCCAGGTATGAGATCTCAGAATGGAGGGTGGATAGCTAACTCGCATTACACAGAGAGGTCTGAAACATCTCCTATATGAACTGATGTAATCCCATGGTGGAGAATGCTACGGCTCATTACAAGCAGTCAATGTAATAGCATTTGTCCCTTTACACAGCCTAATGTCTGTCCCTAAAAGTCAGATATTAATGTCACCTTGCTGCACATCGGCACTCAGCACATCCATGTGATAGGTGTGTGCATGCATGCTCTACATCTCATCTGCCCTGGTATCTTGTGATGTAAATAGCAATTGCTGTCCAACGTTTGATCCTGGTTGGGACTAATAATGAAGATTATCATGTATGACACATTCTTAAAGTGGATTGGGCAATGGCATGTTGAATGACTATGCTGTACAGACATACCTCCGGTCAAACACACCTCAGCATTTCAAAAAAGAAGACAGGGCAAAGGTATGTTCATGTATCCACCATGGAGTATGGTGCATTAAACGACACCAGTAGGGCCTCCAAATGCCTTACCATGTGTGGAATGGTGACACCTGTGCTTGATACACTTAGGGGCTTATTGACAAGTCCCTCTGTCCCACCTGAACCTCACTTTTAGTGACAGGCCTGTGGTGCACACAGCAGGGTAATTTCTACTAGCATATGTAAAGCCACCTTGCCTGTCTGTCCAAGTTCTGCTAAAGATAGCCAATATAATTAGCATCCTTACTGTTGTGTTATTCCTCCCCTCCTGTGTGGACTAGCCAAACAAGCTGGACAAAGAATGCAATGTTAGCAACTATGTTAGAAGTGAGCATCTGACATGCATTTGAAGTGTTACCATCCCCAGCCATGTTCACATAAGATTCCATTACAACATGCTTTAACTGATTATGGCATTTTGGTTAGGGCTACTCTGTCAGCCCACCAATCATGTGGCTCATCAGATATTGGCAATAAATTCACTCTGAAATTAGTCAGATGCAACTGTACATGCAACAAATCAAATGTAGCTTTCAGAACTAACCTTCATATGACATATGTTTACTTCGTGTTAGGGATGAACATTAAACCAGGCATTGCACACAGCATTCTACATCACACACAATAAGCATTCATGATGACACTCACAGGTAATATACGGGTCCTTAAAGATCTCGATCTCACAGATTGTGTATGGCTCGGGTCCACCTACAAGACATAACATGACACACTGCACTGTGATTGTCAAATACATTTACTGTGGGCAAGTGAAGCACATTACCTATGAATAGCAATTGGCTATGTAAGTCTTCAGGTTGTAATGAATCAAAATGCACAATTGACATGCCTTAATGACACACATTGGTAGGGAAGACTGAAGTTGACACACATTTGATGAGCCACAACATGCATCTGGTGGCCAGACTGTGGTACCAGTTGTTATACCTCCTGTTAGACCTGGCATCCTTGGCGTGGTCTCCCCTGTCTTTTTTGCCTCTGTTTTCCATGTTTTGACTGTGTGCTGGACTCTGTTTTGCTGTTTTTGGTACTTTGGACACTTTACCACTCGTGACCAGTGCTAAAGTGCTCTTGTGTAAAGTGTAGGTGTAATTGGCTTTTCCTGATTGGTATATTTGATTTACTAGTAAGTCCCTAGTAAAGTGCACTAGAAGCGCCTAGGACCTGTAACTTAAATGCTACTAGTAGATCTGCAGCACTCGCTGTGCCACCCACATTAGTAGCCCTTTAAACAAGGCTTAGAGCTGCCACTGCACTGTCTGTGTGTGCAGTTTTAAACTGCCAATGCGACCTGGCAAGTGTACCCACTTGCCAGGCCTAAACCTTCCCTTTTTATAAATGTAAGACACTCCTTAGGTAGGCCCTAGGTAGCCCCATGGGCAGGGTGCAGTGTATGTTAAAGATGGGACATGTACTGATGTGCTTTACATGTCCTAACAGTGAGATACTGCCAAATTTGTTTTTCACTGTTGCACGGCCTATCTCTCTCATAGGTTAACATAGGGGCTGCCTTTAAATATCCTTAAAGTGCAGTTTCCCTTTGAGAGCAGATAGAATCATGGAGTTTGGGGTCTCTGCACTCACAATTTAAAATACATCTGTTAATGAAGTTGTTTTTCAGATTGTTAGTTTGAAAATGCCACTTTTAAAAAGTAGGCATTTTCTTGCTTTAACCATTCTGTGACTCTGCCTGTTTGTGGATTCCCTGTCTGTCTGGGTCAGACTGACAGTTGGGCTGTTTGTGAATCTCCTCTAGACAGTGGCACAAAGGGAGCTGGGCTGTAGCCTTCATATCCTGGTGAGCCATCGGAGCTAGAGTGGAAGGAAGAATGGTCACTTACACCTGAATGGGCTGTGTCTGCCCTCACAGAATGCAGTCTCCAACCCCCTGGTGTGTGTCTGGGGCCTGGCCTTGTCAAGGCAGGATCTTGTGAACAATAGAGACTTTCCTTTGAAGTTTGCCTACTTCAAAGGCAGAAAGGTGTATAAGTAGTGGACCTCAAACCCCAGACTTTAGATCACTTCTGGAACCACTGAGAAGGAGAAGAGCTAAAGTGCTGAGGAGAAATACTGCCCTGCCTGTGACTGTGCTTTGCTGGGCTATCCTGCAGTTGCTGCTTCTGCCTGTGAAAGAGGACAAAGACTGGACTTTGTTTTGCATTCCTGCTTGAAGAAGAATCTCCAAGGGCTTGAACTGAGCTTGCCTCCTGTTTTGAAGTTGCCGGGCCGTCAAATACTTCCTCTGTCAGCACCTGGACTCTCTGCTGAAATTCCTGCCCTGCAAAGTGTTGCCCAATCCAGTCATTGGACCCTTGAAAGATGAAGTTGGCAGAACAAGAGCTGAATTCCACGCACAGAACGCAGTGTGGGGACATTTTCGATGCAACATCTGCAACGCAGCTGATAAACGCCACGCCACCTGCTTCGTGGCTGAAATCGATGCTCCACCTGCATCGCGGCTGGGAGATCAGCACGTCGTGCTGGAAAAACAACGCAATACCCACTAGCGGCTGCTTATAACGATGCAAACCTCACACAGCGTGTTTTTTTAACACCGTGCAACTGGATTTCTCGCAATGTCCCTGGGCGTCAAAGTCATTGGAAACCTATGTAGATCTGAGATGCCTTGTCCGGAAATCCACGCATCGCTCTCTTTTGAGGGAGAAGAACGACACATCGCCTACCCAACCGGAGAAAAAACTATTGTGTAGCTATTTTAGCTATAGTTTTAGACATGTTATTTTAGCAAACTAAGCCTGCCGCTTTGCACTTTAAACTAGATATGTTTTATTCTAGCTTCGTTATATTAAATTAAATTGTTTTATTTTCTCTATCTAACTGTTCTTAGCCTAGGTCAGCACTGCGTTCTTAAACAAGACCTTTCGTTCACTCTATGCTTTTTGTAAGATAGGCTGCCGGGAAAGTGGTATGCTTTGTCTCTAATGTTCACAGAAACATACACACTCTTACGAGGGGATTCTTTCTTGGAACATCAGCTGTTTTATTATAAAAACACTTCTTTCACCCATGTAGGTTAGAGGAAGATTCCAGCCAGATGACCACGACTGTCTGCTGAGTGCTGAGTGCTTCGCTGCAGCTGCTTATGTTGACTACAGGCCTCTTGCTCAGGTATGGGAGATGATGTCTTCCCAGGGGAAACTTAAGGGCAGAATAAGAGCTTAATATGCTGTGCTCTAACATAGCCTAGATAGGAACTATTCTTAAAAACCTTAGTGGCAACATGGTAGTGTTATTTTTGTGTTTTACTCTCCTTGTCACAATTTTAATCCTATCATGCATCATCGTCCTATTTATTGATCTAGCTTTATTATCTAAGATGCAGTTGCTTCAATAAAACCTAATTGAACCTTACTCTGCCTCTGATTGTCCTTACATACGTGAGACTAATGTAAATGAGAGAACCAGGTGACATTTGTGTGACCACGATTTCCCTGAGGAGTCATTTGTGTCCTGTGCTCGGTTGCCCAATCATCCCTGCTCTTGGGTGGAGATGAGGCACTACTAGTTAGCTGTAAGAAAACCTGGATTAGGCCGACAAGTGTCACCTGGTGTGGGATTAGACTCAGTCCCCTGCAATACAAGTGATTCTGTTGGTCGAATCCAGTAGTCTCATTAGGATAAAGAGAACCTACGTGACAAAATGACACGCGGCCTCGCTTGCAAGTAAGGAATCGATGCATCAGTGACTTTTCCGACGCAGGTTTGCCTGTGCAACTTTATTTTTGATGCAAACTAGATACTTTGTGTAAAATCAACATTTCTGTTGTTTTCTATGGAGTAAGACTCTTAGGGGGTGATTCTTACCTTGGCAGGCGGCGGAGGCCGCCCGCCAAAGTACCCCCGCCTGAACACCGCACCGCGGTCGTCAGACCGCTGCGGTGATTCTGGGTTTCCCACTGGGCTGGCAGGCGACCGCCAAAAGGCCGCCCTCCAGCCCAGTGGAAAACAACCTTCCCACGAGGACGCCGGCTCCGAATGGAGCCGGCGGAGTGGGAAGGTGCGACGGGTGCAGTTGCACCCGTCGCGAATTTCAGTGTCTGCTGAGCAGACACTGAAATTCTTTGTGGGGCCCTCTTACGGGGGCCCCTGCAGTGCCCATGCCATTGGCCTCACGACACCCCATACCGCCATCCTGTTCCTGGCGGGCGAACCGCCAGGAACAGGATGGCGGTATGGGGTGTCGGAATCCCCATGGCGGGGCAGCGAGCTGCGCCGCCATGGAGGATTCTTTTGGGCAGCGGAAAACCGGCGGGAGACCGCCGGTTTTCCACTTCTGACCGCGGCCAAACCGCCACGGTCAGAATGCACTGCGGGGCACCGCCAGCCTGTTGGCGGTGCTACCGCCGACCCCGGCCCCGGCGGTCCATGACCGCCGGGGTCAGAATGACCCCCTTATTCTTTTGAAAATTCATATCTTGACTTGTGTATGTTGTATTTTTGTCGTTTTGGTCTTGTTTGCTTTAGTTAAACAGTATCTATCTTTCTAAACTGGTGTGGTATCTATTTTGTATTGTTTTCACTGTAATACTGTGTGTGTTGTTACAAATATGTTACACATTGCTTCAGAGATAAGCTTGACTGCTTGTGCCAAGCTTCCTAGAGGGTGAGCAGAGGTTATCTTGAGTGTATATCTCCACTGCCCTGACTAGAGTGAGGGTCCCTGCTTGGACAGAGTGCAAACTGAATGCCAACCAGAAGAACTCACATGCGACACTGTGAAGAATTGCAATCCCTGTGCCTTTCTCATATCTTTACATTTCCATAACTCTGCTATATTCATCACACAGTGAACCATCCTGGTTCCTTAACTTAGCTGACGTCTGTACCTGTCAGTGTTGCATAGTACCAAAGATTTTCCATATATGTCCTGTGCAGCCCCAAAAATAATATTTTGAAAATTGAACATAAACATGTATGATCTACTTTCAGATCTGTCTAATACAGCTGTCATAAATTTGGATAAAGTTGGATGTGAGTGCAGTCCCCTGTAACATACATCTGGACTCCTTTACAAGAGGCATGAACAACTGGATTGTCAATTATGAGAAGCAGTCCAGTAGCTCAGACCTCTCAGTCGTATCTACAGGACAATGCAATGCCACCCCATGTGGTTTGGTAAGCAATCATAGGTATAGTGAATCAAGGTAGTGCAAAGCACAGTGTAGCAATATTCAACATCAAGGAGCCACACCTTTACAATTGCAAATGCTGTCCTACACACCAGAAATGTGTTTGACACCTTCTCAGGATTCCCTAGTAATGTGAAGCATTTAAGGTCTCATTACTGGGTACCTACCCAGGGGAGGCATAGTGAGGAGGATCATCAACCTTTCTCTTTGTTGTTTTCAATATTGTAGATGTGCTTCATTACAGGGCACACATTGCAAAAGGCAAACCCTTCCACTGAATGTCTGTGTGCAGGAAGGTGTCCCTTCTTGTCCATATACAATTGTGTCAACATTGCAGACACACCTGCACCATGGTGCAAAGATGGCTGTATTTGCATATGGCAGTCCATTGTGCACCAGCGCAAAAGAAAAAGACCAGAATGCGCCATATGGCGCATTCCTGGCCTTTTATTTTGACGCCGGGCAGCAAAGTGAGAAGTCTTGTGGAGCTGCCCTGAGCAAGAAAATTGTAAATGTGCCCCAAAGTTTAGTGGGGGCATGACTGTTTTGTGCAAACACATATGTGGGGCCCTTGAACTATGTACCTAAATCATATATAGGCAAATGAAACACAGGGAAGTACTCACCAAACATGTATACTTACCAACTTCTCCACCAACGTGGATGGCAATGTAGCTCATGAGGTCACACTCACTGCTAACTACATCTGTCCATGTTTTAGTTGGTGGACAATCCTCTCCATGTTTAACATGCAAAGCAGGTGTTGGTGCACCTTTCCACACCTGTTCTTCCGCTCCTGTGAGGAGGAACTTCGTATCACCCGTCCAACACTGGCTATCATATGTGGCAGATAATATGTCAGAAGCCACAAGAAACCTCCAGACTCCTGGGCATTCATATGCTTTGCCCTTCCCTTTCCAGACATTTCCCATCCCAAAAATATAATGACCCTACCACTACCTAATGACCTCAACAACCCACAAATACCCCTATGTACAATTAAACCCCAAAAGACAAAGACCCAACAATACACAGCACTAAACAATACAACACACAATTACAAGACAAAATATAAAACTTTAGGGACAATACAAGGACAGCACACACTAGCAATGCAAAAACCAAGACACTCTCCAGCGTAGCCTAAACACACCCTCAACCAAGCACAGACAGAAAGACTGTGAGGCAAAGTGAAACTAACTCCTCACTTCCTGGTTTGCAGCATACCAGAGCCATTGCATAATTTACTGGATGGATATGTCACATTCTTAGCTAATGCGTTGTTTTTTTAACACATTCAATGGATACATAGCCAATGCGTGAATTTTGCACAAGCCCTGAAAAGGCACCATGCGGTAATTCTGCTGCATCTGCTGGGATGCGTCACATCTGCATGCTGAGCTAGATGCTAAAATGCACTCATTACGCGACTGTATGTATTTTTTTGACTCAATGGTGCAAATGTGAGTTTTACAGTGTATTGTGTGTTGAAATGCATGTAAACAAGTATATAGATCAGTGTACTGCATAAGAGTTTTGAAGGGGACATGCTTGGTGTATATGTATGTGTGGCATGTGCATGTTGTGAGTGGATATGAGTGTGAGTAATTGCATCACTGTAAAGCCAATAAGGGGCTTATCTACATACCCTGTAGCACAGGGAATTACAGCAAGTGACCTAGCTGTGCTGCCCTGTGCCACAGAAAAGTGACAGAAATTTGCCGTATTTACAAGATATGGTGCTTGTCTGTACTCTCCCCCTGCACTGGTGCAGAATGGGCTGCATAGCACTGATGCAGGCACCCTTGCACCATGGGGACACCTTCCTGCACAAAAAGATTCCCTGGACGCTTAGTCACCTTTCTATGTATCCTTCATAATGCAGCACACATAGAAAGAGGAGAAATGAGGAGAAATTCAGATATCTCTACTTGTTACGCCTCACTTGGGTAGGCATAAGATTTTGATACATTTCCTGGTTTACAGTTTCTTGTACATCTTGGACTGTGTCAGAAGCCTTGGGTGTTGCATGGGACACCCACCGCAACGCTCATGGCACACCACCCTGACATAGTGTAAGGCAATGCAGTGACTTGACCTGCGTTCCCTTCCACCATATGTAAAAGGCCATGAAAAGCCATGCAAAGTGCCTTTGCGTGGCCTCGTAGATATGGACATGCACAAACATCACCAGTGTGTCACAAAATTATTTAAAAAGCCCCTAACTATGTTGAGCATTTCTTGAAATTGATTAACTACACAACTCACAAGAGGTGCATCCTGCATTTACTCTGAAACTGCACACATTTTCAAATTTGAACTAAGACCAGGGTTGGGGCAGAGTTGAATTGCCCTGGTGGCTGCACAGTTAAGTGTTACACAGAGCATTTTTGAAGAACAACTCCATTTTGTACTGTGTAAACCGCACCGAAGTGCCATATCATGGGCTATCACAGGTCCCCTTGTGGGCTAATCATTGACACTATGCAGTGAAGCTTAGCAAGTTGATGCCCTGCGTTTTGTGGGATGGAGACACAAGGAATCTACCAAGAACATGAAGAAATAGCAGTTCAGCTGTGTCTCCTTGCTCTGATTCAGCGCACAGGTCCCGGCGCATGGCCTTTTTAAGGATGGAGCCTTTAAGGCTATGCACTGCACCATTACGACTATTCATCGTCAGTGTTCCCACCACCTTCTGTACTCACCTTTTGTTGGACGTTCATGTTGGTGTCGTCCTCTGGCTTCCTCTGTGATCCGCTTACCCTGCGCATAGTGTCCTGTCCGGGAATTGCAGCAGGTCCCTCCTTTCCATCGGGTTTGCCTGATCTCCTGCTGCTGCGCCTCCGTGTCCGCTGACAACCTGCAAAAGACAAACATTGTCTAAAGGACTGATGTGATTATATATCTATTTAGAGTCATAGAGCCTATACACTTAGTTAGGTGTTAGAGATTACTGTTATATTCTTACACATGTGTGAAATGTACCTATTGGGTTCATGGTCTTGAGTTCTGTCTTCTAGATTATGGCATAGCGTGTTCCAGTGTACCAGAACCAGCACCTAAAAAAGAAGAAGGGACATTCTACAGGCCCACTTCTAACCAGAAGTGGGCCTCATAAATTGAGACTGAATCACAATGTATATGTTCTAAGTTCTAAGGTTTGTTCTTTATGTTTTTAGAAACTGAAAAAGATGACCAACATTGCAAGGTGTAAATTTAGTGTTAGCCTTGGTCAAGGTTTGTACCTTTGTCCCAGTGGGCCAGGCATGACTACTGTGGAAGTCCTTTTGATTTGCAGGAAAGTAGGGAATTATGGCCCTCATTCTAACATTGGCGGGCGGCGGTCGCCGCCCGCCTGGCGGGAACCGCCATATGGCCGCTCTGCGGTCGAAAGACCGCTGGGGCCATTCTGACTTTCCCGCTGGGCCGGTGGGCGCTAGCCAATATAGCGCCCGCCGGCCCAGCGGGAAAGGGGCCTGCAACACTGAAGCCGGCTCCGAATGGAGCCGGCTGTGTTGCAGGTGTGCGACGGGTGCAGTTGCACCCGTCGCTCTTTTCACTGTCTGCTAGGCAGACAGTGAAAAGCATACTGGGGCCCTGTTAGGGGGCCCCTGCACTACCCATGCCAGTGGCATGGGCAGTGCAGGGGCCCCCAGGGGCCCTAGGACACCCGTTCCCGCCAGCCTGTTCCTGGAGGTAAAAACCGCCAGAAACAGGCTGGCGGGAAGGGGGTCAGAATCCCCATGGCGGCGCTGCTTGCAGCACCGCCATGGCAGATTTGGGCAACTGGGGGAAATCCGGCGGGAAACCGCCGGACCCGGTCTTCTGACCGCGGCTTTACCGCCGCGGTCAGAATGGCCCAGGAAGCACCGCCAGCCTGTTGGCGGTGCTTCCGTCATTTTAGCCCTGGCGGTCTCGGACCGCCAGGGTTAGAATGACCCCCTATGTCATGTCCATTTCATTCCTGCGAAAAGGTATTAGGCCTTACAGACTCACAGTGTACTACACATACAAGTGTGCAGGGCCGGATGTTACACTTACCATTTCTTTAACTTGTGAGTGCCAATGCAATGTCGATGGCAAGTCTGCAATCTTATTGATAGCCAGTTAGCAATTCAGCTGACACTTCCATCACACTTCGATATATTTTATTCTTTGGTGTTACCATACCCTCATACATGTTGGATGTTTAAAACTTTTACAAGTGCTCACGTGATGTGATGTTCTCCCATTCATTCACACATATTTGGATGAGACACTAGTGCTCCCTCTTTTACGTTAGATACTGCAACTGTGTTGACAGTACCAAACTTGAGATAATGTTTTGAGTTTGGCACTGCGAATTGCAACAGTGAAACTCGCAAACTACACAGCCTCACTTATTGAGGTCAGAGTTGTCAAGATATTTCTACATGATGCATTGTTATGTATTTGCCATCTGCACAAGCAGACAACGGACAGTATTGCACCAGGACAGACATAATGTGGACATAGTAAATTTGTGGCTACCTGGTGTGTGAGATAAACTAGGGCCTACCATGCTGCATTTTGAGGCCTTGACTGACTGTTTGATTTGGTTTTCATATCATAAAATAAAGCCAGCATAGGAGGGCAGGTGAGTTAATATGACAAGTGAGTCAATTTCCCAGTGTGCACATATGCTGACTATATTCAATTATTTGTTCCTCGTTAAGGTTACCAATTATTGAATACATGACATGTCTCATGGCCATGGCAGTTACCTGTGGACACTCAGGCATACAAAATGGAGGCCCTTCCTTGAACACAGTATTGTAACACAGAATTTTAGATGCTGTTGCATTGCTGAGGATCTTTCCACCATTTTGAGGCACACACAGGGCGTCTTTTCCAGGTTGTTGCCACAGGGCAGCATGGGGACTCACTTAGCTGAACTGCCCTGCATTAAATGAATAGGGCATAAATGTGGCATATTAATGACATACAGCACATTTGTGTTTCATCTGCATGCAAAATGTCACAAATTGGGGAATGGTGGGAACGCATGTCCACCTGTATCATAGTGCAGGTGTGTCAACATTTTGGACTCACTTGTTATACCGTAGGGAAACCTTTATGCACATCGACAAACACAGTAGGTTTATGACACGTTGGGACATATTTACAAACTTTTGATGCTAGGCAGGGCTGCAACCTTCTTGCATCGCTGCCCTGTTTCAAAAGAAAAGGGCAGGAATGCGCTGTATCTACAAAATACAGCCCATTCCTGTCTTTGTATTGTGCTGGCACACACGTTGATGCCTAGGCTGTCTGCATTGCTGGGATGATTATTTTTGTGAGGAAGAGACACCTTTCTGCACAAAATAATCACAAGAGGTATTTTCCTCTCCTCCTCATTATGCAGCACACATAGAAAAAGGAAAAAACCACGACACAGAAAGGTATTTCTCCTCATTGCACTTCCCTTACCCCTCTCCTGGGGAAATACAGGCATTTGATGCATTCCTAAGTTTACAAATCCTTGTAAATCTGGTAATGCGTCAAAATCTATGGGTGTTGCGTGGGAACACCCACCGCAACATTCATCGTACACCTCTTTGACACAGAGTAAGGCAAAGCAGCAACTTGCGCTGCATTGCCTTACTCCATATCTACAATGCCATGTAAAACCACACAAAGTGACTTTGCATGGCCTTGTAGATATGGGCCTGAAACCTGCACCGTCAGTGTGTCAAAAAAAGCAACACACTAGCATCACAAGCCGCTTGTAAATATAGCCCTTCATATGTGTGCTTCAGAATGCAGCACACATATGACGAGTAACTACTGATACATATGAAATAATGTTGTCCTTGTTACACCTACCCTGGGTAGGCATATATATGGGGATATTGTGCAGATCACCATGTTCTTACACATCTGGGAATGTAACAGATGCATTAGGTGTTGCATGGATAATCTAAACGTGAGGCCCATGTGAGAAATCCTTGACTCAGAGTAAGGTAATGCAACACTTTGCACTACCTTGCATTTGTTCAGTTGTAGCATCAGATGTTTGATTGGAATACCATGGTTCACCAGAAAGTCATGGAACTGGACACCCCAGCAGTACATGCTTCTTGTACATAACGGCCACAGTGGTTTTACTGGTCTTGGCCCATGTGAGTTATAGGTTTATATTACACATGCGCCATGTGTCAGTTGGGAAGTATGAGGCACACACCTGCTACATATGCACTGTCTCACTCACCCAACCCAAATATGTCTAAATTCATCAACATGATTGGCTATAATGAGGTGATTCATGTGCTTGAGATGTACTTACGAACCAGTAGGCCATTCCCATATCTCCCATTCTGCAAGGGCTCCTTGATGATGGGATGCATGAAGACGAATAAATCATGACCACTTCCAGGGTTCTTTGCCAGCACATTGATGAACATCCCTAGATTGTCCACTATTCCCTGCACATAGATTGAATATGTGCGCTTCCCGTTGCTAAACAGGTGGGATGTAGCAGCAGGAGGCAGCAGTTGCACATGGGCCCAGACCATTGTCTCCAACACATGTGGAAAGCCAGCAATGGCGTAAAAGCCCTACTTGTTTTCCAAATGTTTCTGGTGTGTGTTAGAGAACATGAGGCACTGAGGTGTGAAGTTTATGATGGCATCAAGGATGGAGGTGAAGAATGCAGAAAAGGATGGCTGTAAGATCCCTGCCACTCTGGCTCTGGTGGCTTGGAATGAGCCAGACGCCATCATGTGCAATACAGTCATCAGCATAGCCTGCAGAGGGATGCTAGTGGACCTCTGTGATATTGTCTGCAACCTTCGTCTAATCTGGTGTAGGAGTTGGACAATGGCCTTCCTCCTTAGCCTATAGTAGGTAATGACCTCCTCCTCCCTAAGGTCAAACAAGGTAGTCCTCTGGTGGTGTAACTGTTCCATTCTGCTGCCTATGTGGTGGTGGAAGAGGTGGTGGTGGCCGTCTTCTTCATGGTGCTCCAAGCTGGAGTAGCATTAGCTCCATGGTGTAGTTGAGCTTGATGGAGGCAGCCTGGTGGTGAGTGGCGGCCCTCAAAGGGTTCTTTCTGTGGCGGTGTGGGCCGCCATGCCAGCTGGCGGGTTTTCCCATCACCGCTGGCATGGCGGCCCACACCGCCAACATCACAATGACCACCTAAGTTATTAAAACATCATTACCTAAAAATAACTCTATACATGGGGAAGGGCAGAAACGGTTCCTGTAGCTCATTGGTGGGGTGATAGTCGCTTGACAGCCTGCTCCACTTCCTGCTTTAGCTGAATCACTGTGTCCATTTTGTATTCCAGCCTGGCTTCTCTGAATTTTAGGTCTGAAACATCCTTCATAATCATCTGCTGAAAGAAGCTAAGCTGTCCTATGGCTGGAGCTGGTGATAATGCTGCTCATGTGGCCTGGCATGTGGAGGTGCTAGCAACAGGTTCGGCTGACCCATCCTTTTCTGCACCACCATCCCTGGCTTGTGTCGGCTTGTCCAGTTTTGTGGGGACCTGAGGGGTAATGCACCATTTCCTGGAGGCCCTCTCCTCTGAATATCTTCTCTCCATTGTTTTATAGACTTCTTCTGGAGCTGGATGTGGATGTAGATATGGCCCAGATGTAGTGTGCCCTCTTCTGCCCCCTGATCATGTTATCTGTGAAAGCAGCATGAAAAACTGTCCGTCGAAGGATAACTAGGAACTGGGTCGGTCATCATGAAACCTAATTTCTGTTGCAAACATCACATGTGGCATTTCCTAATCGTAAAAATTAACCCAAAGGTGACAGTGAGCATACATCCACATAATATTTCCCTTCACCAAACTGACTAAAGTCAAAGTAACACAGCTTACTAAAGTTTGGCCAATGTTATTGCATCATCTTAGAACATCTAGGTATGACCATATGAGTACAGAGTAGGCTCTGGAAAAATGCAATTGTGTAACCATGGTATGGTACACATGTCATAGTTACTGATCATTAGTGTCCATTCTGCATC
This sequence comes from Pleurodeles waltl, assembly GCF_031143425.1. Lineage (NCBI taxonomy): Eukaryota > Metazoa > Chordata > Amphibia > Caudata > Salamandridae > Pleurodeles > Pleurodeles waltl. The sequence goes on along the minus strand of NC_090445.1, from coordinate 1,409,715,906 downwards.
CTGAAATGGCATGGATTCCATTGGCATTAGCCAAAGTAAGATGATCAATATCTGCAAAGTACATATATTGTTTGATGACATTGGTTACCTGATATGGCAAGGACACGTCTATACACATTGCTACATAGACTTAACATGTGGCAGGTATGAGATCTCAGAATGGAGGGTGGATAGCTAACTCACATCACACAGAGAGGTCGGAAAGATCTCCTCTATGAACTGATGTAAGCCCATTGTGGAGAATGCTACGGCTCATTCCATGCAGTCAATGTAATACCATTTGTCCCACTACACAGCCTAATGTCCGTCCCTACGTGTCAGATATTAATGTCACCTTGCTGCACATCAGCACTCAGCACATCCATGTGATGGGTGTGTGCATGCATGCTCTACATCTCGTCTGCCCAGGTATCTTGTGATGTAAATAGCAATTGTTGTCCAAAGTGTGATCCTGGTTGGGACAAATAACTAAGAGTACCATATGCCACACATTCTGAAGGTGGATTGGGCAATGGGGTGATGAATGACTATGCTGTAAAGACATGTCTTTGGTCAGACACACCTTGGCATTTCATTTCAGAAGAGAAGGCAAGGCAAAGTTATGAAATGTATCCACCATGGAGTATGGTGCACTAGACAACATGAGTGGGGCCTTCAAATTCCATAGTATGCGTGAAATGGTGACACCTAAGCTTGATACACTTAGGGGCTTATTGACAAGTCCCTCTGTCCTGACAGAACTTCACTTTTAGTGACGGGCCTGTGGGGCACACAGCAGGGCCATTTGTACTACCACACATAAAGCCACCCTGTCTGGCTTTCCAAGTACTGCTAAAGAAAGCCCATATAATTCCTGTCCTTACTGTTGTGTTGTTCCTAATCTCTGGTGTGGACTAGCCAAACAAATTGGACAGATAATGCAGTGTTAGCCACTATGTTAGAATTGTGCATTTCACAAGCATTTGGAAGTGTTACCACCCCCAGCCATGTTTATGTAAGAATCCACTACAAAGTGTTTTCTCTGATTATGGCATTTTGGTAATGGCTCCTCTGTCAGCCCACCTCTCATGTGGTCCATCAGATATTAGCAATATATTCACTCTGACATTAGTCAGATGCAAGTGCACATATAACAAATCAAAAGTAGCTTTCAGAACTAAGACTCATATGACATAGTTTAGTTTGTATTAGGGATGCACATTAAACCTGGCAGTGCACACATCATCCTACATCACACACATTCCTTGCACTACTCGATAAGCATTTAGGATGACACTCACTAGTAATAGCCGGGGCCTTAAAGCTCTCAATCTCACCAAATTGTGTGTGGCTCCAGACCACTTTACAAGACATATCATGATACATTGCACAGTGACTGTCGAACACATACATTGTGGGCAAGTGAAGCACAGTGCACATGAATAGCAATTGGCTATGTAAGTCTTGAGGTTGTAACAAATCAAAATACACAGTTCACATGCCTTAGTGATACACATTGGAAGGGAAGTTTGAAGTTGACACACATTTGAAGAGCCACAACATGCAACTGGGGGCCTGATTGTAATCCCAGTTGAAATATCTCACTACTCCATGTCCCAAGGGTAGCTGACCTTCTTAGCTCGGGGCACCGAAAAAACTCACATATGACACTCTGCAAGGTATTGCATCCCTGTGCCTTTCTCATATCTTTCCATTTACATAACTCTGCTACATACATCACCACAGTAGCCATCCATGTTTCTTAACGTAGCTGACATGAGTACCTGTCAGTGTTCAGACCAGAGATTTTCCATTTCTGTCCTGTCCTGCCCCAAAAATGATATTTTGAAAATGAAACACCAACATGTATAGTTTCTTTCAGATGTGTCCAATACAGCACGTCATACATTGGGATAAAATTACATGTGAGTGGGGTCCGCTGTAACATACATCTGAGCACCTTTACAAGAGGCAAAACAACTGGAGTGTCAATTATGAGAAGCTCTCCAGTGGTGTGAAGTGAGGCAAGGCAGCGTAGCCATACTCTACACCAATGCGTCATACCCTTACTATTGCAATTGCTTTCCCACACAACAGAAATGTGTTTTGAAAACTTCTCAGGATTCCCAAAAAATGTGAAGCATGTAAGGCCTCGTCACTGGGTTCCTACCCAGGGGAGGCATAACAAGGAGGATCATCAACATTTATCTTTGTTGTTTTCAGTATAGTATGTGTGCTGCATTACAATGCACACATTGCAAAAGGCAAACACCTCTATTAAATGTCTTTGTGCGGTAAGGTGTCCCTTCCTGTCCAAATATATTTGTGTCAACAATGCATACACAACTGCACCATGGTGCAGGGAAGGCTGTGTTTTCCCGTGGCAGCCTATTGTGTGCCAGTGAAGAAGAAAAGGACAGGAATGCGTCATGTGATAGATGTGGTGCATTCCTGGCCTTTTTTTGATGCAGGGCAACACAACAAGAAGTCTAACGGTGCTGCCCTGAGCAAGAAAATGGTAAATGTGCCCCATAGTTTTGTGGGGGTATGAATCTTTATACGTGGATTACTTAAATTATTAACCTAACTCATATATAGGCAAATTAAATATTGGGAAGTAATCACCAAATATATATACTTACCAACTTCTTCACCAACTTGGATGGCAATGTAGCTCAGGAGGTCACGCTCACAGCTGACCACATTGGCCCAGCTATGTGTTTGTTGGTGGACCGTCCGCTCAGTGTTGAACATTCAAAGCATGTGCATCTTCTCCCACCTGTTCTTCCGCTCCTGTGTGGGGTCTCCTTGTATCACCCATCTGCCACTCGCTATCATGTTTGGTACACAATATATCAGAACCCACAGGAAACCTCCAAACTCCTGGGCATTCATACTTTTTACCCTTCCCATTCCAGACTTTGCCCTTACCAAAAACAAAATGATCCCAACACTACTTAATGACCCCAACAAACTCACAACTACTCCTAAGTACAACCAAACCCCAAAAGACAGAGACCCAACAATAGACAGCCCAAATAATACAACACACAATTACAAGACAAAATATAACACTTGAGGGACAATACAGGGACAGTACAGTGACAGCACACACTATAATACTAGCAATACGACACCAAAACACTATCCAGCACAGCCAAAACACACCCTCAACCAAGCACAGACAGGAAGACTGTGAGGCAAAGTGAAACTAACTCCTCACTTCCTGGGGTTTGCAGCATTCCAGAGCCATTGCAACATTTCTTGGCTGGATGTGTAACGTTTTCAGCTAATGCGTAATTTTTTTTAAACAAATCCAATGGATACATAGCCAGTGCGTGAATTTTGTGCAAGCCCTAACAAGGCAGCCTGTGGTAATTCTGGCACATCCACTGGGATGCATCAGATCTGCATTATCACTGGCTGCTAAAATGCATGCATTACGCAAATGTGTGTATTTTTTGACACAATGGTGCAAATGTGTGTTTGAAGTGCATATATATAAGTACTTAGATCCGTGTATTGCATTAGCCTATTCAAGGGAATACGCTTGATGTATATGAATGTGTGGCATGTGCATGTTTAGAGTGCACATTTGTGTGAGTAACTATATCACTGTAAAGCCAATAAGGGGCCTATCTACAATACCTGTAGTGCGGGGCAGTGCAGCAAGTGACCAATGTGCGCTGTCCTGCACCACAAGGAAAGTGCAGAAATGTGTCGTATCTACAAGATATGGTGCATTTTTGTACTCTCCCCCTGCTCTGGTGCGGAATGGGCTGCATAGCACTGATGCAAACATCCTTGCACCATGGTGTAAGGATGCCTGAGTCACAGACAGGATTGTTTCTATGCAGGAAGGGACACCTCTTTCCACAAAAAGATTCCATAGAGGCTTAGTCCACTTTGTGTGCTTCAGAATGCAGCACACAGAAAAAGCAGGAACGAGGAGAAAGTCAGATCTCTCTACTGGTTATGCCTCACCTGGGTAGGCATGAGATTGTGATGCATTCCCTGGTTTACATTTTCTTGTAATTCTGGTAATGCATGATAAGCCATGGGTGTTGCGTGGGAACACCTACTGCAAAGCTCACGGCATGCCTCTGACGCACTGTAAGGCAACGCAGTTACTTGTGCTGTGTGGCCTTACACCACATGTAAAAGGCCATAAAAAGCCACACAAAGTGCCTTTACGTGGCCTCAGAGATATGGACATGCATAATGCATCACCTGTCCGTCACAAAATATGATGCACTGGCAGTGCAGGGGGGCTTTTAATAAGCCCCTGACCATGTTGGATAATTCTTTAAAGTGACAAACCACACAGCTTACAGAGTTGCATCCTGCATTAACTCTGAAAATGCACACACTTTTAAATGAACTAAGGTAAGGGGTGGGACAGGGTTGCCTTGCCCTGGTGGCTGCACAGTGTAGTGTTACACAGAACATTTTTTAAGGACACCCCCATTATGCACTGTGCATGCTGCACCAAGTTGCCATTTCATAAACTACCACTGATTCGTTCGCAGGCTAATCATTGACACTATGCATTGAAGCAAAACAAGCTGATGCCCTGCTTTTTGTGGGATGGAAGGGTCAGGAATTCACCCTGAACATGAAGAAATAACGGTTCAGCTGGGTCTCCTTGCGATGATGCAGTGCAGGCAGACTGGCACCAACACAGGCACCCTTACAGCAAGGTGTAGGGGGTGTCTGTGTTATTTGCACAGTTGTTTGTGTGGAGGAAAGGACACAATCACAGGGTCTCAGATTGCCCCTTCCCTGGATTTTGTGTTGAGTTTTGTTATTATGGCTAATGGAAGTGTCACAACAGTGGTGCAATGTTGACACAGACTGGTAGGCAACTGAGGCAGTAACGTTCTCCATTTCTCAATATTATAGTGTTCTAGTTGACAGATCCATCCCCACAAGAAACTTCCTTTCTTGAATGTTGTGGGGCACAGGACTCTCACTCATGCTGGTTGTGCAATGCAAAGCAAGCCTGCATAGCTGTGTGTGAACTCATGATCATTGGGTAAGGTAAGGTAAGGAAGCATGAAATACAGCATATCTTGAGTCAAGAAGGTGTAGCATGTGCGTGGGTGTTCACAATGATGACCCAGGGAGCTTGACACTGACCTATATTCTTAGGCTCACATGGACCTGGTGCTGGGCCTAACCTTTAATCATCCCCAGAATAGGTGTAACATGGTGAATCTTCAGGAAACGTGCTTGTCATAAAAATGTAAATGTGTGCTGCAACATGAAGCACAGATGGTACAGTCCAATCAAAATCATGTATGTTTATGTACATGAAGAGGCATAGGTGACTTGGGTGGAATTTGACGTGACATTGGATGAAGGTATGAGCCTTTTTTGACACTCTATATTTTCACAATTAAATTTACTTCTGTCATCCAGGATATCCATGTGTCTTGGCTGTCAAAACACAATACAAGTAAGAAAGAACACGCACATGACACATAGTTATAGTTGATCAAGGTAGCCTATTGATGTGCCTTGATTTACATGGTAGCTATGTGCCCACGATGAGCCACACAGGATGATTTGGCATGCCCTCATGGATATGTTTGAGATGCGTGTGCCACCTGAGTTCTATGTTGTTCTATGTTGATCTGTGCATACCATCAGGGACCCAGAGAGTCATGTTGATCAACCACCATATCATGTCATGGTACACACACATCTGCTGTATGAACCAGTCTGGAAAGACACAGACAGAGTGCCATTATGCAATTTTTTTACATACATATCTTTGGCATCATTTTTATGTTGACAAATCCAGCTCGGTTAACAATGAAGGGGTCTGAGTTATTCCAAGGAAGGATCCATTTGTTTTTTGGCTGGCATCATCATATGTGGAAATATTGAGAGGTAACTTGTCCTGCAGATCTGGATATTCATGTGCCAAAGTTGCCAAGCTGTGCATTTATTGTCACATTCTGCCACTCTGACCTGGAAGGCATCAGTGCATGTTTCGTTGGCTACAATCAGCTTGCATTTAGTCCTTTTATCTGTGTAAACGTTACATGATCAGACTCTTTGTGCTGTGTTCTAACATTCACACATACATGTTGTCAGAGGAGTTAACTGATTGCTTGTATCTGTGTGCAACATAAGCACATGGTATGTGACATCTATGCCTGGTCTATTTCCATAATGGCCTAGTGAGGCTGACGTGGCAGCATTGGTAGTAGATGGCTAATCTTGTACTGCCATGTTTGTCTGTTTACAAGTGATGTGTGTATTATACGTCACAATGTATGTTCTAATTGCCAGGACACATTGTTGAAGCATATGTTAACTGATTGACTTGAGCTGTGTTACCATGCACATACCAAGAATCTCAACAGACAGCCATCAGACTATGAGTTCACTCTAATATCCTTCACAAGTAGAATGGGTAGATGAACAACATATACACAGTATTTGGAGATGAATAACTTTTACACAAACGTTTGAGAGAAGTGTATTGTCTGACATTATTTGCAATAACATATAACACATTATAACAAGCTGTCCAGACTTTTGCACAATACAATAGTTTTTTGTGGTCTGTATTCACAACAAAGCTGCATTTGCCACAGCTCTCCTTTTGAATTACATAATATAGTTCAACCCAGTTTGTTACACATTGCTACATACCTTTGTTGCATGGCAATGAGTAGCAGATAAGATTTGATGTTAGTGGGCTTTACAGTAACTTGGCTCAAAGAATGCTTACAGATTGCAAGAGGTACAAAATAAATTTTTTCTGTTATCCTTTAATCAGGTACACAATGCATTGCTACGTGGCTTGATTCGTCTCAAGCCTCTGTGAAAATAATGTTCACAACTCTCTCCGGTGTGTCCTGGCACTTCAGGCCATATTTTGATGTTGGCCCTCTTCTTCCTCTTCATCCTCATTGAGGCCTTCCTGCTCCACATTTTCCATATTCCAGAGCACATTGGTCCACACATAGGTATTGTGAAGAATGCAGCTGAATAGGATGATTTTACAGACCATAGGGGGAGAGTAGAGCAATCTCCCCTGTACAAATGTAGGCAGCGGAAGCTAGATTTGAGAATCCCAAAAGTCCGCTTGACAATGAACCGGGTCCTGCTGAGAGCATTATTAGTGTTGGGATGTGCCTACGTCTGGGGTTGTGCATAACGGGTCATGACCCATGGCTGCAGACCATATCCTTGGTCAGCTGTAAAGACAGGAGGGGAACAATAAGATAATAAGACAATGTTCATGATGTTTGCTATTCACACAATCATTTACATACTGTTTTCTGTCCTGATTGACTCATTGACCTTTCACACAGTACCAGAGATGTGTTGACATTGATTGTCATACATGTACTTTAATTTTCGGCAAGACTGAGAGTGTACTACACATACATGTGTACTGGCCTTGGTGTTACACTTACTATTTCTCTACCTTGTGAGTTTCAATGCAATGCTGATGGCAAATCTGCAATCTTATGGATAGTCACTTAGCAATAGAGCTGACACTTTTACCATGCTTCAAAATAGTTATGTTGGCATATCATGATCTCATACATATTGGAAGTTTAAAAGTTTGACAAGTGGTGATAATGTTGTCCCATTCATTCACACATATTTGGATGAGACACTAGTTCTCACTGTTGTACTTTAGCTGCAGCCATGGAGGGTTTCTAAGTGCATGTTATTATGCTACATGATAGTCTACATAGAGTTTGGCGCTGTGAAGTGCAACTGTGAAACTCTCAAAACTACCCAGCCTTACAGTATTGGCAAGATATTTCTACCTGATACACTGTTGTATGTTTGCCATCTGCACTAGCAGACAATAAACAGCATTTCACCAAGACAGCCAAAAATGCGGATATAGGTGGTCATTACAACCCTGGCGGGCGGTGTTAAAGCGGCAGTAAAACCGGCAACAGGCCGGCGGTAAAAAAATTGGAATTATGACCGTGGCGGGAACCGGCAACAAAGACAGCCACTTTAACACTCCGACCGCCACGGCGGTACAGACAAACAGCGCGGCGGTCACCACCAACAGACAGGCGGAGGACAATGTACCGCCCACAGTATCACAACCTACCAATCCACCACCTTTTCCGGGGCGGATTCACCACGGATAAAAACACGGCAGAAACAGCCATTTCAAAGGGAAAACGCTCACCTCTACACACTCCACAAGGAAGAGGGTCACCATGGGGCCGAAACTCCATATTCTGCCAGCGATAGTCTTCCTGCTCCTATACGAGGATCATCAACGCCGGCGGCGAAGAGCACGGTGAGTACTGCACCTACGACATAGGGGAGGGGGAGGCAAAAACACAGGGACACACACAACCAACATCCCAACCCCCACCCCGACCCTCACCCACTACAACACACACACCAATGCATATCTATACATTACAGTAACACTCCCCAACACCCCCGGAAGAATGCAAACACAAAAGGAAATGAGTTGAACCATTGTAATATATCAAAATACAGGAAGCAAATATATACATATATACACTATCAACAAAATATACACCACGATTAGTAGTGCAGGTAATGCACCATTCATTGTCCGTGGACCACTGGGCCCAAAATGCATGGGCGAGGCCCACACAAGATACCTGATCAAAACGGAGAGAACACTGCTGGGGCATCAGACAGGAATACAACAGGCACCTCAGTGGGAAGGGAAGGGGGGCACCTCAGCCGAATGAGTGCACCACGCCAGATCCACGAGCGGGCTCCATACCCATTGATGTATCCTGGGGAGTGCAAAGCCACAGTCTCTCAAGTCTCTACAGTGGGTGGGTTGCCCACTGTACCATCCTGGGGAGTGCAAAGCCACAGTCTCTCAAGTCTCTACAGCTGGTGGTTTGCCCACTGTTCAATCCTTGGGAGTGCAAAGCCACAGTCTCTCAAGTCTCTGCAGTGGGTGGTTTGCCCACTGTTCCATCCTGGGGAGTGCAAAGCCACAGTCTCTCAAGTCTCTGCAGTGGGTGGTTTGCCCACTGTTCAATCCTGGGGAGTGCAAAGCCACAGTCTCTCAAGTCTCTGCAGTGGGTGGTTTGCCCACTGTTCAATCCTGGGGAGTGCAAAGCCACAGTCTCTCAAGTGGATAACAGTTTCCACTGGTTCTGGCGGGGGAATGGTACCCAGAGTACAGCACACACCCCGTGACGGTCCCAGTTGCATCACTGCCCCTGCCGCAAATGGGCTAGCGGTGCATTCCATGGTGGTCTTTGCCCTGTTCAGCGGTCCCTGGCCTGTTCAGCGGTGCTTGCGTTGCCAGTGTCAGACCTGTTCAGCTGTGCATTCCATGGCGGTCTTTGCCCTGTTCAGCGGTCCCTGGCCTGTTCAGAGGTGCTTGCGTTGCCAGTGTCAGACCTGTTCAGCGGTGCATTCCATGGCGGTCTTTGCCTTGTTCAGCGGTCCCTGGCCTGTTCAGCGGTGCTTGCGTTGCCAGTGTCAGACCTGTTCAGCGGTGCATTCCATGGCGGTCTTTGCCCTGTTCAGCGGTCCCTGGCCTGTTCAGCGGTGCTTGCGTTGCCAGTGTCAGACCTGTTCAGCGGTGCATTCCATGGCGGTCTTTGCCCTGTTCAGCGGTCCCTGGCCTGTTCAGCGGTGCTTGCCAAGGCGGTCCTTCATTGCCCAGCAGGGCTGTGGCTGGCGGTCCTTCATGGGTCAGCTGGGCTGTGGCTTGCGGGGCCCTCCTGGCCAGCTGGGCTGTGGCTGGCGGTGGCCTCCTGGCCAGTGACAATGGGGCTGGCCTCCTGGGCAGAGACTCTGGCCGTGGCCTCCTGGGCAGCGGGAATGATGGCGGTCCTCTCCGCCGTGCTGCTCCTCCCAGACTCTGGAGATTTCTTCTGCCCCTTCCCCACCTTGGGAGGAGTCACAGCTGAGTTGACACTCCCCCCGGGACCCTTGTGAGCGGCTTTGCTGGCTGGAGTCTTCCCCCTCTCCCATCGGGCACTGTCCAACTTCTGGTGCTTCACAGGAGGGGGACTGGATGTGCTGTGGCTCCGTGTCACACTGGCTGTCCTGGTGGCCGGTGCACTCCACATACCTGTAACAACAGGCACCACTGGTCCCGGAGATTTTTTGGCTGAGGTGCTAGTATGGGACCTATGAGTTGGACGGGGGGGTGGTGGGAAATAGGTTAAGGGGGGCCAGGAAAAGTTTTTGGGAGACACTGGGACGGGTAGATGGAGGGGGTTTGGGAGTGGAGGAAGAGGTGGTGGTTGTAGGAGGTGTACGTTTTGTGGATTTGGGTGCAGGTGCATGGGCTGGAAGCTGTCGTGACGTGGATGTCTGTTGGGTGGGTGTGTGCCTGCGTTTGTGTATCTTCGGAGGGGGCATCACAGACACACTGGGAGGGGACACAGGGGACTTGTAAATGGGAGTGGGGGTGGTGAGTGCACGTGAGCGGGGTGTGCTGGTGGGTGTGCTGGTGCGGGACCTAGTGGCTGTAGTGGTAGTGCATGCAGGTGTGAGTGTAGACGAGACTGGGAGCGAGGAGGGAGACGACGACGAGGGGGACACAGTGGAGGCAGTGGATGTTGGTGTGTCTGTATGTGTGTGATGCTTGCGTGAGTGCCTGTGGGATGTGTGGTGCTTATTTTTGCCTGAGCTTTCCTTGTGTGTTGACGTGTGTGCATGCTGGTCTGTAGGTGTGCTTGGAATAGACTGAGGTACAGGGGATTGGGTCGGGGTGGATGAAGTTGGAGGGGGGAGGCTAGACACAGGGACAATGGCTGCCATCAGTGCTGAGGCCAGAGTTTGCAGGGTTCAATGAAGGGCAGCCTGACCAGAATGAATGCCCTCCAGGAATGCATTTGTGTGTTGCAATTCCCTTTCTACACCCTGGATGGCATTTAAAATGGTAGACTGCCCAACAGTGAGGGACCTGAGGAGGTCAATGGCCTCCTCACTGAGGGCAGCAGAGGTGACAGGGGCAGGGGCTGAGGTGCCTGGGGCGAAGGTGATGCCCACCCTCCTGGGTGAGCGGGCACGGGCGAAGGCTGAGGGGCTGCTGGGAGGGCACTGCTGGTAGGGGGGTGGCGGCTGTACCTGTAGAAGTGGGGGGCACAGATTTTGCCACCACCACAAGGGAGCTCCCATCGGAGGACGAGTCCGTGTCGTTCGTTGCAGATCCTGTGACCCCCGTGGTGCTCCCCTCGCCCTCCGTCCTACTGGTGTATTCTGAGTCCGTGGTGTGGGCCTCCATGGCCATGTGGGATGCAGCTCCCTCGTGCTCAGGTGCCACTGTACCTCCACCTGATGATGCTGATGCACACAAGAACAGGGAGACCACAAAAAGGGTGGGGGAACGACAGAAGAAAGACAGGTTGAGTGCATGGCTTACCGCTACCATTGGCGGACAATACAGATACATCAGCCCCCTGCGCGGTTGGGCTCTACAGATGCAATTCCTGGGTTATGGCCTACATGGCTATGGACGACATCTGCACACATAGATGACACAGGGGCATGAATACCTGTACTTGGCACTCTACAGAGGAGGGCTGGGGTGCCACATGGCCTGCATTACGGAGGGGCCTAGCCTACGGAACTCGCCCTGGCCTAGGGAAACACACAGCTCTCCTCCCCCACCCAGACACCTTCAATGCACGGAAAGTCCGCTGAATGATAGTGTACTCACGCCCTTGTGTCTGCTGTGATGCCCTCAAGCGCCCATCCAACTCAGGGTAGGCCACCGCCAGGAACCTGAACATCAGGGGGGGTCATGGTTTGACGGGCACCCCTCCCACGTTGGGAGGCCATCCCCAGCTGAGCCTCCGCTGTCTTCTTGCTCCAGCAGCGAATGTCCTCCCATCTTTTACGGCAGTGGGTGCTCCATCTGTGGTGGACCCCCAGGGTCCGGAAGTCCTTGGCGATGGCACGCCAAATATCCTTCTTCTGGTGGGCGCTGACCTTCATGACAAGTACAGGGGAAGAAGAGAAGTAATTAACAACTGCACCGTCTAAGTGTTTGGCCCCCATCCCTACCCTTGCCATGTGGCACATGCATTCACAGTCCTTCATGCACGCAGAACTGTGCCCCCTTCATTCTTACAACCAGCCCTCTCCACACAGGCATAGGCCATACAACATGCTCCCTGTGTACTTACCTGTTGGTCTGGAGGACCGTAGAGTAGTGTGTACTGGGGGAGGACCCTGTCCACGAGCTTCTCCAACTCCTCTGCAGTGAAGGCAGGGGCCCTTTCCCCAGACGCACGAGCCATCGTCTCTTCCAGACCGAGGTCACAGCAGCACTTGCAGTGTAGGTCCTCTCCTGTCGAAGATCAGGTATCGAGTGATTGAACAGATAGAAAATGGCGGTCACGTCCGCGGCGGTCACGTCCGCGGCGGTGCGTACAATCACCGCCGGCGTACATCGTCATTGGCTCCTGGGACCCATAGGGTCCAATGTTAACCAATGCAGCATTGCGGCGCGGTCTTCGACTGCCTACCGCGACGGTGTACAACGCCAGCGCAATTACCTCACATCCCATTGTCCCACTTTAGGTCAGGCAGCCACCATTTCAGGGGCCCACATGCCCTAATTACCATCTGCGTCATACAGACCTAGGCCTTGTCGCACAACACAAATACAGGCCACATTTTGTGTATGAATGGTGTTCTGTGTAGACTGTGGGTACATACCTCTGAGTTGTCTGACTCTGTGGTCGCTGTTGTCATTCCTAGGCACCGTCTGCTGGGACATGTGAGGAGATGGCGGAATCCTCAGGTGTACCGACCGCTGGTGGACCTGTCGACAATGGAGGAAAGACATTGGATCATCACCTACAGGATTGACCGTGCCAGAATCCAGGAACTGTGTGCCCAGTTGGAGCCTGACCTGATATCAGCAATCCGCCATCCCACAGTGATTCCCCCTCAAGTGCAGGTGCTATCAGTGCTCCATTTCCTTGGAAGTGGGTCATTTCAAACAACAGTGGCCATGGCATCAGGGATGTCCCAGCCTATGTTTTCCAACGTGTTGTCCACAGTGTTGTCTGCCCTGCTGAAACACATGCTGAGCTACATCGTTTTCCCTCAGGTGGAGGATTTGCCTACAGTTAAAGGTGACTTCTATACCCTTGGACATATCCCTAACATCATAGGTGCCATTGATGGGACCCATGTAGCTCTGGTCCCCCCCCACAGGAGTGAACAGGTGTACAGGAACCGGAAGAGTTATCATTCGATGAATATACAGATGGTATGTTTGGCAGACCAGTACATCTCCCAGATAAATGCTATGTTCCCTGGCTCTGTGCATGACGCCTACATCCTGCGGAATAGCAGCATCCCTTATGTGATGGGTCAACTCCAGAGGCACCGGGTGTGGCTATTAGGGGACTCTGGTTACCCCAACCTGTCATGGGTATTGACCCCTGTGAGGAATCCCAGGACCAGGGCAGAGGAACGCTACAATGAGGCACATGGGCGGACTAGGAGGGTGATCGAACGCACCTTCAGCCTCCTGAAGGCCAGGTTCATGTGCCTGTATATGACAGGTGGATCCCTATTCTACTCACCAAAGAAGGTGTGCCAGATCATCGTGGCCTGCTGTATGCTTCACAACTTGGCTTTGCGGCGACAGGTGCCTTTTCTGCAGGAGATGGTCCAGATGACGGTGTTGTGGCAGCTGTGGAGCCTGTGGACAGTGATGAGGAGGAGGCAGAGGAAGAAGACATTGGCAACAGGGACTCAGTTATCCAGCAATATTTCCAGTGACACACAGATGAGAACACATTCCTGCCTACTACAAGTACTTTCACACTTCTACCTCTCTCCTGTCTGTCGATTTCAACCAGTATATGGTAACTGAGTTGTACATTTCCCTAACGGTTTCACAGGTGTGGTTTCCAACGTGTGTCGTCTGCTTAGATTCCTCTTGGACTTGAGATGTGTGTCATAGGTATGTTGACATTACATTTGAAAACGCATTTTGTCACTGTCATTGCTAATACACATTTTCGAAATCACAGACTGACTCCAGGGAACATAGCACTTACCTGGGAGATGTACTGGTCTTCCAAACATACCATCTGTACATTCATCGAATGATAACTCTTCCGGTTCCTGTACACCTGTTCACTCCTGTGGGGGGGGACAAAGCTACATGGGTCCCATCAATGGCACCTATGATGTTAGGGATATGTCCAAGGGTATAGAAGTCACCTTTAACTGTAGGCAAGTCCTCCACCTGAGGGAAAACGATATAGCTCCGCATGTGTTTCAGCAGGGCAGACAACACTCTGGACAACACGTTGGAAAACATAGGCTGTGACATCCCTGATGCCATGGCCACAGTTGTTTGAAATGACCCACTTACAAGGAAATGGAGCACTGATAGCGCCTGCACTAGAGGGGGGATTCCTGTGGGATGGCGGATTGCTGACATTAGATCTGGCTCCAACTGGGTACACAGTTCCTGGATTGTGGCACGATCAAACCTGTAGGTGATGATCAAACTTCTTTCCTCCATTGTCGACAGGTCCACCAGCGGTGACTCCCAAGGTGGGGAAGGGGCATAAGAAATCTCCAAAGTCTGGGAGGAGTAGCACGGCGGAGGAGACCGCCATCATCCTCGCTGCCCAGGAGGCCTCCGCCAGCCCCATCGTCATTGCCCAGGAGGCCACCGCCATAGCCACTGCCCAGGAAGCCACCACCAGAGTCACTGCCCAGGAGGCCACTGCCAGCCCCATCGTTACTGCCCAGGAGGCCACCGCCAGCCCCATCGTCACTGCCCAGGAAGCCACCGCCAGAGTCACTCCCCAGGAGGCCACCGCCAGAGTCACTGCCCAGGAGGCCACTGCCAGAGTCACTGCCCAGGAGGCCACCGCCAGCCCCATCGTCACTGCCCAGGAGGCCACCTCCTTCGTCACTGCCCAGGAGGCCACCACCAGCCCCATCGTCACTGCCTAGGAGGCCACCGCCAGAGTCACTGCCCAAGAGGCCACCGCCAGCTCCATCGTCACTGCCCAGGCCACCGCCAGAGTCACTGCCCAGGAGGCCACCACCAGCCACAGCCCAGCTGGCCAGGAGGGCCCCGCAAGCCACAGCCCAGCTGACCCATGAAGGACCGCCAGCCACAGCCCTGCTGGGCAATGAAGGACCACCTTGGCAAGGACCGCTGAACAGGTCAGACACTGGCAACTTAAACACCGCTGAACAGGCCAAGGACCGCTGAACAGGGCAAAGACCGCCATGGCAAGGACCGCTGAACAGGGCAAAGACCTCCATGGAAAGCACAGCTGAACAGGTCAGACACTGGCCACTCAAGCACCGCTGAACAGGCCAAGGACCGCTGAACAGGGCAAAAACCGCCATGGAAAGCACCGCTAGCCCATTTGAGGCAGGGGCAGTGACGCAACTGGGACCGTCACAGGGTGAGTGCTGCACTCTGGGCACCAGTCCCCCTCCAGAACCAGTGGAGACCTGCATCTACTCTGTCTGTCCTTGGCAGGATGAAGCACTCTGTGCACCAGTCTCCCTCCAGAACCAGTGGAGACCTGCCTCCACTCCGTCTGTCCTTGACAGGATGAATCGCTCTGGGCACCAGTCCCCCTCCAGAACCAGTGGAGACCTGCATCCACTCCGTCTGTCCTGCACAGGATGAAGCACTCTGGGCACCAGTCCCCCTCCAGAACCAGTGGAGACCTGCATCCACTTGAGAGACTGTGGCTTTGCACTCCCCAGGATGGAACAGTGGGCAAACCACCCACTGTAGAGACTTGAGAGACTGTGGCTTTGCACTCCCCAGGATGGAACAGTGGGCAACCCACACACTGTAGAGACTTGAGAGACTGTGGCTTTGCACTCCCCAGGATGGTACAGTGGGCAAACCACACACTGTAAAGACTTGAGAGACTGTGGCTTTGCACTCCCCAGGATTGAACAGTGGGCAACCCACCCACTGTAGAGACTTGAGAGACTGTGGCTTTGCACTCTCCAGGATGGTACAGTGGGCAACCCACTCACTGTAGAGACTTGAGAGCCTGTGGCTTTGCACTCCCCAGGATGGAACAGTGGGCAAACCACCCACTGTAGAGACTTGAGAGACTGTGGCTTTGCACTCCCCAGGATGCAACAGTGGGCAACCCACCCACTGTAGAGACCTGAGAGACTGTGGCTTTGCACTCCCCAGGATGGCACAGTGGGCAAACCACCCACTGTAGAGACTTGAGAGACTGTGGCTTTGCACTCCCCAGGATTGAACAGTGGGCAACCCACCCACTGTAGAGACTTGAGAGACTGTGGCTTTGCACTCCCCATGATGGAACAGTGGGCAACCCACCCACTGTAGGGACTTTAGAGACTGTGGCTTTGCACACCCCAGGATGGTACAGTGGGCAAACCACCCCCTGTAGAGACTTGAGAGACTGTGGCTTTGCACTCCCCAGGATTGAAAAGTGGGAAACCCACCCACTGTAGAGACTTGAGAGACTGTGGCTTTGCACTCCCCAGGATGGAACAGTGGGCAACCCACCCACTGTAGAGACCTGAGAGACTGTGGCTTTGCACTCCCCAGGATGGTACAGTGGGCAAACCACCCACTGTAGAGACTTGAGAGACTGTGGCTTTGCACTCCCCAGGATTGAACAGTGGGCAACCCACCCACTGTAGAGACTTGAGAGACTGTGGCTTTGCACTCCCCATGATGGAACAGTGGGCAACCCACCCACTGTAGGGACTTTAGAGACTGTGGCTTTGCACTCCCCAGGATGGTACAGTGGGCAAACCACCCACTGTAGAGACTTGAGAGACTGTGGCTTTGCACTCCCCATGATTGAACAGTGGGCAACCCACCCACTGTAGAGACTTCAGAGACTGTGGCTTTGCACTCCCCAGGATGGTACAGTGGGCAACCCACCCACTGTAGAGACTTGAGAGACTGTGGCTTTGCACTCCCCAGGATTCATCAATGGGCATGGAGCCCCCTCGTGGATCTGGCGTGGTGCACTCATCCGGCTGAGGTGCCCCCCCTTCCCTTCCCCCTGAGGTGCCTGTTGTATTTCTACCTGATGCCCCTGCAGTGTTCTCTCCGTTTGGACCGGGTATCTTGTGTGGGCCTCGCGCATGCATTTTGGGCCCAGTGGTCCACGGACTATGAATGGTGCAATACCTGCACTACTAATCGTGGAGTATATTTTGTTTATTGTGTATATATATATATATATATATGTATATATTTGCTTACTGTATTTTGATATATTACAATGGTTCCACTCATTTCCTTTTGTCTTTGCATTCTTCCGAGGGGGTTGGGGGGTGTTACTGTAATGTACAGATAAGCATTGGTGTGTGTGTTGTAGTGGGTGAGGGTCGGGTGGGGGTTGGGGTGTTGAGTGTGTATGTCCCTGTGTTTTGCCTCCCCCTCCCCTATGTCGTAGGTGCAGTACTCACCGTGGTCTTCACCGCCGGCATTGATGCTTCTCGTAGAAGAGCAGGAAGACTAGCGCTGGAAGAATATGAAGTTCCGGCTCCATGGTGCCCTCCTTCCTCGTGGAGTGTGTAGAGGTGAACGTTTTCCCTTTGAAATGGCTGTTTCCCCCGTGTTTTTATCCGCGGTGAATCCGCCCCGGAAAATGTGGTGAATTGGTAGGTTGTGATACTGTGGGCAGTATATTGTCTTCCGCCTGTCTGTTGGCGGTGACCGCCGCGCTGTTTGTTTGTACCGCCGTGGCGGTCAGAGTGTTAAAGTGGCTATCTTTGTTGGCGATTCCCGCCACGGTCATAATTGCAAAATGTTTGCCGCCGGCTTGTTGGCGGTCTTACCGCCGCTTTAACACTGTCCGCCAGGGTTGTAATGACCACCTAACACTGTTAGCATGAAAATGTATCTTGGGTGAGTCAAAAAAAAAACACACGGGTGAGTGTGCATCAAAAAGGGCTTGTGATGCGTCTATTTCACTTACGAGCGAGACCTTGAGTTGTTTCTCCTTTTGTGGGGTCGACGCATTGTTTCTTCTCTCCGCAGGAGAGCGTTGCGTAGATCCAGTCAGCATTCTCGGGTCCGGGCAGGCCTTGCGTAGTTTTTACACGCCCAGCGGTACTTGCGCCGGAAATCCAGCCGCACAATGATCTGAAAAACCACGCAGCGTGGTTTGCATCCCCCAGTCTCCGTCAGCGATGCTGCACGTCATTTCTCCTGCTCTGTGTGTCAATTCTTCGGTTGTGTTTTCAGCGAGCCTCGATTTTCTGCCGCAGGCGGTGCATCGTTTCTTCAGCCGCAGATCGGAGTTGCGTTGATCTTTTCCCTGCATGGCGCCCTGTGCATGGATTTCCTCTTCTTTAGGCTGCCAGCTTCTCCTTTCAGGCTCCCAGGAACTGGATGGGCACCACAGGGCAGAGTAGGAGTCTTTCCAGAGACTGCAGGTGCTGGCAGAGAGAAGTCTTTGCTGTCCCTGAGACTTCAAACAACAGGAGGCAAGCTCTAAATCAAGCCCTTGGAGATTTCTTCTCAAGATCGAAGGCACACAAAGTCCAGTCTTTGCCCTCTCACTCTGGCAGAAGCAGCAACTGCAGGATAACTCCACGAAGCACAGTCACAGGCAGGGCAGCTCTTCTTCCTCAGCTCTTCAGCTCGTCTCCAGGAGAGGTTCCTCTTGTTTCCAGAAGGGTTTCTAAAGTCTGTGGTTTTGGGTGCCCTTCTTCTACCCAATTTCTCCTTTTAAGTAGGCCTACTTTAAAGTAAAGTCTCTTTTTAATGTCAAATCCTGCCTTGCCCAGGCCAGGCCCCAGACACTCATCAGGGGGTTGGAGACTGCATTGTGTGGGCAGGCACAGCCCTTTCAGGTATGAGTGACCACTCCTCCCCTGTCTCATAGCACGGATGGCTCATCAGGATATGCAGGCTACACCCCAGCTCCCTTTGTGTCACTGTCTAGTGTGAGGTGCAACCAGCCCAACTGTCAAACTGACCCAGACAGGGAATCCACAAATAGGCAGAGTCACATAAATGGTATAAGCAAGAAAATGCCCACTTTCTAAAAGTGGAATTTTCAAACACACAATTTTAAAATCAACTTTACTAAAAGATGTATTTTTAAATTGTGAGCTCAGAGACCCTAAACTCCACATGTCCATCCGCTCCCAAAGGGAATCTATACAGATTTGAAGGTAGCCCCCATGTTAACCTATGAGAGGGACAGGTCTTGCAACAGTCAAAAAACATTTAGCAATATTTCACTGTCAGGACATATAAAACACATTAGTATATGTCCTACCTTAACCATACTCTGCACCCTGCCCTTGGGGCTACCTAGGGCCTACCTTAGGGGTGTCTGACATGTAAGAAAAGAGAAAGTTTAGGCCTGTCAAGTGGGTACACTTGCCAAGTCAAACTTACAGTTAAAACTGCACACACAGACACTGCAGTGGCAGGTCTGAGACATTATTACAGAGCTACTTATGTGGGTGGCACAACCAGTGCTGCAGGCCCACTAGTAGCATTTGATGTACAGGCCCTGGCACCTCCAGTGCACTTTACTAGGGATGTACTAGTAAATCAAATATGCCAATCATGGATAAACCAATTACATACACATTTTGTAAAGGAGCACTTGCACTTTAGCACTGGTTAGCAGTGGTAAAGTGCCCAGAGTAACAAAAAGAGCAAAATCAGAGTCCAGCACACATCAACAACCTGAGGAACTGAGGCAAAACGTTAAGGGAGACCACGCCAAGGATGAAAAGTCTAACAGCATGGATGACAGTTTTTGTGCAGTAAGGGATACCTTCCCCCAACACATTTGGAAAGTCAGCAATTGTGTAGAAACTTTGCTTGTTTTTCAATTGTTTCTGGTGTGTGTTGGGGAACGTGAGGTACTGAGGTGTGAGGCTTATGATGGCATCAAGGATGGAGGAAAGGAATGCAGAAAAAGAGGACTGTGAGATTCCTGCCACTATGGCTGTGATAGTTTGGAATGAGCCAAACACCAGCATGTGCAATACAGTCATCATCTTAGCCTACAGAGGGATGTTGGTGGACCTCTATGATATTGTCTGCAGCCTTGGTGCAATCTGGTGTGGGAGCTAGACAGTGGACTGCCTCCTGAGCCTATAGTAGGTGATAACCTCCTCCTCCCTAAGGTCAATAAGGGTAGTCACCTAGCGGTGTATCTGCTCCCTTCCCTTGCGCTGCCTCTGTGGTGGAGATGGAGGCGGTGGTGGTCGTCTTCTTCTTAGTGCTCCTAGCCAACGGCACATCCAGGCACACACTGATGCAGACACTTGTACACTCACCCAAACACTAATATGTCCATTGACACATTCAGGCACTCACCAACATAGACTTTGACACAACCAGCCAAACACTAATGCAGTCATTGATACAACCATGGCACACACCGATGCACAGACTGATATACCCAGTCAAATACTAATACAGCTACTAATACACCCAGGAACACTGATGCAGACACTGACACACCCGGCCAAACGCTAATGCAGCCACTGACACACCCAAGCAGACATTGATGCAGACACCCACACACTCAACCAAACACAAATGGAGTTACTGACACACCCTTGTACACACCGACACAGACACTGACATGCCCATGCACACACTAATGCAGTCACTGACACATCCGCAGCACACACTGATGTAGAAACTGGCACTTCCAATGATACACCCAGCCAAATACAAATATGACAACAAAAACACCCATGAACCCACTGACACACCTATAAACACAACGAAGAAGACACTGACACACCCAGCCAAACAATAATGCAGCCACTGACATACCTGTGCATGTGCTGATGCAGACACTGACACAGTCAGCCAAACATTAATACAACCACTGACACACCCAGGCACACACTGAAACAGATACTGACACACCAAGCCAAACATTAATACAGCTACTAACACGCCAAGGCACACACCGAGACAGACTCTGATACACCCAGACAAACACTAATACAGCCACTGACATACCCATGCACACACTGATGCAGACACTGACACACCCAGACACTGATGCAGTCACTAACATACCCATGCACACCCCATTGAAGACACTGACACACTCAGCCAAACACTAATGCAGTCGCTGACACACCCATGCACACACCGATGCAGAAACTGACACATCCAATGATACACCCAGCCAAACACAAATATGACAACAAAAACACTCAGGCACCCAATGAGACAGACACTGACACACCCAGCCATCGCTAATGCAGCAACTGACACACCCAGGCTCACACCAATAAAGACACTGACAAATCTAGCAGCATACTGATACAGCCTCTGACGTATCTAGCCAAACACTAATACAGCTACTAACGCACCCAGTCACATACCTATGCAGACTCTGAAAACCAACTCAAACACTAATGAAGCCACTGACGCCACCAGACACACACCGGTGGAAAGAGTGACATATCCCTGCACACACTAATGCAGTCACTGACCCATCCAGACACACTGATACAGACACTGAAACACCCATGCACACACTGATGCAGACACTGACACACTCAGCCAAAAACGAATGCAGCCACTGACACACCCAGGCACACATCAATACAGACACTGACACATCCAGGCACACACTGATGCAGACACTCAGCTAAACACTAATGCATCCACTGACACATCTAGGCACACACCGAGACTGACACTGACACACCCAGACAAACACTAACAATGCTACTAACACACCCAGGCACACAGTAAGACAGATACTGACACACTCAGCCAAACACTAATGCAGCCGCCGATACACACAGACACATGGCAATTCAGACACTGACATACCATGCGCATACTAATGCAGCCACTGACACACCCAGGCACACACCAATGCAGACACTGACATATCCAGGCACACACTGATGCAGACACTGACACACTCAGCCAAACTCTCATGCAGCCAGTGACACACACAGGCACACACCGATTCAGGCACTGATACACCCATGCACACACCGATACAGCTACTGACACACCCATGCACACACTGATGCAGACATTGACACATTTAGCCAAACACCAATGACACACACATGCACACACCCACGCAGACACTGCCACATCCAGCCAAACACTTATACAGCTACTAACATACCCAGGCACACATCGAGACAACCACTGACACACCCAGTCAAACACTAATGCATCCACTGACACACCCATGCACACACTGAAGCAGACACTGATACATCCAGCCAAATGCTAATTTAGTCACTGACACACCCATGCACACCCCAATGCAGATACTGATACACCCAGCCAAGCACTAATGCAGTCACTGACTCACCCAGACACACACCGATGCAGGCACTGACACACCCAGGCACACACTGATACAGCCACTAACACACCAGGCGAAACACTGATGCAGCTACTAACACACCCAGGCACACACTGAAACTGAGGGCCCGATTTTGAACTCGATGGATGGGTTACTCCATCACAGCGATGACAGATACCTCACCCGCCAAAATCTAAATCCTGTTATATTCTATGGGATTTGGATTACAGGAGATGTGATATATGTCACCGTTGAGATGGGGTAACCCATTCGCCGTGTTCTAATTCAGGCCAGACACTGACACACCAAGTTAAACACTAATGCAGCCTCTGATACACCTATGCATGCACTTATGCAGAGTCTGACAACACTCATCCAGACACTAATGCAGCCACTGACATACCCAGGCACACACCAATGCAGGGACTGACATACCCAGGCACATACTGGTACAGCCACTGAAACACCCAGTGAAACACTAATGTACCCTCTGGCACACCCAGGCACACACCTATGCAGGCACTCACACACTGAGACACACACTGATACAGCCACTGACACACCCAGCCAAACACTAATATACCTACGAACACACCCAGGTCCACACTGACATAGACACTGACACACTGTCACAACAGTGAAAGATAACCTCATCCACCGAAATCGAAATCCCGTTATATTCTATGGAATTTAGATTTCGGCAGATGTGATTTCTGTCCTTGTTGTGATGGAGTAACCCATTCGCCGAGTTCAAAATTAGGCCCATACACTGACACACCCAGTCAAACACTAATGCAACCACTGATACTCCCACGCACACACTGATGCAGACACTGACACGCCCAGCCAGACACTAAAAAAGCAACTGAAACACCAAAACTGCAACTGATTCACTGACACAGGCATTGGCACATCCAGGAACACACTGATACAGCCACTGATACATCCAGCCCAACACTAATGCAAACCACTGACACACCCCGGCACACACCAATGCTCAGACTGACATACCCAGCCAAACACTTTAACAGCTACTAACACACCTAGGCACACACTGATACAGTCACTGACATTTCCAATGAAATAGTGATAGAGACAATAACACAGTCATCCAAACAATGATACATCCTCTTAAACACTGATATACAAATAAGAAAATGTTCACACACTTTAAAATATGTGTATATATAAAGAAACACAAAGTTAGCTCTTTTCTTGACTAGCTGGAGTGTTTCTAAAAATAATCTTTTTTTATCGTTTTTGAACCAGTTTTGTATTTTGTTTGTTGTATTTTTTTAGAAACAGAAAAAAAACAAGGTACAAAACAGTACAACAAGGTGACTAATAAAAAGCAACAGGCTTCAAAACTGTAAAGGATTAATTATTACCTTGAATGCAAAAAAACACATTTAACACTGCTGGCTACTAATTGCATCCAGGTGTTGAGCCACCAAAGTAGTATTTATAGCCACTGGCATGTGGCACTTTAAACAATGGGTTGCCATATGTGACAAATCATTGGAGACAGCTTAAAGAGTGAAAATGTCTGAGACTGAGGGTGCAGGTAAAGGTGCAGATGATGTAGATGGTCTGGCACCAGCTGTCTTCTCACAAACCATTCTGTTGTAATCCCTATATATATATATATTTATATATATATCCAACTCGCATCCATAAGTCAAGGACGCCACAGGCACCACCAAGATGCAAAAAGTGATTTATTCATCCAGGATTATTCATACCAAAGCGTTTGTGCTGCTGTAGCCTTGCATTCCATGTTGGCGATATAAAAGTTATATGTTTAAACTACGCAAACATGGTGGCTGCCTTCAGATGTGTTGACACTTTCACATTTTGTCCGTTTCTGATATTGATGAATACAGGTGTGTTAATACCACATCAGTTCTGTTTTGTCAAATACCATGATCAAGGCTACAGCTGAAACGCATTGGTATGGATAATCTTGGGTGAATAGATCACTCATAGCAGCAGGGTGGTATCCTTGGCAATCCGAGTTGGTAAAGTATTTGGATTTCTAGGACCCGACACAGACCGCCACGACCTGTGCTCTGAGACTCTGAAATTTTGTATATATATATTTATTCACATACTTGCGATGACCAGTAGGTAGGTATAGTTAGAACCAACTTTTCCCATAGAAAAAGCTTTTTTTGTTTTGCAAATAATTTTGGCGCCAACGGATGAATCTTCACAAAATTTTCAAAACTAGTTTGACACTCACTTTAACTGCGGTAAGGAAGGTTTTGGGGTGATTCATTAAGCGGGGCCAAGAAAAATAGGTGGTCCTAAAACACTTTTTCACCATGCAGTGTCCTTGGGGGTTTTGTATTTTTAACATGATTACAGCCCTAACCGCTGAATGGATTTACACCAAGTTCTGCAGAATGCTAGATCTTTGGTCAGAAAGATCTCTTTTTGCTATTAGGTGCACATCTATTCAGTAGTTTTTGAGTTATTAAAGAAATAAAAATTTGTATATCTACGGACGCATATCCTTCACAGATCTGCGGGTACCCACGGATCTAAAACCGAAGGGGAAAGAAAAAAATCACCCACTCACACAGCATGCCCCTGCTCCACATGGCTGAAGGCTGTGTGCAGCATGAAGTTGGGTGCATGTGGGGGTTTGGCCACAGTTTATATGTATATATATCAAAACAATAACCTTTCAGGCTTAGAGTGCCACAGAAATTATGCAAAAAAGAAACAGAGAACACTGGGTAGTTCCAAGGTTTAATTGGAGAACACTGGCGACACTCTAAAAGTGCTCACCTCAAATGGCGGTTTTTCTAGCAAGTTCTTTAAACCTAGGAGTATCACAGTACCATCCACGCTGAGCTAGAATGGGATGAAGTATTTGCCATTTGTACAGCAAAGTCCTTAAGCACAGAATTAACATGGTGCCATCCACGCCAAACTGTGAAATCACAAAGGCCTTTTAGCACTCCAGACACAGTATTACAGCTTTGGATTGGTAAAATACCATCCATGCCAACCTACTATGAATAAAAGCAACACCTGACAGGTGTTTCGCTATCATTGTATCTCTTCAGAGAGTTTTAGCTTTGTCCAGACACAAGGCAGCTGGTATGAGGGCTGCTGCCTCCCCGCGGCTTTGGCGGTCAGGTAATTCTGACCGCCAAAGTCGTAAAGAGGCCCAAAGTCTTTTGCCATTTATACAGCAAAGCATTTAAGCATAGAATTAGCATAGAGCTATCCATGCCAAACTGTGAAATTATGAAAGCATCTTACCACTCCAGGCACAGTATTACAGTTTTGAGTTGGTAATATTCCATCAAGCCAAGCCTGAATAAATAAAAGCAATCTCTGATACTTGTTTGGCTATTGTTATAGCTCTTAAGCGAGGTTTAGCTTTGTCCAGAGACATAAGGGACCACCCAGTATAAGTCAAAGCAATAACTTTTTAGGCTTAGAGTGCCACATAAATTATGGCCATAAAAGCAGAGAACTGTGCATACTTCCCACATTTAGGTGGGAAGCAGCTCCTACATAGAACACCCTACAACACTAGCGACACTATAAAATTGTCTATTTTTGTAGCAAAGCCTCTAAGCCTAGAATTAGCACTGTGCCATCAACAAAGAGCTGTGAAATTACAAAAGCCTTTTAGCACTCCAGGCACAGTATTACAGCTTTGGATCAGTAAAATACCACCCCAGCCAAACTGGAATTAATAAAAGCCACCCCTGACAGGTGTTTTGCTATCGTTCTAGCTCTTCAGAGTGGTTTAGCTTTATCCAGACACGAGGGAGCACCCTGTATAAGTCCAAACAATGCCATTTCAGGCTTAGAATGCAGCATAAATTCTAGCTCGGAGTGAATGGCACTCTGCTGTGCTTACTACCACTGATGAATATCTGTGTTTTTTTGTTAATGTTGTCTGTGACATATTCACCTAACTATAATGGTTTTAGAAGTTTTATATGGATAAATAATATATCTCAGGTGAGAAACTTCCCGAAGCCCTACCAACATTTAACTTTAAAATGATTTTGTTAGTTAATGAGAAATGGCAATTAATTATTTTTACTGCCAATGTAGTGGTCAGTTGTGTACTGGTTAGTGATATTGTCTGTAGATATAGTGGACCCAGTAGTGGCAGAAATATAAGGGCCAGAGCTCCCTATGATCCATCATGTCTGTGACATATTCACCTAACTATAATGGTTTTAGAAGTTTTAGATGGAGGGCTGCTCCTTTGTATGGAACACTCCACAAAACCAGGAACACTTCAAATCTCTCCATCTCAAATGTCTGTTTTCCTAGCCAAGTGTTTAAACATAAAATTAGCAAAGCGCCATTCAAAAATGACAAAAGCCCTTTATGACTCCAGACACAGTATTATGGCTTTGAATTGGTACAATAATATCCAAGCTAACCTTGATCCTTGCTCTTGCTACCTCTACTTATTAATTATTTAAGTAATTTAAATAAAAGTAAAACTGAAAATGCAAATAATATATCTCAGGTGAGAAACTTCCCGAAGCCCTACCAACATTTAACTTTAAAATGATTTTGTTAGTTAATGAGAAATGGCAATTAATTATTTTTACTGCCAATGTAGTGGTCAGTTGTGTACTGGTTAGTGATATTGTCTGTAGATATAGTGGACTCAGTAGTGGCAGAAATATAAGGGCCAGAGCTCCCTATGATCCATCATCTCCCCAGCAGTCCATGAGGAAGTGAGATAACATATTTTTTTTAAAATAACGATGATGAAAGAGGACAATGACGGGATGAGGAGAGTAAAAGCTTCTAATTTATGTCAGAAAGATCTAGTTCTATCAATATTCAAAGACATGAAACAGCTGATATGCCTTTTAGTTTAGCTGCCATACCTAACATCAAAGGATCTGGGCAACAGGAATGTAAATTCATCAAAATTCCAGGGGTAGCAGAAGAGACATCATACTCCAGTTGACTTTAAGGATATCACAGGCAGTGAAGTCATATGGTCTTTGACCCTGTATCTTCCCAGGAGGTGATGTCAGATGACCTTAACCCTGATAACATCACATCAATTGACATTCTTTAAGTTCCAGAGGAGTCCCTTCTACCTCCTTTCAACCTAAAGCAACCCAACAGTCCAGGATTGTTTGTTTTTAAATAGAAAGTATGGGAAATGCTTTGATGAAATTAATAAAGCTTGGAGAGGTCGTTCCTCTGCCTACTTCGATCTCTGATTTCTAGTTCACTAGATCATGTCATTTCATTGCTAAGCATTTATTAAAAGTGATTTTTCGAAAGATTCACGATCTCTGTGCATTGACAAAAAAACCCTTATTGAACTTAGGGGCATATTTATACTTGTTTTTCACCAAATTTGCGTCATTTTATTTTTTTACGCAAATTCGGTGCAAAACTAACTCCATATTTATACTCTGGCTCTAGACCCGTCTAGTGCCAAATTTATGGAGTTAAAGTCATTTTTTGGACATGGAAACCTACTTTGTGTCAATGAGATGCAAAGTAGGCGTTCCTGTGTAAAAAATAACTCTATGGCCTTAGTGCCATATTTATCCCCCATGCTAAAATCACGCACGGGAGGGAGAAGGGGTCAAAAAATGGTGCAAAGTTTGCGTTGCACCATTTTTTAACGCCTGGGTCAGAGCAGGCGTTGGGGGACCTGTGGGCCTAGTTCCATGGTGAAATGGGCCCCCTACATGGCACAGGGTGCAATGGCCATGCCCAGGGGGCCTTGGTCCCCTATGCTGGCCGTTGGGGTGGTGGGCATGACTCCTGTCTTTTCTAAGACAGGAGTCATGTGGTATGGATGGTTTTGCGTTAGAGGCATTTTTATTTACTCTAACCTGCCTAACGTCATTTTTTGGTGCAAAACCCCCTTCTTCCATACTGCCAGCCCCACCCGACTAATGTCATTTTTTTTATGCCAGCCTACCCTTTGCACCGGCGTGCACCATTCCATAAATATGTTGCCCGGCTAGTGCACAGAAATGGTGCAAGCCAGTGCTAAACTTTTTGGAGCAAAACTGCGTTAGTGCAGTTTTGCACCAAAAAGTATAAATCAGGGCCTCAGTGGCAACTAAGTGAAAAGTCAGCTGTCACGTGCAGTGGATTTTTGTGCAGTGCAGATTCTGAACTTGCGTACTTCAAGAGGCCCTCATATGCAATAATTTAAAAATAAGTAGGGTGACCACCCATCCATAATTTTCACGGAATGTCCGTAATTTTGGCCTGCCGTCCGTTGTCCATGATGAAAGGCTTAATGATAGCATTTGTCCCTAATTTTAGCCTTTCACCTAAAGGACAAAACGTTATTGGTACAGATCAGTTTTCCCAGCTGGACTGAAAGTGAGGGAGTCTCCTGTGCTCTGAGGGAGGGCAGGTCAGACAGATAACAAACAGGCCTGCTTTCCAGGGTGTCTCCCACCCTAAAGAAATGCAAATGTGTGCAACTGGTAAATCTGTAAATGCAAAGGGGGTTGGAAATTTGCATTGACTTTAATCACTTGAAGCTTTCTGATGACATTTAAAGATATTTTATTTTAGAGAGGTACTGTAATAGTATTCCAAGTTGAGCTATGGAGTGTGTGGTTTTAATGGACTGTTTAAAACATTTTTAGTACTAGGTAAAAACTGTATATTATTCTAATCTGTAGTTTAGGAAGACTTTTTTTTACTTAACCGAAATGTATTTGCATATTTTGTAGCAGCCTATATTATAATGTGTGTAATGCATGTTTAAAATAAGGGCTTACACATTCACAGTTCTTTCAGGGACCTCGGTACCTCATAGTACCAACAAACATTGGCAAAGCCCATAGGTCTCGTCTATGCAAGAGTTATGGTTTGGTGTATGCACCAAAGTGGCTGCTGTTGAGCATGGCTAAACATTAGTGGCGTAGTGGAATAGGAGCAAAGGCGTAGAGCACAGTGGTACAAAGTAGAGTGCAGTGAGGTACTGTGCAGTTGTTTGAAGTGCATTGGCATTGAGGGCAGTGGTTTAGAGTGCACTGGCATGGAGTGGCGTGGGGCAGAGTAAAGTGGCATAGAATGCACTGGAGTAGAGTGGCATACATTAGTGTGGCAGAGAGTGCAGGAGTGTAGAGTGGAGTAGACTGCAGAGTAGACTCACGTGGCATAGAGTGCAGTGGGGTAAAGTGGTGCAGAGTGGATTAGTGTATACTGGTGCAGTGCAGAGTATAGTGCTGTAGAGTGCAGTGGCATAGAGTGGAGTGATGCACAGTAGAGTGGTATAGAGTGCTGTGGCGTGGCACGCAGTAGTAGAGAGTAAAGTGGTATAGAGTACAGTGGCAGAGAGTGCAATGTTGCAGAGTAGAATGTCAGTGCAGTGGTGTAGAGTGGTACACAGAGCAGTGGCGTAGAGTATAGTGGTGCAGAGTAAAAGGCAGTGGCGTACAGTGCAGTTGCTTAGAGTGCATTGGCATGGAGTGCAGTGGCATGGAGTGGCATGTGGCAGAGAAGAGTGGCTTAGAGTGCGGTGGAGTAGAGTGGCATACAATAGAGTGGCAGAAAGTGCATCAGTGTAGAGTGGTGCAGTGGCATAGAGTGCAGAATAAACTCGAGTGGCATAGAGTGTAGTAATGTAGAGTAGTGCAGAGAAGAGTATAGTACTGTAAAGTGCAGTGGCATAGAGTGGAGTT
This sequence comes from Pleurodeles waltl, assembly GCF_031143425.1. Taxonomy (NCBI): domain Eukaryota; kingdom Metazoa; phylum Chordata; class Amphibia; order Caudata; family Salamandridae; genus Pleurodeles; species Pleurodeles waltl. Next base: position 1,409,685,971 of record NC_090445.1, on the reverse strand, counting down.
ATGCAGAGTAGGCTGGTATAGAGTGTAGTGGAATAGAGTGTATTGGTGCAGTTGTTTAGATGCATTGGTGTAGAGTGCAATAGGGCAGAGTCACCTAGAGTGCAGTGGTGTAGAATAGATTGTTTCAGAGAAGAGTGCAGTGGCATAGAGTGGAGAGGTGCAGGGTAGGGTGGAATGGCAAAGAATGCAGTCGCACAGAGTGCAGTGGCGTAAAGTGAATTGTTTCACAGTAGAGTGAAGTGGCGTAGAGTGGAGAAGTGCAGGGTAAAGTAGAGTTGCATAGAGTGACATAGAGTGGGATGGCATAGAGTAAAGTGGTGTAGAATGCAGTAGCATAGAGTGCAGTGATGCAGAGTAGATTAGAGTGATGTACAGTGAATCGATGTAGCATGCAGGGGCATAGCCTTGAGTGTTACAGAGTAAGGTGCACCAGTGTAGAGTGTATTAGCATAGAGCGCAGTGGCGTACAGTGCAGTGTTGCAGACTTGCATGAAGTGGAGTTGTGCAGACTAGATTGGTGTTGCCTAGACTGGAGTGGTATAGCATGCAGAGGCGCAGAGCGCAGTGGTGTAGAGAGGCATAAAGTGCATTGGCAGAGAGTAGAGTGGTACAGAGTAGAGTAGAGAGGCGTAGTGTGAAGTAACAGAGTGCAGTGGCCTAGAGTGGAATTGAGAAGAGTGCAGTGTCCCACAGTGCAGTGGCGAGGAGTGGTGTAAAGTGGAGTGATGCAGAGTAGGGTGCAGTGGTGTGAAGTGGTACGGAGCAGAGTGGAGTATGCATGATGTGGTAGCACACTGCCATTACAGACAACACGTTTGTGATTGAAATGACGATTACATTTGCACAGACATGCAGTTTTTTAAATAAAACTGTACAGTGCACATACAATAACGTGTGGATATTGCATCACCTAATGCAATTATTTGTTTTAATCATATACAGGTATTTGTTTCCAGCACAGTCCAGAATTAACAAAAATGTGCTTCATTTGTACTCCTAATTCGGACATATTCTGAAGTTTATTTCAACGTTATCGCATGATAGAAAAAACTCTTTCCTAACCCCAGTAGCCAGCAAGATTGTTGCATAAATCCTCTCAGTTTGAAGTCAGAGAAAGAAAAGTAAACACTAAGGCCCTCATTACAACCCGGTGGTTGGTGCAAACATGGCGGTAATACTGCCAACAGGCTGGCGGTAATTACCGCCAAATTATGACAATGGACTAAAGATCTCAGATAGACAGCTACTTTACCACACCCACCGCCAGGGCGGAAACAACAGCCACCACAGCGGTAGCCGCCTACAGCCAGGCGATAGTCAATGTTCCACCCACCGTATTAAGACACAGGAAACCACCACCTTTTCCAGGGCGGTACCAACGACATCAAAAGGCTGGCGGAAACAGAGCTCAGAAGTGAAAGGAATCACCATTGGAAACACAGGGAACAACCACGCCACCATGGAGCCCGAGCTGCATGTCTTCCCCATGCTCTTCTACGTGCTGCTCCACAAGGAACACCAACGACAGAGAAGACGACGATGGGGAGTACAGCCGCCTAGCACACAAGGGAGGGGGGAGGAAAAAGAGAGTGACACACACACGCACAACACAGACACCCCCCAGCACCATACACACAACCAGATGCAAACGAATACAAGTTATTCCCCCTAAATCGTCTGAATAATGCAAGGACAAAATGAATTTACTAAAGTGAGTGTTATAAGATCAACTCAGTATAAAAATAACTTAGCCAATTTTACAGATATTTACAATTGTACAGTTCAAGGGGCACTGCCCAGTCCACATTTTGCAAGGCCCACGTGGCCACAGGTGAAAGTCCAAGGCCCCACTTTTCACCTGCATCAACACAGAGAGAACATTGCAGGGGCTTCAGTTGGTAAATAGGCAGGCACCTCAGGGGGCAGGCACCTCAGGGGGAATGGGGGGCACCTCAGCCAGGAGATGGAACAACACCACTGGTTCTGGAGGGAGCAACATGCCCTGTGCTTAGTCCTGGGGACTGCAAGGCCACAGTATCTCAAGTGGGTGACTTGCCCACATGTTCTGGTGGGGGCAACATGCCCTGTGCTTGGCCCTGGGGAGTGCAAGGCCACAGTCTCTCAAGTGGGTGTCTTACCCACTGGTTCTCGAGGGTGCATCGTGCCCTGTGCTCTTGATCCTGGGGAGGCTGGGGTTGGTAGGTGTCTTACCCACTGGTTCTGGAAGGGGCATCGTGCTCTGTGCTCTTGATCCTAGGGAGGCTGGGGTTGGTGGGTGTCTTACCCACTGGTTCTGGAGGGGGCATCATGCCCTGTGCTTGATACTGGGGAGTGCAATGTCACAGTCTCTCAGGTGGGTGTCACACCCACTGGATTTGCAGGGGGCAGGCAGCACTGCGGCCCATGGAGGCAGGACTACATACCATCTGCCGGTGGTGACGGCTGCTCAGTGGTGGAAGTGGTTCTGCTGCTGGTGGGGGGAAGCTCCAGCCCATCCCCTGCAGCCTCGGTGCTGCTGCTGGTGGGGGGGATCTTCAGCCCATCCCCTGCAGCCTCGGATGGCTGCCCACTGGTGGAGGTGGTGGTGCTGCTGCTGGTGGGGAGAAGCTCCAGCCCATCCCCTGCAGCCTCGGATGGCTGCACAACCATGGTTGGTGGTGGAGGCTCCGTCAGAGTGCCTGCCCCAAGCCCCTCTCCCTTCCTGCCTGCTGGTGCTGGTTTCTTGGTCTTCCTGGCAGCAGCAGGGGCAGGCTCCTTGCTCTTCCTGGTAGCAGCTGGGGCAGGCTCCTTGCTCTTCCTGGAGCAGCTGGGGCAGGCTCTTTGCTCTGGAGGAGGAGGAGGGTGAGACAGTGGAAATTGTGGATGTTGGTATGTCTGCATCTGGATGGTGTTTATGTGAGTGCCTGTGGGATGATGTGTGGTGCTTCTGTTTGCCTGTGCCACTCTTGTGTGTTGTCATGTGTGCATGCTTGTCTGCCTGTGTGCTTGGGATAGGTTGGGAATGAGGGGAATGGGATTGGGAAGAGGAAGTTGGAGGGTGGAAAAAGGGACAATGGCTGCCATTAGAGAGGAGACCAGAGCCTGGATTGAGCTCTGTTGGGCTGCCAAGCCAGTGTGAATGCCCTCCAAAAATGCATTACTCTGTTGCATCTGGGCTCCCAGCCCCTACAGAGATGGATCTCAGGAGATCAATAGCTTCCTCACTCAGGGCAGCATGGCTAACTGGGGCAGGGCCTGAGGTGCCTGGGGCGAAGGAGATGCCCACCCTCATGGGTGAGCGGGCATCGGCAACTCGCTGAGGGTCTGCTGGGAGGGCGGTGCTGGGACGGGGTTGGCGCTGTACCTGTAGCTGGGGTGGTCACAGCGGTGTCCACCACCACCAGGGAGCTTCCATCAGAGGAGGTATCTGTGTCAGAACTGTCCCCTCTTGTCTCTGCCGTGGTGCTCCCCTCACCCTCCGTCCCATTGGTGCCCTCACCGTCAGTGGACTCTGCCTCCTGGGTCCTGTGGGATGCAACTCCCTCCGACACTGGTGCCTCTTCTCCTCCACCAGATGATGCTAATGCACATGAGAACAGGGTGACAAAACAAAAAGGGGGGAAGAGACAAAGGTTACACTGGGTCAATGGTTGCACCAACACCACCGTTGGCGTACACAGCACACTCATACACAAGGGACATGCCTATGCACTATGCATTGCACTACCAGAGATATTGCTAGCCAGCAAGGCATGGGGAGGGGCACACACCGCCAAATCCAGCACACCTGGGACCCACGCAGCCTTGACCAGTAGTGGATGACTACGACCTAGATAGCAGGATTATCCCTTCATAACCTTAGCCACCAGGGGACCTACGCTGCAATGCCAGGCCTGTCCTAGGGGCACCCACTGACACACATCCCCACCTGGATACCACACTACCATGCATAAGTTGTAATGATGGGCACTGTACTCACCCCCTTGTGGCTGCTGTGATGCCCCCAAGCGCCCATCCAGCCCATGATAGGCCACCGCTAGTATGCGGGCCACCAGGGGGTTCAGGGTTCGACTGGCACCCCTTCCTCATTGGGAGGCCATCCCCAGCTGTGCCTCCGCCGTCTTCCGTGCCCAGCGTCTCAGGTCCTCCCACTGTTTGCAACAGTGGGTGCTCCACCTGCCATAGACCCCCAGGGTCCACATGTCCTTGGCGATGGCACGCCATATACTCTTCTTTTGATGGGCGCTGACCTGCAGAGAAAAAACACACAGGAAAATAGTATTAGTCAAACAGTCCTGCCTGTTACACTTATGGTCCATCATACCCCTTCACATCACCATTTCCACACACATGGCACAGCACACAACCAATACACCGCCCAGGGGACATCCACCCAGCCCCCCTTACACGAGGTTTCACACACAACTCCATGCATTGATGCACATGCATCATGCCCAGATTGTACTCACCTGTTGGTCTGGAGGCCCATGCAGCAGTCTGTACTGGGGTAGGACCCCATCCACCAGTCGCTCCAACTCCGCCAAAGTGAAGGCAGGGGCCCTTTCCCCAGTCACATGGGCCATGGTAGGTTCCAGACACAGGTCACAGCAGCACATGCAGTTTAGGTCCTCTCCTGTTGAAGGTCAAGTAGCAAATGAGGAATCAGATAGAAAATGGCGGTCACGTCCACTGAGGTACATACCGTCACCGCGGGCCCCCATCACCATTGCCCACTGTCCCCCATAGGGCTCAATCATAACCAATGAGGCGTTGCATGGCGGTTCCCGACCGCCTCCCGCAATGGCACACAACGTCAGCGGAATTACCCACTTCCACCTGTCCCTCCACACAGGACAGGCGGATGCCATTTCAGGGGGGAGGGGCAGTCCCTGGATAATTACTGTGTCACTGTTTAATTTTGGACATATATGACAATTTTCACTGACCCATTACAATTTGACAGCATGCATCGTATTGTTGTAGCCCCATTGCTCAGTTTGTGACCAGCTCCTCACTCTTTTGTCCCGTAGATTGCTACTGCTGTGGATGAATAGGAGATGGAGACATACCCCCGTGTACAGACCCCTGGTGGACTTGGCAACAAAGGAGGACAGGCACATCATCCTTACCTATAGACTTGACAGGGCCACAATCACAGAGCTGTGTGCCCAATTGAAGCCTGACCTGACATCTGCTATCTGTTACCTCACTGAGATCCCCCCTCTTGTGCAAGTTTTATCCTTTATCCATTTCCTGGCAACTGGTTCTTTCCAAGTGACAGTGGGATTGGCAGCAGAAATGCCACAGCCAATCTTCTCAATTGTGCTGACCAGAGTGTTGTCTGCCGTGATTAAACACATGTGCAGCTACATTGTGTTTCCCCAGGTGGAAGATTTGGCCACAGTAAAGGCTGACTTCTATGCAATGGGACATATACCAAACATAATTAGTGCAAATGATGGAACATATATTGCATTTGTCCCCCTGTCAAAATGAACAGGTGTACAGAAATCGGAAGAGTTTCCACTCTCTGAATGTACAGATGGTGTGCTTGGTGGACCAGTACATCTCCCATGTCAATGCTAACTATCCTGGGTGGGTGCATGATGCATTTGTCCTGAAGAAAAGCAGCTTCCCAAATGTGATGGTCCAACTACAGAGACATAGGGTGTGGCCAATAGGTGAGCCCTTCTTCCCACCCAGTAGATGTTGGGGTATGATATGGTGTGGGCCATAACGTATGGTGTGTGGCTAAATGTTGTCGCTCAATATGGTTACCCCAACCTATCATGGCTACATACCCCTGTGAGGAATGCCAGGACAAAGGAAGAAGAACGTTATAATGAGGCACATGGGTGAACCAGAAGGATTGTATGAAGAACTTTTGGCCTCCTGAAGGCCAGGTTTCGTTGCCTCCATCTGACAGGTGGATCCCTGTGCGACTCACCCAAGAAGGTCTGCCAGATAACAGTGGCATGATGCATGTTGCACAACCTTGCCTTCTGACACCAAGTACCTTTTCTGCAGGAGGAGGAGGCTGGAGATACCAGTATGGCAGCAGTGGACCCTGTGGACAGTGAGGATAAGGAGGCAGAGGATGAGGATGAGGACAACAGAACAGCAGTGATCAGACAGTACTTCCAATGACACACAGGTAAGACAGTGTTACTTCACATTTCAATGTCAATATTTAGAAATTGTTTGGCACTGGCATGCTGTTATTTCCCACTTCTATGCCCACTTACTGTACCTTTTGGCATTTCATTTTACAGACGTTGGTGCCTGACAGTAGCTCCTGGTGTGATCACTGCAGCCAACTACAGGTCTTTCATATGTGCTCATTTACTGTACAGTTGATTTGCAATGTTTGTACATGGTTAAATGTATACATACTTAAATAATGTGACAATCTCCAAACTTCTATATGTTTCAAGGGTGTTTATTGAAGTGCTAAGATATTGAGGGGCAAGAACAATGGGATGGGATGATAATGGTGGAAATTCCAGGGTAGCGTTCCAGTCTGTAGCACAGGTGCATTGTCCATGGGGACATAGGATGGGGAGCAATGGCAGTTCAAGGTGGACAGGGTGACAGAGTGGGACACAAGGGTGACAATAAGGAGAGTCTTATTTCCTGGTAAGGGTCTTGGCAATAGTCTCTGGCTTCTGCCTGGATCACAGGGAATGTTTGCAGGGTGGTTCTCCTTCTGCAGGGGGAGGGGTGCTGGTGGCCTGTTGGTCCTGTGACGGGCCTCCTGTCCACTAGCCGCAGCAGAGGTGGAAGACAGTTCAGATGTCTGGCTAGTGGCAGGGGCCCGCTGTTGTGAGACTGCCTCCCTCATAATATTGGCCATGTCTGCCAGCACCCCTGCAATGGAGACCAGGGTGGTGTTGATGGCCTGCAAGTACTCCCTGATCCCCTGGTACTGCCTCTCCTGCAGCCGCCTGTTCTCCTGCACATTGTCCAGGATCTGGCCCATTGTGTCTTGGGAATGTTGGTATGCTCCCAGGAACTCTGCAAGTGCCTCCTGGAGAGTCGGTTCCCTTGGCCTGTCCTTCCCCTGGCGCACAGCACTCCTCCCAGTTTCCCTGGTGGCCTGTGCCTCTGTTCCCTGAACCATGTGCCCACTGCCACCAACCCAGGTCCCTGATTGTCTTGGGTATGAGGTGTGCCCTAGGGTCCCTGTAGAGGTGGACACACTGCTGATTGACGTGTCCTGGGGACAGAGGTGTGGGTACGCTGGGATCATGCTGTTGTGGTGTTTCCAGATAGGGGAGGCTCGTGGTTATCTGTGACTGGGCTTGGGTAACTGACTGTCCAGAGGTACCGGAAGGTTGGTCATCCAGATCCAGGTGACCAGAGTTGCTGTCATCACTGTGGGCCTAATCTGTGGGGGTAGTGGATATTGCTGGCACCTCCTCTCCACTGACATTGGCTGGGATACCTGTGGGGATGTAAATGCTGTGTTATTGTTTCTGTGTGTGACATATTGTGCATCAGTGGGTTGCCCTCTTTGGTTGTATCTGCCTTTCACTTGTGTAAGTTGGTATGTGGTGGGATAGCTGATTCTCTGTAGTATGCATGCTTTAGTGATAGGTGCCCATGCAGGACTGTGAGTGGTGTCCAGGCATTGGTAGAGCATGCAGGGCTTGCCATTGGGATGAGTGAGATGTTATGGTGGGGTGTGTGGGATGGAGTGGAGTGATGGGAGTGAGGGTGGTGGTATGTGATGGCATGCAAGTAGGTGGGTAGTAGTAGTAGTATAGAGTTGACTTACCAGAGTCCAGTCCTCCTCCTACTCTGGCCAGGCCCTAGGATGCATGATTGCCAAGACTTGCTCCTCCCATGTTGTTAGTTGTTGGGGAGTCGGTGGGGGTGCACCGCCAGTCCTCTGTTCAGCGAGTTGGTGTCTTGCTGCAACGGGGGTACCTTCCCCTGTAGGTGGTTACACCTCTTCCTGATGTCATCCCTGGTTCTTGGGTGCTGTCCCACGGCATTGACCCTGTCCATGATTCTCTGCCATAGCTCCATCTTCCTGGCTATTGATATCTGCTGCACCTGTGCTCCAAAAAGCTGTGGCTCTACCCTGATGATTTTCTCCACCATGACCCTTAGCTCCTACTCTGAGAATCGGGGGTATCTTTGTGGTGCCATGGGTATTGTGTGAATTGTGTAAGTGAGAGTGTGTAAGGTGATGTGTTGGGGTGTGTGATGTGGGCTGCGTGGTTGGTGTATAGGTGTAGGTAGTGTGTGGCTCTGGTTTTGTCTGCGGTCGTGGTGTCTGCCTCGTGCTAATGGTGTGTAATGGTAAAGGGTTGTGGGTAATGTGGGTATGTGTTTTATAGTGGTGTGGGTGTATGGGTGTGGTGTGTGTATGGGTGTCAGGTGTGTGCTGTTTGAATTGCCCAATGTGGTGTTCTTTTGTTTGAGTTTGTGTTTTTTGAGCGCAGCGGAATGTACCGCCAATGGTTTACTGCCATTGAATGTCTGCCGTTGTGATTTGTGGGTCATAATGTGGTGGGCGTAGTTCTGTTGGCGTAACGGTGTGGGGTTGGATACCGCCAGTTTAACACTGACCTGATCCTGGTGGATTTGTGTCTGAATAGTGACAGTTTGGTGTGTGTGTGTCATACACGGCGGCGGTATGTTGGCAGCAGTCAGCGTGACGGTAAGTGGGATTTACTGCCAATGTCATGATGAGGGCCTAAGTTCCTACCAAGACAAAGCCTGAACTTTGACCTTGTTCTTTGAATGCACAGCAAATGGGATGAGATAAGATTTACAGGCCTGTTTACAGAAAGGGAGCACTTGGAAGGATACTTTAAATAAGGTTTGGGCAAGGGAAGGGACAATGGTAGGTGTGATGGCCTTGAAACAGAACAGTGCTGAAGGGCATTCATTTACTACTGAACAAGGATGTAATGTGACACCTGAATGTAGCATACAAGGAGGCAATCACAAAAAGACCACAGTGAATAATTAGTGCTGTTAAAAAAGAGTAAATAAATGTACTGATAACATAGTGAGGCATGGCCTCTCTTGGGTGTGTCTGTAAAACTGACATTTGTTCTTGAATTTTTGTCCTGAATTTTGACTCTTCATCCTGAATTTCTGTCCAAAAGGTTGACCCTTTCTCCTGAATGTTTTTACAGTCATCTCCATAATTTACCTCAATGCCAGGGGTCACCCTGAGGCAAGGTGAAATAATTTTTTGCCTAGAATCGAAACAGTTTGATCAAGTGGAGAAGCCGTGATTGACAATAGGTTAGCTGGGTGTTTGTTTCTCTGTTTTACATTAAGGGGCATATTTATACTCCGTTTGCGCCGAATTTGCGTCGTTTTTTTCGACGCAAATTCGACGCAAAACTAACTCCATATTTATACTTTGGCATAAGACGCATCTAGCGCCAAAGTTCATGGAGTTAGCGTCATTTTTTTGCGTGAACACCTTCCTTGCGTTAATGATATGCAAGGTAGGCGTTCCCGTCTTAAAAAATGACTCCGATGCATATGCGTCGTATTTATACTCCCGGACAAAAATGACGCCCGGGAGTGGGCGGGTCTAAAAAACCCGCATTAGCGCCGGATTTTAGCGCCTGGGTCAGGGCAGGCGTTAAGGGACCTGTGGCCTCAGAATGAGCCCAGAGGTGCCCTCCCCTGCCCCCAGGGACACCCCCTGCCACCCTTGCTATCCCAGGAGGACACCCAAGCATGGAGGGACCCACCCCAGGGACATTAAGGTAAGTTCAGGTAAGTATTTTTTTAAAAAAAAAATTGTGGCATAGGGGGGCCTGATTTGTGCCCCCCTACATGCCACTATGCCCAATGACCATGCCCAGGGGACAGAAGTCCCCTGGGAATGGCCATTGGGCAAGGGGTCATGACTCCTGTCTTTGCTAAGACAGGAGTCATTTCAATGGGGGTTGGGCGTCGTAAAAAAATGGCGCAAATCGGGTTGAGGCGATATTTTTGCCTCAGCCTGACTTGCACCATTTGTGGACGCCCATACGCCATTTTCCTCCTACGCCGGCGCTGCCTGGTGTACGTCGTTTTTTTTAACGCACACCAGACAGCGCCGGCGGCTAACGCCGGCTAACGTCATTCAATAAATACAGCGCCCGCATGGCGCTTCAGAATGGCGTTAGCCGGCGCTAATTTTTTTGGCGCAAAACTGCGTTGGCGCAGTTTTGCGTCAAAAAGTATAAATATGGCCCTAAATGTGAATGGAGTCTTGTGGACCTCACACACTCATAGGACTCTAGTGGCACCACACCAGCTGTTAACAAACGCACAACCCAGGTGAATCTTCTTTTCAGGACACTGAGATCATATAACTTTCTATTTTAACATTTCAATTTTTAAAGTGGTTTCAACGTTAAAGTTCTATTTAGGACTTTTTTCAGTGCGTATAACATGTACGTTTGTGTTCTTGGGGCAATCACATCACTTGCGTTAAACTATTATAATTTATACAACTGCTTATGATTATATTGAATTAATTTTTTGATTAACATTTGCACTGGGACCAACCATGCCAGACTTTATTGCGGTCGCGGGCCATCACATTGAAGCAATGCCCTTCACCGGAGAACCTGTTACAAAGTTAAATAAATTATATAATTAGCTAAAGTGATCCGCATCTGGCGCCATCTAGTGGAATATGTCATGTTAGCTATTTGCCATTAATATGGACGCCAATAAATATGCTGTGGAACGAGTAGTCCCTCAGAAAAGTGCTTGTCCTGGGGAAGAATCACCCCTCTGCCCCATTCCCTCCCGACCAATTTCTCTAGGGGCATAGCTAGTTATATGCATTGACATGCTACGAGTGCTACGAGATTAAGGTGGTAATCTAATATTTGGGTCCAGAAAACATTTACTGGCTGGCCACCGTCCGATCTCCCCGCGAATTGTGGACGCCATGAAACATGCTGGTGTTGTTGAATGGTGCAGCTCAAACCCTGTGGACCCAAGCCTGCTAAACTGGGAAAAAACAGGGCCTCGTCTGTTTGAATTAACTTTGAACAGTTTAGCACAGCCCTCTCTGCTGTTTATTAATCTTACTTTTAGAAAACGTTCTTCAGAACATGAATATAAATACTGCAAAGTAATGGGAGCCCCGCATCGCCTGTACAGAGATATTTCATGTCAAGTCTGCTGATAGACCAGGTCTTCTTCCACGTGTGATAAAATCAGTCTCAACAGATTATTTTCTTTAGCTGCTTGTGTAGGCTGGGCCTTATCAGGAGTGAATCTGAAGTGCTATTTGATGCCTCAGAGCACATTGTTAACAGCTTTTGAAGAAACGCACAGAGAAAAGACCGGGACATTTTTGTAGATATATTTGTATGTTTACCTATTGAGGTATGTCTATAAAATGGGTTTGTCATTTTTAAGTTTATACATTGGTGTGCTCGATAACATGGATAAATGAAAAGTAGTTCATCCTTCTGTGACTTCAGTGTGTTGGTCTGATGACAAGAGGGGAGGGCAGAATGGCATGTAGAATGAGGGCAGACAAAAATTGTTTCTGGATCGACTGCAGTTAAAAGCCAGGCCAAGACGAGAGCTTAGTTCTCTGTCGTTCGTTCGTCGCTCGCTTCACCCTGAGACAATAACCTGTCAGCAACAAATATAGTCAGTCTGACTCAGGCCAGGAACCACAGCGTTGTATTATCTGTATTATCTATTTTTACCAATGAAACACTCTTCATAGCAATATGTGTTGTGGACCGTTTACATAGAGGTCCAGTGGATTTTCGGTGACGGTTAGAAAAGGGGCCTCTATTTGGCAGTGGTTTGCACCCTGTCCAAGTAGGGACCCTCACTCTAGTTAGGGTAAGGGAGCGACACAGCTAAGATAACCCCTGCTCATCTCCTTGAAAGCTTGGCTCAAGCAATCAGGCTCATACCAGAGGCAATGTGTAAAGCATTTCTACACACACAGTAACACAGTGAAAACACCACAAACGTTCTCCACACCAGTTCAAAACAATAGCCAATATTTATCGAAGATCAAAACAACAAAAATCCAATTTATAGAAGTAAAGATAGGAATTTTCAAAGATTAAGGGCCTCATTATGACTTTGGCAGGCGTTGAGACCGTCAGTTCAGTTTTCTGCCCCCTGGCCCTATTATGTGTTTCCCGTGGGCCAGTGGGCGGAAACAGCATTTCCGCCTACTGTCTCAATGTTAAACTACCCACAACGACGCCGGCTCATAATCGAGCCAGCAGCAATGTTGTGGTACGTTGGGTGCGACAGCACCCGTTGCGCTTTTCACTGCCTGTAATTCAGGCAGTGAAAAGTGCTACAGGGCTGCCAATGGGGGCCCCTGCACTACCCATGCCAGGTGCAGGGGCAGTGCAGGCACCCCAATAGGGCCACAGGCACTGGAACCGCCATGCAAAAGCAGGTGGACACAGGAGTTGTAATCCTGAGGGCAGTGCTGCTTGCAGCGCTGCCCTGGCAGATAAAGACCTCTGGCACCGCAAAGCCATCGGCCAGCGAGAAAGTGGCATTGCTGGCGATCAGCCCAGGGAGCTTTTGCCACGGTCATAATGTGGCTGTTGGACCGACCCCCATGGCAAGTCTGGTGGTCCTAGGACTGCTAGCCTTGTAATGAGGGCCTAAATCTTAGAAAGGAACTTGGAAACACAATAGCTCCAACTGGGGCTATCGCAGCATCTTGACGGATTTGTTCCGAAAAGTCCAATGCTACTCACAAGGGAGTGCAGCCGGTTCATGGAGTCACACAGACCCCAGGTACAGTACCATAGAAAACGATGAGGAAGCAAGGATGTTGCACAGAGGTGAGGCGTCCATGGAATCGGTGCTGTGTCGGTTCCTTACTGCTACTAGGGAGATCAGGTGTTGGTTCCTTACCGCTAGGCAGGAGAGGTGAAGAGCCGGCTCATTGCGGTTGCAGGGAGGAGATGCGGGGCCAGTGGCAAGGCGTTGGTTCCTACCACCCGGTGTGGTCAATGAATTCAGCAGGTCAAGATATGAGGTGTGAACTTTGTGGTGCCACTGTCACACCACGGGGCAACAGATGCTGCAGCGGAGTCAGGTTTACCAGACATTGGGGACACAGCACTCGGGAATCACGCTGTGGCGAGACTTCGGAGACGCTGCAGTGACCTCAGGCCTGTGTTGTAGGTCACGATCCTGGCACTCAGCAGGGACCACAGCTATGGTGCAGGTGGCGGCACAGAGTAGAGGAGTGGCACTGATTCCGAAGTCACTCAGGAGTCGATGTGCTTAGTTTCTTCTTGGTTACACCAGAACTCGCTTCCAAAGGTCCAGGCACTGGATTTAGCACCACTTCGGAAGTCAGGACTCCTAGAAAGAGAGCCCAGGCGCTGGTAGGTGAAGTCTTTGATGGCCCGAGACTTCTTAACAGGAGGCAAGTTCAGTGCAAGCCCTTGGAGAAACTTGGAAAGCAGGATGTACAAAGCAAAGTCCTTTCACTCCCAGGACAGAAGCTGCAAGCAGCAGGCCAGCACAACAAAGCAACAGGCAGAGTGGGAGTCTCTCCTACAGCATCCAGCTCTTCTTCCTGGCAGAATGTCTCAGTCCAGAAGTGTTCTAACTATGTCGGGTCAGAGGTCCAGTACTTGTACCCATTTCTGTCTCTGAAGTAGGCAAACTTCAAAGAAAAGTATTTGTAGTGCACAAGACACTTCCCTTCCCTGCCCTGGTCCCAGACACACTCCAGGGTGTTGGAGACTGCTTTGTGTGAGGACAGGCACATCTCTATCCAGGTGGAAGTGTCAGCTCCTCCCACCACTCTAGCTCAGGAAAACCCATCAGCCTGGTGATGAGCCATCAGGATATGCCGGGCACACCTCAGCTCCCTTTGTGTGACAGTCTAGTGTGAATGCTCAAACTTCCTAACTGCCATCCTGACCCAGATGTGTTTTTTTCCACAGACAGGAAGAGGCACAGGCGATTAAGCAAAAAAAATGCCCACTTTCTAAAAGTGGCTTTTTCAAATTTATAATTCAAAAACAAACTTCAGTTCAGTGACCCCAAACTCTATATCTACATCTGCTCCAAATGGGAATTCGTACTTAAAAGATATTTCAAGGTAATCCCTTAGTTACCCTGTGGGAGAGATAGGCCTTGCAATAGTGAAACTGAAATTAGTAGTATTTCACTACCAGTACATGTAACCCCAGTACATGTCCTACCCTGCCCCTGCCCCTTGGGCAGCCTGGGCCTACTTTAGGGGTGACATACATGTAGTAAAAGGTGGAGATTTAGGCCTAGCAAGTGGGTGCTCTTGCCAGGTCGACATGACAGTGTACAACTGCACACACAGGCACGGCAGTGTCAGGTGTGATACATGTTTGCAGGGCTACTCATGTGGGTGGCACAGTCAGTGCTGCAGGCAAACTAGTAGCATTTGATTTACAGGCCCTGGACACACCTGATGCACTATACTATGGACTCACTAGTAAATCAAATATGTCAATCATGGATACATTAATCACCAATGCATTTTAGACAGAGAGCATATGCACATTAGCACTGGTTAGCAATGGTAAAGTGCCCATAGTCCTACAGCCAACCAAAACAAGTCAGAAAAATAGGAGAAGGCAAAAATGCTCGGGGATAACCCTGCCAAAAGGGCCAGGTGCAACACAACCCCGGTCCAGCCTAAAGCCAGGGTACAGTAATCAATACCTTGAAGGCCATTTTTCCTTAGGGAGATAGAACATGGACCCTGGCCCACCACAGCAGGGACACAATCCAGTTCTATGCCTTTCTGAACCCAGTTGGATTCGTCTGTTCATAAATTCAGGGCCCACTAAGCTAACCCATGGGGAATCCTTTTCCTCACCTAAAGAACCCATCTGTGCAGCACCTAACCTTACTTTGCTCACAGATGTATCCCAGTAGGCAGACAGTACCACCACGACCAACATAGCAGTGTGGCTCATTCCACACTCGGAGTGTGACTCCTGTCCCTAACCCAAGGACAACTCTATCCACAAGGACAGCAACCCACAGTGGCCACTGACAGCTGTCAGTGATGAGAGCCAGGCCTCAGCCCTTTCAAGGCTCTCTGACCTCTGTGGTTTCTCAGAGTGGGGGGCAGTAGCCCCAGGTGACTGGCACTCCTTGTCCACTCTCCCTCCCACCGGTTCAGGGGTGGTATCCTGAGACTGGTCCTCCAACTCAGGGCTGTACCCTTATGCTAAGCATGTGCCTGGTAAGCCGGGACTACCAGGGGGGTACAACCACCCCATCCCCAAAGGAAACACATTCCTCATGTGCTGCATGAGAGTCTGTCTGGTGCAGGTCTCCAGACCCCTGTCCATTTGACAGAGCATCAAACCCTCCCAAGTCAAAAGTTGCATCATCAGGGTCATTTCTGAGGGGCTCTGACCTCAGAGCCACCTATCCCTGATGCACTGGTTCTTCCTCTGGAGACTGTCTCCCCTTCTCAACCCTCCACCTGGACTTCTGTACCCTCTTCTCTGGAGTGGTGCTGCCAGACAACAGAACTGGTGGGATGCTTGTGACGGTGCCCCCTCAAGTTCTCCTGACACTATGAGACTCCCATCAATGGGTGGTCCCCTGGTACAGACCAGGTCCTCCTTCCTTTGTCCCCTCTGAGAGCCATGAAAGTACTGAGACTAGAGACAGGACACCTGGAGCCTCTGCCCACTCTGACCCCTTCTCCTACTCTTGACATGGGACCCTTCTCCCCCCTACTACACTGGGACTTGTGTTGGTCACAGCAACCCTCACCCTCACTCTGCTGGGGAAAACCTGAGCCACCCTCCTTGGGATCACTCCCCAATGCCACTGCAGACTCTGGGACTCACCCAGAGGACTGCCTCCAGTGTAAGCTCCCTGGGGTCAGAGAACTCACACGCCACCAGGTGTTGGCATAGCTCTGTAAAACAGGGACTGAACATATGCTCTTCAGCAGTCCAATTATACAGCCCCTCACATGTGTTAACCATACTGCCCCACACTCAACTATCCAGTGCCTTGAAAAAGTACCCTGCATCATCCCGCATCTGGTGAGACAGCATCTGACTGCCCTTCAAACTCACATTACCCTCCTCTGAGGTGACTCCATACTCCCCTACCAGGGCTTCCATCATGGGGTGCACCTCTCCCTGTCACTCCCTTCTAGAGCCAGTAGAGTGTCCCTCCCACCACCAGGAATATGACCCGTGGTGCCAGTTCTCCAATCCACCTCAGGAATCCTGCACACCTTTGGAGTTGCCTCATATGCATGAAACCAATGGTGTATGTGACCACCCCCTCCTTAAAAACCAAGGGCCTCATTAGGAGTTTGGCAGTTGGACCCCTAGACCACCATGTTGGCGGTCCTAAAAAGACCACCATGTTTGTTACAGTCTGCTTTATTACGAGTTATACAGGCAAGACCGCCAACCAAACAGTCAGACCGGCGGCAGCACGGAAGCCTGAAAATAGTCAGTACGACCTCCAGCATCCACAGCATAGTGACCGACTACTGCCCTTAATACAAGCACAAAGTCGCTGTGGCAAACCACAGCAGTCTTCGGTAACCAAAGTAATATCCAACCACATATTGGATGGATTTGAAAACAACACCGCTGATGCACATTGACACACTGGACACATCTGCAAAAGACACTATAAAACACATTGCTTAACATACCACAATCTTCTGCATTTCACAGCAATACCCAGCACAACAGTGAATTTACTAATCCATACACCATAAATTAGGTACCCCTTTTTGTCAATGTCCCATACAGCACCCTTCACACACTTCACTCCATTCACACCATATTTCACTTCCCCTGTTTAGTAAGTCACTTTTACCTGTTTTTATAAAAAAAGAATTCCACCATGTCACGTTCAAGAAATTCACATTTTTCAGAAGATGAGTTGAGAGTCATGGTGGATGAAATTATAAGAGTAGGGCCACAATTGTTTGGAGCACAGATCCAGTACACTCCTCTTAATAGGAAAATCGAAATGTGGGACAGGATAGTTGACAGAGTGAATGCCATCGGAGCCATGCTGCGCACAAAGGACGACATTAGGAAGAGGTGGAACGACCTCAGGGGCAAGGTCCGTTTCCTGGTTTCCCGTCACCAGCTGCAGGCCAAGAAGACTGGTGGCGGCCCTCCTAGGGTCCCATTACATCTCTTTCCCTGGGAGGAGAAGGTCTTGGCCATCCTGCATCTTGAGGGCTTGACAGGAATACCTGGGGTAGTAGAGTCTGGTAAGTTGCCACACTAAAAATGTCACAAAAATACTATGTCATGCATGCTCATAACTCACCTTTTGCCCCATTTACTGTTCACTTGTCCAAAGACCCCGTTTGTGAACTCCCAATTAAAGTGTACTCATCTGGAGGGAGAACATTTGTCAAGTGTGTGTAGTGCAGGGCGTTACATGACTACAACTCCCAGGAGGCACTGTTACTGTTACTCAAACCACCCGCCCATGTTTCCTTCTCCAAATACCCTTGTTTGTTAACTCCCAAATGAAGTGTACTCCCCTGGGATTGTTAACATTTGTGTAGGGTGCATAGTACAAGGACTAACATGACTGCAACCCCACAGTTTTAATAACTCCAATCACCAGCACAGTGTCCTCTTCTCCAAATACACCCGTTTGTGATCTCCCAATTGAAGTGTACTCACCTGGGAGAATACCATGGGCTAACTGTTGGAAAGTAGAGGGAGTGACATGACTGCCAATAGCCGCTGTTTCTCCAAAACCAAACACCTGCCCAGTGTACACTTTCCCATATACCCCTGTTTGTCATCTCTCTAATGCCTTTCAGTCACCTGGGAGAATAACATTTCTCAAATGTTGGGAAGTAGCGGGAGTGATCTGACTGCAAAGCCCAATAGGCACTGTTACTCCAAGTCAAAACCCCAACCCAGTGTTTCCATCTACAAATACCCTTGTTTGTCAACTCACAAATGCAGTATACTCACCTGGGGGAGCAACATATGGATGGTGTTTGTAGTAAAAAGACTAACATGATTGCAACTCCCAGGAGGCTCTGATACTGTCACCCCAGCCACCAGCACAGTGTCCTCCTCTCAAAATACCCTTGTTTGGTAACTTCCAAATTAAGTTTATTCACCTGGGGGGATGTCATATGTATAGTGTGTGTAGTGGAGAGAGTGATCTGAATGCAAAACACAATAGGCCCTGTTCCAGTATCTCCTGACACCAGCACAGGGTTCCCTTGTTCAAAGACTCCTGATGGCCAACTCATTAATTAGGTTTATTCACCTTCGGAGATGACATTGGTTGTGTGTGTAAAGTAGATAGAATAACCTGACAGCAACTCACTGGAGGCAATGTTTCTCTGACTCCAAAGACCAGAAAAGTGTACATTAGATCAAAGAGCTGAGGTTGGCAAATCACAATGTAAATTTAGTCAGATGTGAGGATATCATTTGTAAAGTGTGTGTAGTAGAGGGGGTGACCTGACTGCTCAGGGCAGGAGGCTCTGTATCTCTCACTCCAGACACAAGCCTAGGGTCAATATGCCCAAATAGCCATGTATATGAAATCTCAATTGAAGTTCACTCTCCTGGGAGGATACCATATGACAAAATGTGGGAAGTAGATGGAATGACCAGATTGCAAATCCCAAATGGTCCTGTTTCCCTATTCCAACAAGAAAACCAGTTTCACTTGCCCAATTCCATCTAGAAGAGAACTCCCAAATGAACTCTATATACCTGGGAGGATGAGAATTATCAAGTGTGTGCAGTAGAGACAGTGACGTGACTGTAACTCCCAGGAGGCACTGTTTCCCCAACTCAAAACACCCCACCAGTGGCCACTTGATCAAATATCCCTGCCTGCTAAGTCATATTTGAAGTTTACTTATCTGGGAGTGACCAAGATACAGATCATGCCCAACCCTGAGATGTTCCTGGCTACCGAGCTCCATCTTGACCTGCTGACCCAAGATAAAACTATTGAGGACAAGAACGAGAGGGGAACATGGCAGCCGCCTGAGGAACCGGTCGCGGGGGACGCCGCTCCTGAAAAAACAATATGATAATCCCTTACCGTGATGGAACCTTGATTGAAGGGATCTGATTTCTTTTCTCTCCGTTTTTTCTTTTCTTTTTTCTTCCGATTTCGGCGGCAGTGAAGGACAGTGAGGACGAAGGAGCTGGCGGGGAGACAGCACTCCTGGGAGCACAGAGCTCCGTTGCTGAGTGCCTCTCTGAAGCTCAACCGAGTCAGAGAGGCTGTGGCTCGTGTTTCCCTCTGGGGGAATCAAGGTAGAGCCAGCACAAGCGTGGATATTGGGGGAAGCAAGAACAGGTGCTTTAGGAGTGTGCAGCAGGCGGAGGACTTGGGGACTATTGAGTTTGGTAGGAAAGCACCAAGATTGGAATGCTTTTTTCAGGTTAATGTTAAACATTTTGTAGAAACTTTATCAGAATTTATGGTGGATAGGGTAAAAGGGCAGGTGGGGTTTGGGAAAGAAGGGGGGAAGGTGGCATTTAGAAATTGTGCTGGTCAAGTAGCGTATTCCCTCCGCAGCGCTAAGAAAAGTAAGAAAAAAGTGGAAATTGAAGGTCTGGGCCCCTCGCCTCAGAAATCGTCCTTTGTGAAAAAAAAAGCAGCGCAAGATAATAGATCTGTTGGGGGACAATTGGATGCAAAAAGTGTTGGTGGGCTGAGTTACAGGAATGCGCGTGTCACCCCTTCAGTTAGGTCGTATTTTCGATAATTGCCAGGCGGGCCCAGGGTGTTAGCCGGAGGGGCGAATACGCAAGAGTTGGACAAAATGGACAGACTAGAGGGTGCCGCTAGGCCAGAGGGCAGAGGCTCAGACCCCCGGGTGGATGGGGGAAGTGGGTTACAGCATCCGCTTCCTGTGAATTCCATAGAAAGGCAAACAGAAGCAAATGTGGTGCAGGTTTCCCAACCCGTCCGAGAGGATAATGGGCAATCAATTGCGAATATGTTAAAAGCGTTATCCATGGAACTGAAGCACAGCATTGAGACATCTAATGCCAATCAGGTGGAGATAAGGGGTCTCTGTGAAGATCTGGGGAAGAAAATTGACGATCTGGCAGGGCGTACTGCCGCTTTGGAGGAGGAAGTGGAGGAGTTAAAAGTAGTGGTAGAAGAAAATAAGGAGCAGATAAGATGTTTAAAAGAAGGAGAAACAGGGGTGATGGCTAAAATGGAATCTCTGGAAAATAATTTGAGGAGGAATAACTTGAGGTTTCTTAGGGTCCCAGAGGGGCTGGAAGAAGGTGACTTAAAAGAGTTTTTGGTGTGTCTGATAAAGAAAGAGGTGAATGTGGAAATATCAGAGGAAGATATTGCCAAAGACATTCAAATGGTACACCGGGTTCCGGCTAAAATGCCTTCCAACAGGGTTAGACCTAGGAAAATCTTAGCTTACTTTCAGACATACTCCTTGAAGGAACGTGAAAATGCAGGGTCAGATCTGGGTAATGATGTCCCAATGGGGTTATATGATGTTTGGAGGGATAAAAGGGGGTCACAGAGTGATTATTCTTATTATAACAAGAAGTACCAGCATCATTCCAGAATTGACTATTTTTGTTGGATATGGGTTTGAGGGACTTGGTTAAATCAGTTGTACATATTGGGGCCCATTCATCAGATCATTCGGCGGGTTTGTTTAGTTCCTAGGTTGCCAACAAAAAGGAGGGAACATAGGTGGACTCTAGATAGAACCTTGTTTCTGGAGGATGAGGTGGTTACGGAACTGCGGGCGGATTCAGAGGAATGTTTTAGGATAAATTTGGGCTCAGCCCCCTTGGCGATAGTTTGGGATACATTTAAGGCCTTCTTGAGGGGTTGTCTGATTAGAATTGCTGCATATAGGAGGAAATTATATAATGTAGAACTAAGTAGGTTGGAGACTCAAATACGACAATGTGAGCAGGGAATGTTAAGTAAGGAGCAGGGTGAGGGGTTCAACAACTTTGTTAAGCAATGTCAGACAGCTAGCTTGGAGTTAGCAGCTCTTTTGGATCGCATTGATTGAGATGTGAAGCTAATAGGGTGATGCATTTTGAGTATAGTGAGAATTGTAGTAAATTGTTGGCCTGGAAGATAAAATCCGATAGGGTCAGGAACTGGGTGACAGAAATTCGAGATGAGAACTCGGGTGAGATTAGTAAAGATGCTGAGCAGGTAGAAGAGGTTTTTTTTAACTTCTTTAAGGATCTATATACGGAAGATCTGAAGTCGTCGGAGGAGAAATTGAAGGAGTGGCTTGGAGTATTAGAGCTACCGACTCTGGATTAAGAGGAGAGAAGGTTGGTTAATGAGCCAGTATGGCTTAGTGAGGTAGAAAGGGTCATCTTAGCTGGTAAATTGGGGAAGGCAGCAGGACCAGATGGGTTACCGATGGAGTTTGATGGAGCTCTGGGTAGCAGCATTTTAAAAATCCTGAAGCAATTATGTGACAAGATTATGGGGGGAGATGAGGATCTTCCTCCATCTTGGAAAGCAGCGATTATTACGCTAATTTTAAAGCCCGGTAAGGACCCCAGGAAGTGTGATTCATATCGCCCAATCTCACTGTTAAATTGTGACTATAAAATCTTTGCTAAACTCCTGGCTGATAGATTGGCGATGGTAATGGGGAAACTTATACACACAGACCAGAGAGGGTTTCTGAAGGGTAGGCATATGCAGGATTTGAGACAGGGATTGGTAGGGTCGATTGATTTAGCTACGTCATTACATATGCCTTTGGCGGTGGTAATGGTGGATGCAACAAAAGCATTTGATAGGGTTAATTGGAGTTATTTGATGAAGGTATGTGAATTATATAAAATCGGAGGTCAATTTATTAGAATACTGAAGAAGATCTATCAGGACCCAAGCGCAAGAATATTGGTTAACGAGACACTTACTCCTTTAGTAAAGATAGAAAGAGGGATGAGACAGGGGTGCCCATTATCCCCCCTATTATTTGATCTGTATATTGAACCATTAGCCTGTAGAATTAGGAAAGATAAGAGAATACCGCCTTTCCGTTGTGGAGACCTGGTTAAACAGGCTTCTTTATATGCGGATGATCTAATGATTTATACAGCGAATCTAAGCCAGGCTAATCCGGTTCTACAGGTGTTAACGGAGGATTTTGGGGAGATCTCTGGTTATGCGGTTAACAATCAAAAGACTGAGGTTATGGCGTGGGACATGGAACTAAATGATGAGGTGGCAAATGTAAAAAAGAAGTCAAATATTTGGGGATTACGGTAACATAGGATTTATGTAAAATGGCGTAAATAAACCTTGCTCGGGTTACAAGGAGGTGGACTTTTTACTAAGGAAATGGCTAAATCTCCCACTCACTATAATAGGTTGGATTAATGTGGTAAAAATGGTGATAGTCCCTTAATTAACTTTCATTTTTAATGCATTGCCATTAATGTTTAACAAGGTGGCTTTAAAGAAGTTGCAGGGGAAAATCAGTAGTTTTATTTGGGCATCAAAAGGTGTTCGTATATCATGGAAAAAGCTCAGGAGAAAGAGAAAAAGGTGGGCTGGCAGCTCCTGATATACAGTACTATACATGGGCATATTTGTTAAAAAATGTAAGACTGAGTTTTGTTGCATGACATCGTTCTGAGCTGGGGCAGGTATTATCTGTTATGATGGAAGGCCAGAAGGCTCAAAGAAGTTTTTTGTATAAATTTGGGGATCCGAAGTTCTTCAAAAATATTTGATTTAAGATCTTATATGATTGGGCAGTGTTGTGGTATGATGTGAGGAAGATTACGAAGTTGTCATATTATAATGAATATGTGCCGATTTGGGACTCCCCTGGATCCCCGGAGTGGACTAAAGATGCCCTGGCTATTCCCCTGAAAGAGGCAGGTTTGTTGCATTGGAAACATCTTTGTTATAATGGTGAACTTAGAGATTTTGATAATCTTAACATTGAGGTAGGAGGAGTGCTGTCTAAGTTCAAATATCTTCAGATGAAGTCCTGGGTTGGGAATGTAGCAGAGGAAGTGGGAAGTACTAATGGACTGGTGGACCAGATGCAAATGGATACCTCGATGAAGAAGGAAGTGGCGAAATGGTATTGGCTGATGTTGGATATCGTGGATGGGAAATTTAACCTTCCGGAAGAAAATTGGAGGGAGTGCTTGCTGGAGCTGCAGCTTAAAGACCTTTGGCAAGTATCTACTACACTTTTGTATAACACGGTTAAACCTGCCACGTTAAGGAGTAATCATCTGTTCTCTATCCACAGAGCCTTTTGGACTCCTAAAGAATTGTCCAGGTTGAGACAAGAAAACGTTTTGGCAAGAGGTGGGGGATGCAGTTAATGACATTCTTCCCTCAAGCCCAAAGGTAAGACCTTCGATTGTGATGTTTGGTTGCTCAGATGAGACACAGAATGTGGGTAGAGATGGAGCTAAACTGTTGTTTTAAATGTTGTTGGTGGCGAGAAGGGAGATTTGTAGAAAATGGATCACTCCTGTGCCCCTCTACCTTTAATGAATGGAAAAACTCTTTAATTTACTATCATAAGTTTGACTGTTATAAAGATTGTAAAAGTATCAGATTTTGGAAGCCGTTGAAGCAATGGTTGGGAAGTGGGGAGGTATAGATAGGAGGTGTTCCTATGATTATATCCTTCCCTCTTCTGTCCGCACCAGAGTTTTGGATGGAAGGTTGTCCCAGACAGGGGTGACATGGTTAGGGGTCAGAGGAGTGCAGTTGGGTGAGAACCTTTGCTGCCCCACCCCCCCTACTGGTCATGTGAGGGAATTTGGGAAGAAATGTGAGGATCAAAAAAAAAAAAAAAAACTATTGAGGACAGGCAGGGCAGCTTATCCAGTGTGCAAAACAATGATCTCAGCCCCTCATGATGCATCACCAGAATGTTATTGGCAGCCAACACATTAGCACTGCAGTAACCACATGATGACTCCTCTCTCATATGCTACAAACTCCTGGGTCTAACTGCATCACTTTCGAGAAGGTCTCAAAATGGGCCAAAAACCTTGTTTGCCTAGCCACTGTTTAGCATGCACTGGTGTCAAGATTACATTTTCAGGCCATTCCCCCAAGGGATAATGGTTTGTACATTTCAGCAGCTATTTCAGGCAAGGAGATCTGAAATGCTCCATAAATCTCATGTCAATACAACCAATATCATGTGTACATGTCACAATAGGATTAGCTTCAAATCAACTATGTACAAGGTCTTTGTAAAATGTCTCAGTAAACCTTTGGAGGTAGATATCACAATGCAACCGGTAATATTGTATCTTTCACATCAACAGGTCAAGCTGCCACTGGCCACTGAAGAGACTGCCACTACCCCCATGGATGAAGCCCTCAGTGATGAAGATACTCCTAGACAGTTCTGGCCCATCTGGGCAACCTGGTCAGACACCAACAGTGAATTTCACTGCGGACACTACATCACCTCCCAGCCCAGTTGCCTCCACATCACGGGCAACCATGCGCCCCCCCTCAACCTGTGTCCCTAGCACAGTGTCAGCCATCATGTGCCCCAGGCACTTGAGTTGCAGCACAACACCTCTGACAATGATGGTCCAAGAACCAGTGGGAGAGGGCACATCTGTGGAAGGGGAACAGGCCCCTAGGGATAGGGTGCATAGGTGGGATGCTGTGGCCCAGCTCGGTGAGGCCATTAGAGTTTCTCTTGGCCAGGACACCACCAGCCACTACTTGGGGGTCTATCAGGAGTCCCAAGCAGTGATGGGCCAGGTACTTTCAGATCTCTGGGAAATGAAGCAGCCTGCAGAGGGACTTCCATCTGGAAATGCATGAACAGTGTAAGGCTCACAATACCAACATGGCCTCCCTAATAGGGGTGCTGAGGGACATTAACACCACCCTGAGCAGGGATCGACAACAACACTCTACCCCTTCCTTTATCGCATCTACACCAGGGCTTTCATCTGTGCCAGCCACTGGAAGAGAGGCCCTGTCAGTGGAAGAACCTGCCCCAGACACCCCACCTCTGTAGCAGCAGATTTACCCCACACAAGCGGGACATCCAGCAAGGAATCCAGGAGGTACAGATGGCAAGATACCCACCACTGACAGCAGGTGCACTTTTTCAAAATGACCTCCTTTGTGTGTCACATATTCACTCTGTTGACTGTTCTTCAACCACCTTCCATTTCCAGTGAGAGGAGTACACTGGACTTTGGACTTTAGTGTTCCATAGTGGCTCACATCACAATACAGATCGATGGAGCATAGACTACCTGATGAAAGTAAGCTTGCTAAGTCATCGTAGGCCATGAGCAGGGTAGTGGGTTAGTCTGCAGATGGAAATATATATGTGTGTAGTCATGTCCACTATGGGAAGCCATCACCCGGAAAGGTGCGGGCCCTGGGAGTCCTTAGGAGATGGAGCTCCAACTATAGGAAAAGGTGGAAGGACCTGAAACGCTGAGCCAGGAAAATCGCAGGTGATGTCCTCTCAAAGTGAGCAAGGGTGCCCATCGGACCATGACCCCCCTAATAGCCCGCATTCAGGCGGTGGCCTATCTAGAGCTTGATTGGTGTTTGAGAGTAGCACCTCAGCCACAAGGGGGTGAGCACAGAGCATATTCCTGCTTGTCTCATTGCCAAGTGAATGTGTTAGGTCCTGACAGCTCCCCCTAACAATTAGGGATGAGCCATGTGTCACACAATAGATTAATTATTGTTTGTGTAGATATGTCATATGTTGAATACTGATGTGCCTTGCCTATCGGCCCAGGCACCTAGGACACAACTGTGCACAATCCACAAACCACTTGCTCTCCAAGGATGACATATAGCTGTGTACAGTGATCAATCAAGTACTGTTTGTTGTTGTAGTGTGTGCAAATTCTATGCAACAGAACACTACTCCTCAATGTTACAGGCCAAAGGTAAGTAAGTGATGGATCACTGTTCTCAGCCATGTGTCTGGGTAATTGACTATATTGGCATCTGCCACCCAGAAGCTATGTGTCTTCAGCATATGATGGATGTTGGTGCCGCACTGCAGTCTGTAATGTAAAGATGGCCATCACACATGTGACAGAACCTGCACTGTACTTTGGGTGCAGTTACCTATCAGTACTTTCACTTGGTGAGTGGGGAATGTCCATTGACATGATTTATGTGCCATCACTGTTGCCAACATTCCTTGTGCCTACATGTCAGCATGTGTCCCTTTCTCTTTTGGAAAACATTTCTAAGCTGCTGTATCATACATGGTCTACATGTTTTGATGGGATGATGTCTGTGTTCCTTCACATAGATGTGCATGGCAAACTGTGTGTGAGCTTGGCCATTTTCAATGGGGATGCATTTAATGTTGCGTCACATACAGGAATGTGTCAACATTGTTTAGTGGCTGAAACATTCCCTCATCTGTCATAGCATGTCATTTGGCATGCACAACTGCAGTAGAAATGAGAAACATAATAGGTAGGCCTAGTTTTGGGCCACAATGTGCATTTCTATGCCCTTGATGTGGCAGCATGTAGCAAAGTTCACTGGACATGTGCCATGGATAAGGTTTGTGACCTGACTGTTGGTATGCATCATGGAGTGACTTGCAGTTATGTTGAAATCACATGTGTCTGGGTACAAGCATTCATCCACAGACAGTCATCGGGGTCTATATGACCATAACGGAGACAATGATGCAGCTTCCAATTAGGCAACATGATGAAGGCGTTCAACAAATACTTGCAAATCTCTGGGCCTCTCCAACAACCAAGGGACTAATGGTGTCTACTGATGCACTCAGAGTATGTCATTGTAATGGGTGCCAGACATTAGTGGTGGTTACCCTGGAAGTTACTGATTCCATGTGTTGTGGATTTTGGGGACATCTCTCCCTGACATATTCCACATGATGTCTAAAGTGTCCATTTCCATGCCACATGTGTGGCCTAATTGAGCAACATTAGTACTACATCCATGAGTCTATTGAGACAAATATCACTTGGTGAAGTGCGCATTGCTGATATGTTTCCAGTGTGACATGAGTATTTCCATGTCACTGTCTCCAGGCTATAGCACTTTCGTCATCAACATGGAAGGATTTTTTTAGCATTATTTCTTATTGTTGGGTCATTATGTATTTAACAAATAGATGTGGGCATTACCTGGTGTGGGATCTGTGGGAATGCATTTGGCATTGTATTGTATGACAGCAGGCAACTGAGGTCTGCTCCATGGGACAAAGCTTTGTGGGTGAGGTCTCCTACTTGTTGAATGGTTAATTTGATTGCACAACTTCAGCTATGCGATTGTAGTTGTCTGAGATCATGATTTTCCCGTGGGTAACTGTGCATACGGTATGGCACATGTATGGGTCACTTAGGTGGAGTTTGATGCTGTGGCCTACTTGATATCATGGTAATGTTTGCTAATCAGATCTGTTCAAGTGTGATCATGGACATGTGATGAACCTATTTCTCTTTGTATTTGCAGTATCAGCACCGGCAAGCGAAGGAGACGGGGCACAGCTGAGTGGGGAAGCATCTGGCCACAGTGGGACCCAGTGGCCCAGAGGGTGAGGGGAGTGCCATGGGGGAGATCGGAACATCCTCTTCATCATTGGATTGTTTCTACCAGTGAACACTCCGAGGTGGTGGCTGACCCATTTGGCATCACCCTGTACCATCTTTGTCCAACACCCTGTTCTACCACCATCCCTCCCTTTTGCTCTCCACCTATTTGCTTGTGCCTGCTCACCCAAGAGGGTGGGAGTCTTGTTTGCCGCAGGCACCTCCACCCCAGCCCATTTCCCTGGCTGCCCTCAGTGAGGAGGCTATTGACCTCCTGAGAAGCATCTCAGTGGGTCCGACAGCCATTGTGAATGCCATCCAGGGACTGGCAACTCAACTCCAGCAAACAAATGCATTCATGAAAGGCATTCATGGTGCAGTCTCTGGCCTACAGAGATCTTTTCAGGCTCTGGCCTCCACACTGGTGGCAGCCAGTCATCTCCACCTTCCGCACCCATCCACCTCCCTCTTCCTCATCTAAATCCCCTGTCCCCTACCTACACAAAGTACACAGACCGATCCGCACGCATCCACCTCAACACACAAGAGCAACACTCAGACACAAGCACCTCAAAACACACTGGCACAAAAGCAAACAACAGACCTCACAGACACAACAGCAGTCATCACTTCCCCAGTCACCCCCACCACCCCCACCACCCCCAAAATAACACACACGACATCAAGCATATCCACAGGCACCACCACAACAGTCAGTGACACACCCACCACACACAGCAAACCCGAACACCACACCAACTGACACCCAGACATCCACCACACGCACCATACCCGCAGAAACCACCCAGACATACAGATATCCACCACTACCAGCATACCCACAGATACCACCCCAACACACACACACATCGACCACTCCATCCCTCAGCACCCCCACCTTCCAGATCCCCAAGACACAGAAACACACTCACTCACCCACACAACAGACACCACCCAAAAACAAGCATACCCCCTAGAAGCGCACACCCACAATACCCACACTGACAGATCAGACAACCACTTGCTTAACCTCCAAATCCCCTCTTTCAGCTGACCATCCCTGTGTCCCTAAGAAAGTTTTCTGTTGGACATTGACCTTTCCCCTCTTCCCTCCAACCCAGTTCTAAACCCAAGAGGCCCCTGCCCACCTCCCAACCCCTCCCTTGCACCCCCAAGGGATCCCCTGCCTACCTGCAACTACCCATAACTCTCCTCCCAGAAGAAGCACACCCCTCCCAAAAAGCAGTCCACCCCTCCCAAGACCAAACTCCCCTCCCAAATGTGACCCCCCCAAAGATGATCCCTGAGGTGCCTGTCTGCTCACTAGTTGCCCCTTCCTGTGGAGGTACCCTGGGAGTTAGGAGTCAAGTGACACCACCATGATGTGCCTGTGCCAAAGCATTTGGACTGGTCAAAGGCCTATAACTATTGGAAGTTGGTTTAAAATAAACCCAAACAGTTTTTTAGGGGTTTTACATTTGTCCTGCTAATCCTTTCTACCTTTCTGTTGCTCCTTAGGGATGTGTGTTGTCTGCCTACAGTTGTGTGTGTTTCAGCCTGCTTGCTGATCAATTTGCTATTGTTTTCAATGTCTGACATTGTGGGCAGTGTTGGTATCCCCCAAGACAAGGTCCATTTAGCTGTGTACCTTGCAGCTCCTTCATGTAGAGATATGTCCCATGCAGCTGGAGTTGTATGTTCATTGTTGACTTGCACTTCCACATTGTGCAGATAAGCATGTCATTTGGGTCCAGTATTGTTTGTCCCAGAGATACCCGAAGGGCCAGTTCCTGTGCAAATGTTTTTTGAGGGTGTGTGCAAAGCCATATGTGTCCCAGTGCAGCCTCCTTTCCTGAATGTTCCTGCTGGCCCCATCCCTGTTGTGCATGTATTGTTTGTAAAGTGAGCTTTGCATATTTGTCTTTCTAACTATTGTACATCCCACTGTCATTCCATTGTGTTGCCATGTGAGTGATGTGCGAGTCCATTGCACAACTGTTTACTGGGAGTGTTGTTTGTGTTCCATGCCACATCCATACATATGTGTGTTCAATGTGACAACAGTCTGTGGCATGTGAGGCATGTGAGTGTGTCAGTTGTATCTCTAAATGTGATGTTGGTACGTTGCTGGTGTTGTGTGAGATAAGGTTGTGTACAATTCACTGTCCCTGTGACCTAGATGAGTAGACATGGGTTTTTGTGCAGTATTGCGGTGCAGTGTGAGTGGCCAGCCCAAAGGGGGAGTATTGTGACTATGCATGTGTCCTTCTATGTGTCTGATTCCAACGCGGGACACAGTGACAAGTGTATTTGGTTCGTAGCGGGATCCCCATATTATGTGGCTGACAACGCAACGATCTGCTGTTACGGTTAATAGCACAGGTAGGTATGTGTACTTACGGTCAGTTTCGTCCATGGCGGCGTGGATTATGAGCACCTTGGATGATCATCAGCAGTGACAGGACATGTGTGATGGGCTCAATAGGGGAACCAGATGTCTGATGCTTCCTGCAGGTGAGTGTCTCCCTTTATACTCCCGGTTTACACCGCTAAGATTTGGGGGTTGGACCACCACGGTCACATTGGTGGTGTGCAACCTCATAATGTGTCCGGCATAAACACTGTCTCCTCCGGTCTGTTTGTGC
This sequence comes from Pleurodeles waltl, assembly GCF_031143425.1. NCBI lineage: Eukaryota > Metazoa > Chordata > Amphibia > Caudata > Salamandridae > Pleurodeles > Pleurodeles waltl. The sequence goes on along the minus strand of NC_090445.1, from coordinate 1,409,655,805 downwards.
TGCCTCGTGACCGTGGTGGTATGTACTTCCTGGCGGTGCCGGCGGGATGCAGCAGTCTGCTCCATGGCCAGCATGACTCGTCATATGGTGGTCTGACTACCAACTCGACAGCGGTTAGACCACCATGGCAGTCCACGGACAGCCAAACTCATAATGAGGCCCCAGGTCTATGGTTATGTGGACCTTTACTTCATTATTGGACATGGTACTTTCACTGCCACCATCTGAACTGAACTCCGCCCTCCTGGCATTCCGATCCAGCTCTCTCAATTTTAGCTCATGAGCTAACATCATTTCCTTTTCCTCCATTGCAAGTTTTTCTTTTTTTGCCTCTGCTTTAAGCCCGGCTAGCTCCAACTGGAGCTTCCTAGCTCTCCTATCTCTCCGTCTATTGTCCAGCTCCTCTTGAGACAGACCTGGAGAGGAAACACTGCTGCCAGCTTTGAAGTGAGCTCTTCCACCATTCAGGCATGCCCCCCGCACAGGTGATGCTGGTTTCTCCAACCATCCCAGGTACAGGCTTTGTTCTTCCTCCTCCACAACATCATTCCCATCCTCTGTGTGCTCACCAGCCTTCCTGGCTGCCAACCAGGGACTCAGCACCTTTTTCAGCTTCTCCTTCTAGTGAGGCCCTTAAAAGGACAATTGAACTTCCTGCAAAAGGTTTTGAGCTGAGGCACCATATAGGTTCCCAACCTCTCTTGCACAAACACCAAATCTGCAGCTACCCCTGATGGCTCACAGGATGAGACATAATTGTGGCCAAAACTCAAGAGTTGCAAAAAGAGAACAAATCAGACCAGTATGTTGGGATGTAATGGTCTGCGATATGGAAGTAGTGTACACCAATAACTGTATGCCAAGTACAAATACAAGTCCTATCCTCACCACTGGCAATCAATGTTAGAAATGGGGTATCTAGTTGGCAATGGTTTGCACCCTGTCCATGTAGGTACCCACACTTTTATCAGGGTAAGGGAGCCACAGAGCTAAAATAACCCCTGCTTGGTAGCTTGGCTCAAGCAGTCAGGTTTATCTCAGAGGCAATGTGTAAAGTATTTGTACACACATATAGTAACACAGTGCAACACAACAAACGTAATCCACACCAGTTCGAAAAAAGCCAGTATTTTTCAGAGAAAAACAAGACTAAAACAACAAAACACCAACATACACAAGCAAAAATAGGAATTTCAAAGATTAAGGGGGTTATTCTAACTTTGGAGGAGGTGTAAATCCATCCCAAAAGTGACGGAAAAGTGACGGATTTACCACCAGCCGTATTACGAGTCCATTATAACCTATGGAACTCGTAATACGGCTGGTGGTATATCTGTCACTTTACCGTCACTTTTGGGACGGATTAACACCTCCAAAGTTAGAATAACCCCCTAAATGTTAGTAAAGCGCTTAGAAATACCATAGCTCCAACTGGGGCTATTACGGCGTCTTGACTGAGTCATTCCCAACAGTCCAATGCCACTTGTGAGGGTGTGCGGGATGGTCACGGAGTTATACATACCCGAGGTACAGTACCTTAAAAAATGATGAGGAACAAATATGTTGTATGGCGTCCGGGAGGCGAGGCGTCACTGGATCCAATTCTGTGTTGGTTGCTTACTGGTACGAGGGAGGTGAGGGATTGGTTCCTTTCTGCTAGGCAGGGGAAGTGAGGAGTTGGCACCTTATAGTTGCAGGGGAGGTAATGGGCATGGGTGGTGAGGAATTGGTTCCTTATGACCCTGCGGGGTCAATGAATCCAGCAGGTCAAGATGCAAGACATCAACTTTGTGGTGTCACTGTAACACCATGGGGCTACAGGTGCTGCAGCAGAGCCGGGTGTCCCAGACGTAAGGGACACTGCACTCAGGACTCACACTGTGGCTGGACTTCAGAGGTGCTGCAGTAGCATTGGGCCTGTGTTGCACTCAGCAAGGACCATTGCTCCACTGCAGGCAGCGGCACAGAGTAGGAGAGCCGTGCCAGCTCCGAAGTTGGTCTGGAGTCGACGTGCATAGTTTCTTCTTTGTTGCACCACAGGTCACTTCCAAGGGCCCAGGAACTGGATTTGGCACCACTTGGCAAGTCAGGACTCTTAGAAAGAGAACCCAGGCAGTGGTAGGAGAAGTCACTGATGGCCCTGAGATTTCTTAACAGGAGCCAAGCTCAGTTCAAGCGCTTGGAGAACCTTGGAAAGCAGGATGTAGAAAGCAAAGTCTAGTCCTTTCACTCCCAGGACTGAAGCAGAAAGAAGCAGGGCAGCACAACAAAGCAATAGGCAGTCCCTCTTGCAGCAGAATGTCCTCAGTCTAGAAGTGTTCTAACTATGTGTGTTCAGCGGTCCTGTACATATACCCATTTCTGTCTTTGAAGTAGACAAACTTCAAAGAGAAGCCTTTGTAGTGTACAAGACCCTGCCTTTCCCTGCCTTGGCCCCAGGCACAATCCAGGGGGTTAGAGACTGCATTGTGCGAGGACAGGCACAGCCCTATTCAGGTGCAAGTGTCAGCTTCTCCCACCACTCAAGCGCATCCTGGTGATGGGCCATCAGGATATGCAGGGCACACCTCAGCTCCATTTGTGTGACAGTCTAGAGTGAATGAACAAACAGCCAACTGTCATTCTGACCCAGACGTGTATTTCACAGACAGGCAGAAGCACAGAATGGTTAAGCAAGAAAATGCCACTTTCTAAAAGTGGCATATTGAAATCTATAATTTAAAAACCAACAATCCAGCAAAATAAGTATTTTAGGATTGTGAGTTCAAAGTCCCCAAACCACTTAGCTCTATCTGCTCTCAATGGGAAATCCAATTTAAAAGATATTTCAAGGCAATCCCCATGTTACCATATGGGAGAGATAGGTTTTGCAATAGTGAAAGCTGAATTTAGCAGGATTTCACTATCAGGACATGTAAAACACACCAGTAAGTGTCCTACCTTTTAAATACACTGCACCCAGCCCATAGGGCTGCCTTTGGCCTACTCTAGGGGTGACTTACATTTAGTAAACACTTCCCAGGTCAACATGCAGTATAATGACAGTGTAAAACTGCACGCACAGGCACTGCAATGGCAGGCCTGAAACATGTTTGCAGGGCTACTCATGTGGGTGTCACAATCAGTGCTGTGGGCCCAATAGTAGCATTTGATTTTCAGGATCTGGGCACACTTGGTGCACTATACAAGGGACTTACTAGTAAATCAGACATGCCAATCATGGATAAACCAATCACCAATACATTTTAGACAGAAAGCATTTGCACCTTAGCATTGGTTAGCAGTGGTAAAGTGTCCAGAGTCCTACAGCCAACCAAAACAAGTCAGAAAAATAGGAGGAAGAAGGCAAAAAGGACAGGGACCAACAGTGGCAATACAGTGAAACCACATATAATAGTTCTCTCGCCATATTCCAGTTTTAGGACACAGAATGAACTAGCGTCTGATTCACTAATGTAAATTCACATAAATATACCCTACCACGTTTTTGCTAATCACCATTTATGAGTAGAGATTCCCATTTAGCTCTTCATTTAGGAGTCTTTACACCCTCTAACGAAGCGTGGAGCCTCCTATGAATTAATTTACAACCGTGAGGTTTCTACAAGCAACTTGAAATCTGTGTTTTCCTTCCCTTTATTTAGCTGAGACGTTCCTCACTGGGGTAGAGACCTCCATCACCTGGATGGAGCCCTCCAAATGGAAGGGAATAGGCAAATACTTCACACAACTCAAATCACATATACCTGACACCCTTTCATTTAAAGCACATACATAAAGCTCACAATTTATGGTATGACCTCTTCCCCTTGTACTGCAAGATCTGCAACCAACAGGGCCCGCAGCAAGCCTCCAAGATGCAGAGCACAACACACATCACTCAGGAGGGGTAGGAATGTTACTGAGGAGGAGACGACCTTTGCAGTTAAATTTGTGGTCAAACATTACAAGTAACTACATGGATTACCTTCATGACAGCACACGCAGACATTGCAATGTCAGGTCTGAGACATATTTACAGGACTACTCATGTGGGTGGCACAATCAGAGCTGCAGGCCCACTAGTAGCATTTGATTTACAGGCCCTAGGCACCTCTAATGCACTTTACTAGGGACTTACTAGTAAATCAAATATGCCAATTATGGAGAAACCGATGACCAATACAATTTACTCAGAGAGCATATGCACTTTAGCACTGGTTAGCAGTGGTAAAGTGCCTAGAGTCCTAAAGCGAACATAAACTGGTCATAAACAATAGGAGGCAGACAGTTTGGGGATGACCCTGCAAAAAAGGGCCAGGTCCAACACTATCAATGTCAATAAAACACTATAAGATAATTCTATATCTTTTGCTATTGGACCATACATGTTCATTTTTATGGTTTTCTTCATTTTGAAGAACTATTTTACTCAATATTTATTGCCATGTTTCAATCATAAAGAAATGTTCACCAATTTCTTGTTTGAATCCGCTGTTAACGTCCAGTGTTGTTGGTCCATTCATCACCTGTTGCCTGCCATCTCTAGTTCTGCTCACATTGCTCTACCAAAACCAGAACTGGCCACACACTGCAGAAAGATGCTAAACTGCAGGTGTGTTAAGGTTTAGCACACAAATTTGTTTCTTTTCTTAAGTGACATTGATAGGATATGTCTCCTGTCCCGCAGCCCTATATACAACCATGTTCCCATTTTATTAAGTTATTTACTGTGATATCCTTTCACATTTTTCTCATTGCTGGTACATGATATGTCTCATCATTCATACTTTCTCAGCATCTTTTGTATGATGTGTCAAATGCTTGTTTTTATTATTTATTTGTGTTATAGAATATTTTTCATTTGTTATATGTACCTCTCTACATTCACATCATTTGTGTTGAACACCAGTGTCATCCTTTGATTTATTACAGGATAAAGGGATACCTTCCCACCATCATTTTCAAAGACACTGGTTCAAAAGCTGACATCAAGGGGTCAACCCACAAACTGAGCATCCCTTGTGGGAGCAGGTGAGTACAATTGCATATATAGTCATTCTACCCATGGATCAGCCGTACTTTCGCATGGTAAGTACGCTTTCATGTCAGTAACTTAAAGTGTGACTGTGGGCCAGATGTACGAAGCCTTTTGCATGTCGCAAACTGCGAAAAACGCAGTTTGCGGCATGCAAAAGGCCGAACGAGATGCTCATCCCCAAATTGCGAGTCGGTACTGACTCGCAATTTGGGAATGTGACTCGCAAATAGGAAGGGGTGTTCCCTTCCTATTTGCGACCGCATCGCCCTTCTGAGTTGCTTTGTGACCGCGAATGCGATCGCAAACCAACTCGCAGTTACCACCAGTGTCACACTGGTAGTAACTCATTCGCAAAAGGGAAGGGGTCCCCATGGGACTCCTTCCCCTTTGTGAATGCCGAAAAAAATATTTTTTCAGAGCAGGCAGTGGTCCTATGGACCACTGCCTGCTCTGAAAAAAACGAAACCAAATGGTTTCGGTTTAGTTTTCATTTTGCAGCTCATTTTCCTTTAAGGAAAACGGGCTGCAAAATGAAAAAAAAAAAACTGCTTTATTTACAAAGCAGTCACAGACATGGAGGTCTGCTGACTACAGCAGGCCACCATCCCTGTGAGTGCAGGGACTCGCTATGGGGTCGCAAACTGCGACCCACCTCATGAATATTGATGAGGTGGGTTTTTGCGAGCCCATAGCAAGTCGCAGAAGCTGTCTGAGACACCTTTCTGCATCCAATTTTGCGAGTTGCAAATTGCGAGTCGGTCAGACTCGCAATTTGCAACTCTCAAAATTGGAGTTTACTACATCTGGCCCTTATTTCTTAAATCTGTAGTGAAAAATGAAGAGTGATATATTGAGCAGAAACTTTATTTCATATATTTCAACTTTTATTTTCTTCCTCTTACAGCAACTGGGGATACAGGGTTTGACAATGAGACACCACTATCCACAAGGGGAGGATGGTAGGCAATCACAGGTAAAAATCTAATTGTCCTCGAAGCAGCTATATTGGTGGCTGCCTCCGCATAAGAAGAGGATAAGGAACAGGATGTTGTGGATGAGAAGGAGGAGGATGAGGGTATTTTTGGTCCCACACAGAACCCATCATCCAAGACCACCTCACAGCCAGCCAGTCTTCCTCCAAGGTCTTTCTTGAGGATTTTAGTTCCGAGCCACCAGCTAAGCAGCCATGGTTGAGGTGTGGAACTGCTATCCCCTCTTCATCGTTCTCCAGTAGAAACCTGCAGGCCTTGTTAGATACCAGAAATGCATGGGAGGTGACATGGCTAAATCCTGTCTTCTGGGAAGATCAATATTTCCAACAGCCACATACTGTGCAGTGGGATAGTCATCACATCAGGGTGACAATGTGTGAGATAGCAAATCACCTTAAAGGACTCAATCAGGTGATTAGCACGAAGACACATGGCTTGGATAGCATTGTGAAATAGCATTGTGAAATGTTACAAAGACATAGCAAAGATGTATATCAACATGTTTGTTTTTTGAGGGACATGAATGTAAGACAACATGCCTTGACCATGAAAATGATAGAGGCAATAGCAAAGAAGTGTAAGTATCACCCTGTAGGGCACATAAATGAACTGCTAAAGCACCCCAACCCATGAGGCCAACACAACCCACACATGCTGATGTGAATCCTGCTGTAGCTCTTACAAGTCTATCACTTCCACCTCAACCACTACACAAGCACCACTACACACACCACCGCAAGCACCACTTCTAGCATCATCACTACCATAAGGACAACATTATTGCATGGACAGAGACATGGATGCTCTTTTGGAGACTTTGTAACCATTCAGAAGTTCACTTCAATACTCTCTTAAAATCTCACTCACTCAAGCACACATTTAACTTACTTTTACATACACTGTTCACAATTCTAGATTTGTAAAAATCTAACTCATGAACATCTTTGAAAATAAAACATTATAACACCTAACATCATGCAAGTTGTCAGATGTGTGTTGCTATCTAAGTGTTTATGATGCATATAATATAAATATGAATTCAATGATTTATTTCTATATGCCTGTACACTTTATAATCATGTTAGAAAAATCAATATTGGTTCATCATAAACTTTTACTCTAAAAAGCTCAACAATACATCAAAGATTTTCACTGGCATTTTATATATCATGAAATCAAAAAAGATGTTTTAAAATATATCACACAATTGATGTAAACAGCTCTTGGAGCTAAGCACAATAAAGAAAAAGAGGGAAAATTAAAGTTGAAGATGGGGTAGTAAATTGTAAAAACACACTAGAAGCTTCAGAAACCAAGATTATTCACAAAAGTGTATAACAGAAACAATATAAAAACAATCAAATGTTCACATGACAGTCAATAGTTCAAATGATAAAATCAGTCCCCCAAATCGGACAAGGCATCAGTGCACAGTTCCTCATTTAGGGGCAAAAGATCTTTGCCACCTTCTAGTTCACGTTTTACCACACTATTTATATCCTTCTCAGGCACAGATTTGATGTGGCTGGCTGTGACGCAACCAAACACCCTCTGACAAATGTAGTACCAAAGAATTAAAACAGACTAAGTGAGAAATGGGACATTAGGAGTGAGGGTGGGTTGGGGAGGCAGACCAAATGCAATGCATGCAATCAAGGAAATCAAGAACCTATACAGATTTCCATGTTGGTCAGATAGAGTACCTCAGAGTGCCCTCACTGCATATATGAACTCCTGCACATCCCAAAAGATTGCATCCTTACCAGCTGCCTCCTAACCCCCACCATCCCTCCAGATCATATTTTGTACTTGACCTGAGCAGGCAGAAAATGTCAGTGGTATTCCCTGGTCTTTGTGGTTATTCCCCAGTCAAGGGGCAAATTTTGTAATTGCCTATTTTGTTGCTGATATATCATCCAGAATTAGAGATTCAAGCTCCCTGCTCTCAACCACACCAAAATCTGCAATACTTGTATTGAGGTGTCAGAAGAGTTTGTTCCTAATTTCTGCTCACTCCTTTACTTCACTTCCCCAAGTTCTGCAAATCTTTTAGAACGCTTGAAGTACAACGTTTATATGAACACAGAGAACCTCACTTTAGTTCATAGAAGCAGTAACACTTTGAATCTATTACAGTTAGTCTTCACCTTCATTCATGGCAATATTCCTTTACATGGAATTTCAAAATTAAGTCTATTCAACTAGAAACAATGTATGTACACAGTATCATTACTAACAATTTTGAAGACTTGCTTACAACTGCCTATAGGTAAGTTATGAGAACACTTTTTTCATATGACCTCAACTATCATAATTTAAAATAATTTCACAGATTATACAAAGCGTAATAATGGACTATTATGGATGACATATACTACAAATATATTTTGTACAACATGTTTACTTGTTAAATATCATTTAAGTATATGTACCTCCATATGTATGTACCCTTGACAATATGTATTTTCAAGTAATGTGGATAGGTTGTAAAGCATAGTAAATCTATACTTAACAATATACTTAGTTAACTTCATAAAATATGGTTCTCGATAATTAGGACAAAATATTTTTGCAGGATGATATTTTTAGTCCTCAATATTCTAATATACAACTATTAAACTACTTACTTATTTTTGATAATATTAAAATTATTGGAAACTATAGACTGCAAAGCAGGAACTCTAAAATCAACACAAAATAAAGAATATTATAAAAAGTTTGGTAATCATTATAAAAAGCTGCTAATCCCCAAACAAGTTAAATGCAACTAGAAAGGGTTTCTTCTTCTAAACGTCAATGCATAGAGAGTCATTCATTAGAGATAACATGATGGGAATTTTGGGACTTTTTTTTCAAATTTTTCATCTCTGAAGCAAACTCTGGTGTTCTCTCATCATCTTGTCCTTGCAAGATGTCATCTATCCTTACTGTCTAAAAAGGTGACAAACCACTCCAACCCCACAAAGACTCTCTGCTGATGTGAAAATGCTCTCTAATGTCAAACCAATAGCAACCATTTGATGGGTATCAAACATTATTGAGAAATGTGTTTCTAATCAATTCTTAGCTTATTAATTACCAACAATATACAACTTACTATAAATGCCCACTTACAAACCTTCAACAAATGACAAACGTAATCAAGAAATGTATATCTAAATCAACTAACTAATTATCTACATGAGAAAAACTTTAATCCAGCTTTCACAAATTTCACTGCAGAGAAACAGTTATTTTGAAAATACTGGATGATGCTTACACCATCTTGGATAACAGTGGGGTTTATCTACTAGCTCAATTGGATCTGACCACAACCTTTGACACCATAGACCAACAGAAATTAAATAACCCAGCCACTTGACTTTCTCTTGAACATTAAAGGCACTGTACTTGAGTGGTTCTCTTCATACCTCACTAACAGATGTCAATAGTAAGGATGATGAATTTTAACTCCAATACTGCTCCTATTGTCTGTGGTGTGCTACACAATTCAATTCACCTGCAAATCTTTTGAACATTTATATGGAGTTCCAATGTTTCTCAAAGAAAAAAAATCCAAATTCATCTATATGCTGACGATAAACAAATATTACTGAGGCATCGAAATTCTAAAGTCCAGCCTAGTGTCAACATCAGGGCGGTGCGAGCTCTACGGGCGACTAGAATGCAAAAACCTTACAATTTCAAGCTAACATAATTTATGCATTGTGCTGATATGATGTTGTTTAACCTTTTGCATTACAGAGTTCAATCCTGAAGACTTATGTTCAGCATGCATGTAAATACTGTTCACATGCAATGTACTGCTGCAGGCTTTCAGACTGTGTCAGGGTGTGGTCCTCTTCCAGGGCATTTTAGAAGCTTTCCCTGCAGCATGCCTGGGTGTGGTTGGTGGGCTGGGCTAAGACTCTTTAAAAGGGAGCCAGCCCAGCTCCACGTGCTCACTATTCAGAGGTCCCAGTGCAGAGCAGCAGCAACTTCCTGAGCTCCTGTTCCGGAGACCTACTTTGATCTTCCAGGCCTTTGCCCTTCATTTACATTGGTGATCCTTGATCAGGGCGGTAAGACGGAGGTCGGGCTGGGCCCCGATCCCGTTTTCGAAGGTACCCGAGCTCTTGGGCCCAATTTTCATGAGGAGAGATTTTACCTTGTGCGTGTGAATATGCTCTGGGTTTTTTCTGGCATTTACATGTTGATATTCGAACCCGCAATTCGTTCCTCGTGCTTTAACCCTTGATATTCATTGTGCGCTACCATTTCTTGGCAGTTACATGGTGGCATTCGAATTGGCAAGACGCGCGATTCGTTCCTCGTGCTTTAACCCTTGATATTCATTGTGCGCTACCATTTCTTGCCCGTTACATGGTGGCATTCGAATCGGCAAGACGAGCGATTCGTTCCTCAAGCTTTAACCCTTGATATTCATTGTGCGCTACCATCTCTTGGCAGTTACATGGTGGCATTCGAATCGGCAAGACGAGCGATTCGTTCCTCGTGCTTTAACCCTTGATATTCATTGTGCGCTACCATTTCTTGGCAGTTACATGGTGGCATTCGAATCGGCAAGACGCGCGATTCAATTCTTGTGTGTAATTCATGTTATTCCTTGTACGCTACCACTTCTTGTTATTCATATGGTAGTCTTCGAATTGGCAAGTCGTGCGATTCCTTTTCTTGTGTTTAATTCATGATATTCAATGTGCACCACCATTCCTTGTCATTCACATGGTGGGCTTCGAATCGGCAAGACGCGTGATTCGTTCCTCGTGCTTTAACCCTTGATATTCATTGTGCGCTACCATTTCTTAGCCGTTACATGGTGGCATTCGAATCAGCAAGACGCGCAATTTATTCCTTGTGCTTTAACCCTTGATATCAATTGTGTGCTACGATTTCTTGGCAGTTACATGGTGGCATTCGAATTGGCAAGACGCGCAATTCGTTCCTCGTGCTTTAACCCTTGATATTCATTGTGCGCTACCATTTCTTGGCAGTTACATGGTGGCATTCGAATCGGCAAGACGCGTGATTAAATTCTTGTGTGTAATTCATGTTATTCCTTATACGCTACCACTTCTTGTTATTCATATGGTAGTCTTCGAATTGGCAAGTCGTGCGATTCCTTTTCTTGTGTTTAATTCATGATATTCAATGTGCGCCACCATTCCTTGGCATTCACATGGTGGGCTTCAAATCGGCAAGACGCGTGATTCATTTCTTCTGTTTAATTCATGATATTCATTGTGTGTTACCATTTCATGACATTTATTGGCTGACATTCGAATCGGCAGAACGCGCAATTCATTTCTTGTGTTGAACTCATACTGTTCAGCGAGAGTTACCATTTGATGGCATTTACTTGGGGGTGCTCAAATCGGCAATACGCGCGATTCATTTCTGGTGTTTAAAATCACGGTGCTCATTATGCGTTACCACTTCATGGCATTTCCTTGGTGACCTCCGAGTCGGCAAGACGCTCGATTTATTTCTCGAGTCTAACTAATGTTATTCATGGTGCACAATCATTCCATGGTATTTACAACCTTTGTGAAAATCTGCAATGTGCGCAATTCATGTTCCTGCAATTTTGAGAATACAAAAAAAATGCTAGAGTTTTAGATGTGATGTTGTATGTACTTAATAAATTCCTCAAGCACGATTCATTAGATGGATTAGAAATCCTTCAGATTTTTTCCTGATCCTCATGCAAAATATAATACTTGAATTTGAAAGTTGCATTTATTCTTTTCTTGATTCCCTCACAGGTATCTAGTCATCTTGAAGCCTAGTTATTTAAGTCTATACTTAGGTTGTCCATGTTTTCAGAATGACAATGCTGAGAGCCATAGCCTAGTACTGATTAATATGATATAATCTTGATATTGTGGGTTTTAACCTTTTTGCTTCCTACAGGTCTCCTTCCCTGCTGTTCCCTTCCTAATCCCCTTTTCCTCACTTGGACTCTCTTAGACTCTGTGACAATTCTAATCAGAGTATTGGAGCTGTCTTGTGGTGGAAGTGTTGGGAACGTGCACAGACCCTGAGGATCTAGTGACTCTGAAACCTAGCCAGTCTTTGGTTATGGATGTTCCTGGTTTTCTCAGCCTAGCATATTTATCTTCCTCCATAGATCAACTGATATCACAAACCAAATCAACTGGTTCTCTGAAATTGAATCAATTAGTTTTCCCCCCCACAGCAGTCAGTGAAGTTAAATCACTAGGCATATGGATAGATAGCCAGCTTAACATGGCAGCACATACTTCCTCAGCCTCATGAGCTACCTTCTATTCTTTAAAAAATAGTCAAACCCTTCCTTCAACCTCCTGAATTTACCGTGCAAATTCATTTCCTTGGCTAACTCACATTGACTGTGGCAACTTAGGGCCTTATTTCAAATTAAGCCAGACCCGTAGTGAGGAGACTGCCATCGAGGTAGTGGTCTTTCTACCTGTCCTATTATGATTTTCCTACTGCATATTCGTGCATCAGACCAGTGGGAAAGGTGCAGCAGCATCACTGCCGGCTCATAATAGGGCCGACTGCAATGCTGCCGGACACAGGGGGCACCAACACCCACAGCAGACAGTGCGAATTTCAAGGGTGCTGGGCAGGGGGGCCCCTCTGTGCCCCCCTGCACTTGTTCTCCGCTAGCCTTTAAATGGTATTTCAACAGAGAACAAGGTTGTACTCAGTAGGCTGGCTGATTACAACCTGGATCGCGGTCATCACTTTGGGATCGGAGATCCTGTCGGGGATGGCAAGAGGTTGGCGGGTCTGTCTGCCAACCTCATAATGTGGCGGTCAGACCGCCACAACTGCAGCAGTCCGACCACCACCTCGAATGTGGTGGTCTTATGACCGCCAGACTCCCAATAAGGCACTTAGGACCTCATTATGACATCAGCGGTACATCCCACTTACCGCCATGCCGTCTGCTGCCACTATACCACCGCCGCCACGGATATCCGCTAACCATATTATGACACACACATATCAATCCGTCACTATACAGCCAAACACACAAGTCCGCCAGCCCAAAGGTCAGTGATAAACTGGCGGTATCAAAACTCACACCGTTACGCCAACAGAACAACACCCACAACATTATGACCCACGAATCACCAAGGGGGGACATTCAATGGCGGTAAACCATTGGTGGTACATACCGCCGTGCTCAAAGTACACACACACACACTAACAAAACAACACCACATTGGACAATGCAAATAACACACACCTGACACCCATACACACACCACACCCACACACCCACACCACTATAAAACACACACTCACATCACCCACACGAATACCCTTTACGAATACAAACCATTGGCACGAGATAGACACCATGACCACAGACAAGACCAGAGCCACATACCACCTATACCTATACACCACCCACACACCCCACATCACGCACCCCATCACATCACCCTACACACCCTCACCCACACCACTCACACCACACTCATGGCACCACAACGACACCCCAGATCCTCTCAGGAAGATCTCAGTGTCATAGTGGAGGAAAACATCCAGGTAGAGCCACAGCTATTTGGACACAGGTGCAGCGGATATCCACTGCTAGGAAGATGGAGTTATGCAGAGAATCGTGGATAGGGTCAACATCGTGGGACAGCACCCCAGAACAAGGGATGACATCAGGAAGAGGTGGAACAACCTACGGGGGAAGGTCCGTTCCATAGCAGCAAGACACAAACTCGCTGTACAGAGGACTGGCGGTGGACCCCCGCCTCCTCCCCAACAACTAACAACATGGGAGGAGCATGTCTTGGGATTCATGCATCCTAAGGGCCTGGCAGGAGTAGGAGGGCGTCAAGTCAATTCTCTATTACTATCACCCACTACCTGCATGCCATCACATACCCCCACCCTCACCCTCACTCCCATCACTCCACCACCTCCCACACACCCCACCATCACAACCCACTCATCCCAATACCAAGCCCTGCATGCAACACCAATGCATGGACACCCCTCACAGACCTGCATGGACACCTATCACCACAGCATGCACACTAGAGAGAATCACCTAGCCCACCAAATAACTCACAGAAGGCAAAGCTGCCAGGGCAATAACAACCATAGAAGGCTACACACCCAAGCACAATATGTCACACACAGAAACAATAACACTGCATTTACATCCCCACAATTAACCCAGCCAATGTCACCAGCAAAGAGGTGCTAGCAACATCCAGTCCCCCCCAGAAGATGTCCACAGTGATGACAGCAGCTCTGGTTGCCTGGATCTGGATGACCAACCTGGCCCATCAGGGACCTCCGGACAGTCGGTTACCCAGGCACACTCTCATACCACCACAGAGCCTCCCCCTTCAGGAAACACCACAACAGCACCCACCTAGCAGGCCCATCCCTCTCTCCCCAGGACACGTCAATCAGCAGTGGGTCCACCACTACAGGGACCCAAGGCCACCCCACAAACACAGGACAATCAGGGACTTGAGGTCAGTGGCAGTGGGCACAGGGTTCAGGGGACAGAGGCACAGGCCCACAGCGAAGCTGGGAGGACTGCTGTGCGACAGGGGGAGGACAGGCACAGGGAACTGACTCCCCAGGAGGCACTCACCGTGATCCTGGGAGCATACCAACATTCCCAGGATACGCTGGGCCAGATCATGGACAAGATGCAGGAGAACATGCGGCTGCAGGAGGGACAGTACCTTGGCCTCAGGCAGGACTTGAAGGCCATTAACACCACCATGGTCTCCATTGCAGGGGTGCTGGCAGACATGGCCAACAGTATGAGGGAGCCAGTGGCACACCAGCGGGCCCCTGACACTAGCCAGACTACTGAACAACCCTCCACCTCCGCTGCCGCTAGTGGACAGGAGGCCCCGTCACAGGACCAACAGGCCACCAACACCCCTCACCCTGCAGAAGGAGAACCGCCCTGCAAATGTTCCCTGCGATCCAGGCAGAAGCCAGAGACTATTGCCAAGACCCCTGCCAGGAAATAAGACTCTACTGATTGTCACCCTTGTGTCCCACTCTGTCAACCTGTCCACCTTGAACTACCATTGCTCCCCTTCCAATGTCCTCTTGGACACTGCACCTGTGATACAAATAGACGGGACTCTAAACTGGACTTTCCTCCATCATCACCCCAGCCCATTGCACTACCCCCTCTTCTTCAGAGCACTGCAATAAACACACTTTGATAAAATACAAGTATGGTGTATGTCAAATGTTTTCAAAATGTATTCGTTTAACCAGGTTCAAATATTGCAGTTCAACTGTACAGTAATGTTTACATATGAAAGACCTGTAGTTGGCTGCAGTGAACACACCAGGAGCAATAGTGGGGCACCAACATCTGCAAAAAGAGAAGCCAAACTGTACAGTGAGTGGGCACAGAAGTAGGAATTCACAGCCTGTGAGTGACAATGTCACACATCAAACTGTCAATTATATGTAAAATAACACTGTCTTACCTGCGTCTCACTGTAAGTATTGATGAATAACTGCACTTCTGTTGTCCTCATCCTCATCCTCTGCCTCCTCATCTTCACTGTCCACAGGGTCTACTGCTGCCACATGGCCATCTCCAGCCTCCTCCTCCTGCAGAAAAGGCACATGGCATCGCAAGGCAAGGTTGTGCAGCACACAGCATGCCACGATGATCTGGAAGATCTTCTTGGATGGGTAGCACAGGGATCCACCTGTTAGATGGAGGCACCGAAACCTGGCCTTCAGGAGGCCGAAGGTTCTCTCTATAATCCTTCTTGTTCGCCCATGTGCTTCAATGTAACTTTCCTGTGCCCTTGTCCTGGCATTCCTCACAGGGGTCAGTAGCCATGAGAGGCTGGGGTCACCAGAGTCACCTGCAAATATCAAGGGACAACTGTTAGCCACACACTCACCCTTAGGGCTCACAACATACCCATACACCAACATCCACTGGGTAGGACCCAGGGCTCACCTATTACCCACACCCTGTGCCTCTGGAGCTAGGCCATCACATTTGAGATGCTGCTATTCCTCAGGATAAAGGCACCATGCACAGACCTTGGATACTTTGCACTGACGTGGGAGATGTACTGTTCCATCTGGACATTCATGGAGTGAAACCTCTTTCGATTTCTGTACACCTGTTCATTTCGCCGGGGGAGGGACAAATGCAATATGTGTTCCATCTATTGCCCCAATGATGCTGGGGATATGTCCCACTGCATAGAAGTCAGCTTTCACTGTGGGCAAATCCTCCACCTGGGGGAAAACGATGTAGCTGCACATGTGTTTAATCAGGGCAGACAGCACTCTGGCCAGCACTATTGAGAACATTGGCTGTGACATTGCTGCTGCCAAGCCCACTGTCACTTGGAAAGAACCAGTTGCCAGGAAATGGAGCACTGATAGGACTTGCACAAGAGGGGGGATCCCAGTGGGGTGATGGATAGCAGATATTAGGTCAGGCTCCAATTGGGCACACAGCTCAGTGACTGTGGCCCTGTCAAATCTATAGGTGAGGATAATGTGCCTGTCCTCCATGGTGCCAAGTCCACCAGGGGTCTGTACACGGGGGGACTTCTCCACCTCCTATTCATCCGCAACGATCTGCAATCTATGGGGCAATAGAGCGAGCAGCTGGTCATTATCTGTACATTCTAACCACTACAGTTCAATGTCTATTGTGATTGTATCATTATTTTGATGGGATATGTCCAAAATGGGAATTTGTGTACTGTGACGCAGTTAGGATCCATGGCCTGCAACCCCCTCTGAAATGGCGTCTGCCTGTCCTGTATGGAGAGACAGGGGGAAATGAGGTAATTCCACTGATGTTGTGCGCCGTTGCGGGGGGTGGTCGAAAACCACTGTGCAACTCCTCATTGGTTATCATTGGGCCCTATGGAGCACAGTGGGCAATGATGATGTACGCCGGCGGTGACTGTATGCACCGCCGCAGACGTGACTGCCATTTTCTATCTGTTCACTCACTTACTACCTCACCTTCAACAGGAGAGGACCTACACTGCACGTGCTGCAGTGACCTGTGTCTGGAACTGGAGCCTAATGCGTAGGGCTATTCCCTGTGTGTGAGTGTGTTGTGTACGCCAACGGTGGTGTTGGTGCCGCCACTGACCAAGTGTATCCTTTGTCTCTTCCCCCCCTTTTTTGTTTTGTCACCCTGTCCTTATGTTCATTAGCATCATCTGGTGGAGGAGCAGAGGCACCGGCGATGGAGGGAGCTGCATCCCACAGGACCCAAGAAGCCAAATCCACCAACGGTGAGGGCACTAGTGGGACGGAGGGTGAGGGAGCACCACGGTGGAGACTGGAGGGGACAGTTCAGACACGGATACCTCCTCCAGTAGAAGCTCCGACACGGATACCTCCTCCAGTAGAAGCTCCCTGGTGGGGGCAGACACCTCTGTGCCCACCCCAGCTACAGGTACAGCCGCCACTCCCATACCAGCACTGCCCTCCCAGCAGCCCCTCACCAAGTTTTCTGTGCCCGCTTAGCCATGAGGGTGGGCATCTCCTTCGCCCCAGGCACCTCAGCCCCTGCCCCAGTTAGCCCTGCTGCCCTGAGTGAGGAGGCTATTGACCTCCTTCGATCCATCTCTGTTGGGCAATCAACCATTGTGAATGCCATCCAGGGGCTGGCAGCCCAAATGCAACAGTCCAATGCATTTCTGGAGGGCATTCACACTGGCTTGGCGGCCCACCAGAGATCAATTCAGGCTCTAGCCTCCTCTCTGATGGCAGCTATTGTCTCTGTTTCCACCCTCCCCCCTTCAACTTCCTCTTCCCAATTCCATTCCCGTCAACCCCAACCTATCCCAAGCACACAGTCAGACGAGCAGGCACCCAGGGCAACACACAAGAGTGGACATGGCAAACAAAAGCACCACACTTCATCCCACAGGCACTCACACAAACAACATCCAGAAGCAGACATACCAACATCCACTGCCTCCACTGTGGCCCCCTCCTCATCGTTGTCCACCTCCCTTCCAGTAGCGTCTCCACTCACACCTGCATGCACCACATCCTCATCCACTACCACCATCACCAGCACAACTATCAGTCCACACCCCTCACTGGCAGTCACCACCCCCACATCCATGCACACATCCCCTGTGTCCTCTCCCACTGTGTCTGTGCTCCCTCCTCCCAAAGTACACAAACGCAAGCACTCAGACACCCAAAAGCCATCCACCTCACAACAGCATCCAGCCCGTGCACCTGCACCCAAACACAGCAGACTGACACCTCTTCCTCTACTCCCAAACCATCTCCCTCTTTCCGCCCCAATGTCCCTAAGAAGCTTTTCCTCCCCACCATTGACCTCTTCCCTAGCCCTCCCCCTCGTCCCTCATGTCAGTCCAGGGTGGTCAAAACCCAGGCAAGCACCTCAGCCACCCAGTCCATGGGCACAGTAGTGTCCCCAGCCACTCCAGGTGGGAAAGAATCCTGGCCACTAGCCAGCCAGATGGAAAGGGTGCCTGCCCAAAGTGCTTCAAGGAAGGGCAAGGAGCCAGCCCCAGCTGCAGGCAGGAAGGGCAAGGAGCCAGCCCCAGCTGCAGAAAGGAAGGGCAAGGTGCCAGCCCCAGCTGTAGGAAGGAAGGACAAAGAGCCAGCCCCAGCTGCAAGAAAGAAGGACAAGGGGCCTGCAACAGCAGGCAGTAGAGACAAGGGGCCTGGTGCTGGGACTCAGTCAGAGCCACCATCACCAACCATGGTGGTGCAGCCGTCTGAGGCTGCAGGGGATGGGCTGGAGCCTCCACCCACCACTACCAGCTCAACCAGCAACACCATCACCAGCACTGCCACCAGCAGCCACAGCCCCAGTGGGCAGCCGTCCGAGGCTGCAGGGGATGGGCTGGAGCCTCCACCCACCACAACCAGCTCCACCAGCAGCACCGCCACCAGCACCGCCACCTGCCCCAGTGGGCAGCCGTCCGAGTCTGCAGGGGATGGGCTGGAGCCTCCACCTACCACTACCAGCTCTACCAGCAGCACCACCACCAGCACTGCCAGCAGCAGCCCCAGAGGGCAGCCGTCCAAGGCTGCAGGAGATGGGATGGAGCCTCCACCCACCCACCACTACCAGCTCCACCAGCAGTACCATCACCGTCACCAGCAGAAGCAGCCCCAGTGGGCAGCTGTCCGAGGCTGCAGGGGATAGGCTGGAGCCTCCCCCCACCACTTCCAGCTCCACCAGCAGCACCGCCTCCAGCACCGCCACCAGCACCCTGACCTGCCCCAGTGGGCAGCCGTCTGAGGCTGCAGTGGATGGGCTGGAGCCTCCACCTACCACTACCAGCTCCACCAGCAGCACCCCCACCAGCACTGCCACCAGCAGCAGCCTCAGTGGGTAGCCGTCCGAGGCTGCAGGGGATGGGCTGGATCCTCCCCTACCACTACCAGTAGCTGCAACAGCACACCACTGCCACCACTGAACAGCCGTCACCACCGGCAGACAGTGTGTAGTCTTGCATCCATGGGCTGTTGTGCAGCCTGGCCCCTGCAAATCCTGTGGGTATGACACACAGCTGAGAGACTGTGACCTTTCACTCCCCAAGATCTGCATCACAGGGCACGATGCCCCCTCCAGAATCAGTGGAATAGCCATCCACTAACCCCATCCTCCTCAGGATGAAGCTCACTGGGCACGATGCCCCCTCCAGAACCAGTGAAGAAGACAGACACTAACCCCATCCTCCACAGGATGAAGATCTCAGGACACGATGCCCCCTCCAGAACCAGTGGAGAAGCCATCCACTCACCCCATCCTCCCCAGGATGAAGCTCCCTGGACATGATGCCCCCTCCAGAACCAGTGGAGAAGACATCCACTCACCCCATCCTCCCCAGGATGAAGCTCACTGGGCACAATGCCCCCTCCAGAACCAGTGGAGAAGACATCCACTAACCCCATCCTCCACAGGATGAAGATCTCAGGGCATGATGCCCCCTCTAGAGCATGTGGGCAAGTCTCCCACTTGAGAGACTGTAGCCTTGCACTCCCCAGGACAGAGCACAGGGCATGTTGCCCCCTCCAGGACATGTGGGCAAGTCACCCACTTGAGAGCCTGTGGCCTTGTACTCCCAGGACAGAGTGATGGGCAGGTTGCCCCCTCCAGGACCAGTGGCGTTGTACCACATTCTGGCTGCGGTGCCCCCCATTCTCCGTCCCCCTGAGGTGCCTGACTATTTTTGACCTGATGCCCCTTCAGTGTTCTCTCTGTGTTGTTGCAGGAGTGAGGTGGGGGCCTTGGACTTTGTGACGTGGCCCTGTGGCCCACCAACATTGAGGACTGGGCAGTGTCCCTTGATTTGTAAATATGTACATACTTTTTGATTTGGATGCACATATTACTGCTACATTTATCTTATTACTCTCCTTTTTACTCTTGTAGTTGTCCTTGCATTATTCCTGAGGGGAACGGGGTCAATATATTGTATTACTGCATCTGCCTGTGTGTATAGTGTTGGGGGTGTTGCATTTTGCGTGTGTGTGTCATTCTCTTTTTCCTCCCCCCCTCCCCTGTGTGCTAGGCGGCAGTACTCACCGTTGTCATCTTTGCCGTCGTTGGTGTTCGTAGTGGAGTAGCACGTAGAAGAACATGGGAAAGACATGCAACTCAGGTTCCATGGTGGCGTGGTTGTTCCCTGAGTCTCCACAGGTAAGTCGTTTCCCTTCTGTGCAGTGTTTCCACCAGGCTTTTGATGTCGTTGGTACTGGCCCCGAAAAGGTGGTGGCTTCCTGTCTCATAATTTAGTGGGCAGAACATTGTCTTCCGCCTGGCTGTAGGTGGTTACCGCCATGGTGCCTGTTGATTCCGCCCTGGCGGTCAGTGTGTTAAAGTGGCTGTCTGTCTGAGCTGTTTCTGCCGTGGTCATAATTTCGCAGTTATTACAGCCAGCCTATTGGCGGTATTACCGCCAACAGGCACACTGCCAGAGTTGTATTGAGGGCCTTAGTCCTGATTAGTCAACCTAGAGCCCCAATTGAATCGCCATATAACAGTACTATATTCAGCTGCAAGATTGATTTCTGGCATCAAGAAATTTGATCACATATTCACCTTTCTCAAAGATCTATACTGACGTCCTCTGGAAGCAAGAATCAAATTAAAAGTGCCATGTACTATTCGTAATGCCGTATTTGATTGGTAAAAATTATTTCAACAATAATTTCTAGACAAGAGAGAGAGAGGCTAAGAAGAAAATAAACCTTCTGCTTAAAATCTAAGAAGTTTCTTCATCACTGGACAGCAAATCAGTCTTTCTCTGGAGCAGCCCCTAAAATGTTAAATTCCTTACCAGAAGAAAACAGATGCACCAGAAATATTCTGTTTCTGAAAACAATTAAAGCACATATTTTTCACCTCTCCCTTTATCAGTAACCTATCTAGGTTCTTCTTCCATCTTTCTCTTGTTTATTCATGTCTTCTTCCTTATCCACTAAGTGTTGCTCCTAACCTTATTCTGACTTGCTCTGTCTCTTTAATCCTTTTGCTATCTAACGCTCCCAATGATCTTTCAATTTTGAACTATTTTGTCTATTACTCCTTCTAATGGCAGCCTAACATGTCATCATCATGATGGCCCCTCCTCCTTCTCCTCTTCTCCTCGGGCTCTTGGTCTCTTGTCTCTACCTCTTTCCCTCTTTAAAACTGATTTTGATTATTTGATGTACTGATTCATTAGAACACTTACCATATTACCATGCTTTTTCACCTTTCCATTCATCTAATTTAAGCTGAGTCCTTATCTACAAGTGTTCATTTAAGTGATTTGTTGTATTAGTTATCTTGGTGTTTCCAAAGTTATCTATGGCAGGATAAGTCCCATCCTCTAGTGTCAGTTCAATGTGAAGCGCTCTGACACTGCCCGGTAATGTTGCGTTGTATGAGAATGTGAGTAAATAAAACAAATAAATAAAAAGCATAAAAGTGAATTTCAAAAATGGAATTACATATAACAACTAACTTTATTCCCTATTCCCAACAATTACAATCTGCTTCCATCATTTGAAAAATAAACATATAAATATTATGTTGAAATCTCTTTTGTCACTGTCAATGGTAAGTACAATGGTTGTGCTGGAGCGAACTGTAAATCAGTGTCCAGTTTACAGGCATCCTTTCCACATCATTCTATGTAACATACATTAAAAATATCACTTTTTTTTTTTTTTTTACCAAGCATATAGCTTGCTGAAAGAGAGTAAACTCAATAGGAATGACGATAGATCAACCTGTTGGATAAAGGTCAGTTGTAAACACTTAGAATGTAATCCAAGGGCAGATGGTCTAAACAGGTCTAGATAAAACAATATAGTTCAGAATACCAAACACTAATCATAATCTAAAACCAAATACATTTTTACAACTAAACTGAACTAACAAAAAACACATCAAATTTGAAAACTCCAAAACAATTTAAAAATTAGGGCGAGTGGTGGCATGAGAGCTTTGTACATTGAAGCCATGAATGTGAATGCCAAGCTTGCTAAATAGAAGTATGCAATGCTAAGATGCTGTCATGGGACGTACTTGTGTTTAGACATCTTTCAAGTCAAATTTCAAAGGAAAATGAGAAACTCATTTCATTATACGTGGCCACTGAGACCCCAAAAGATCAGTAATTACCAAAGTATGCACTATTCGAATTACATTGTTTCTTACCTGTAGACTCAATGAAGTATAGGTCTTTCAGAACTGCCCCATTATGTCCTCATTAAGCACAGCCAATTGGGGGTTATGGGGCTGTGGTTAACGTTAATTAAAAAGTGGACCTAAAGGTCAAATTAGCAATGAAAAATGACCAGGGAATTGGTAATTCCACGGATGATTGATTTAGCAATTTCCTATTTTGCTTGGCATTTCACCAAGAAATTGTAGCTGCTTTCAGCAGTCGAAATCTCAAAGTGAAGGAAACAACATCTGTGGTCTTCACAATGGATCTTTTAATTCATGATGAGATGGTAACTTCTGTGTTTGGGCACTTCAGAAAATTGGTACCTCGGAATGGAGCCCCATGTTGGAAAGTCAGGTTGAGGATACTGACCATGAAATGCGAATCACCAACACCTCCTGAGTTAGAATATCTTTTCAACTTTTTTCCATGTAGAATCCAAAAGAGAAACCTCTGGTCAGGATCGGATTCTAAATTGATGTCCACAATACATTTTGTCCTGTGAAAATACATAAAGATAGCCGAGGTTAAACTCTGTGGGCCTGATTTACAAAGGTAAGCTTACACTTTTGTGTAAATTTACTTTTTCGGTATTCACAAACTAGGAGTTAATAGTAAGTTTACGACTGTGGCAAATCCGCAGTCGGTGAGGGGAACTCTGCCCATAAAAAGATAGGCCTGTTTTATGTGCAGAGCTCTCCTCCCCGACTGCAGTCTCTACACAGTCTTCAACTTACTATTAACTCTTGGTTTGTGAATACCAAAAAGAATGTAAAAGTACCTAAAACTGTAGGTTTACTTTTGCGAATCAGGCCATAGAAGTCCCTCCAAACATTTTCAAGGGATTGGGTCTTCTTTCATGTTTTAAAATTCCGGCAGAAAGTCTATTTGAATCAGCACACAAATGAATGAGGTAAACTTCGTCTTTGCTCTCCCTTAACTTTGTATCAGATTGTAACTGTTTCTGGTGATTCTTTTATCTTTTTAGAGTTTTATTTTGTGTATATTGTATTTCATTCTATTGGTTGGATGTATTGATTTTTTTGTTTATTCATCTTGAAACCTTAGAGTATTTATATTGCAAATTATAAATTATAAAATTAAACAAGCAAACAAATTAAATATTATTCCTTCATTGGGTTCTCTGGCAGTGCCCTACAACTTTTTGAATTTGCGTATTTACAACCTAACAGACCAACTCATTAATACGGTTAACATTACCATCTCAGATAGGGCTGTGTTAGCTGGAGAGGCATACTCAGTCCAGGCAGTGGCGATTGTACGGGGGAGGAAAGCATCCATAATTAAACTGATCTTACAATTACCCAAAAATCGCATGCAAAGTATGAAGGTGACTGCAGTGGATACACCTAAATTTCCAGTTTCTCTGTAAAGCAGTGAAACAATGGAACTGGGAGAGCAGACATTGTACTGTACTTCTGATGTGGGAATGAAGATCATGCAGCCTAAACAACTGTCCTGCAGCAGGATACTGGGCCTCAAATGAGAGTAAAGCTTCACTTTGCAAAAGTATACAGGGTGTGCAATGATAAAAGACTGGGAAACATGGAGGAATAAAGGGCCAGATGTATGAAACGTTTTTGCATTCGCAAACGGTGCGAATCGCAAAATTAGGCCGATTGCGAATGCAAAAACGTGGTCTGCGATGCATGAAAGGCATTCGCAGACCAAAAATAAGAAATCGTAAAAACAGCGATTTTTTGTGTCGCAACCTGTTTTTGCGAGTCGCATTTTGCGATTCGGTATTTCCAGTAGGAAATTGCAAGGCGCAAAATGCAATTCGCAAAATCCAAGTCGCAATTCGAAGTATCAAAAAATCGCAAATTGCGATTTTTTGGCAGAATGGCATTTTGCACATGCAAAATACCACTAAGTGAAACCAGGTGGTAACCAGGTGCAACCTATAGAAAGAGGCCCAGAATGCCTCAGACTCTTTTCCACAATGGCTGCACTCTACGTAATGGCGAGGAGGATGAGGATCTTGTCAGGTTTGAGGAGAGGGAGGAGGAGACAGGAGCGCATTTTCAGAGTGCGCATTACACTTTTTGACCAGACAGAGGAGAAAATATTTGAGAGGTATAGGTTGAACTCAGCCATGAGACTTGATCTGATAGCTGAGCTACAACCCATACTGCAGCGCAGAACACATAGGACTCATAGCATCCCCACCCATGTGCAGGTATTATGCTCCCCCCACCTACTTGCCTCAGGGAGCTATCAAGGGGTCATAGCAGCAACTGGAGGGGTCTCACAGAGTACCCTCTCTAGATTTTTCAATGCATTTATCAACGCCATGCTGAGCAGGATACACCAGTACATCAGATTCCCCCACACCCCACAGGAAATACAGCAGACAAACATTGATTTTTTACCAGATAGCACAGTTCCCCCATGTCCTAGGTGCCATAGATGGGACACATGTTGCAATCTGTGCACCATCAGCCACAGAGTATGTGTACCGCAACCGTATACCAACATTCAATGAATATACAGGGGATATGCAATGCCTCTTATATCATAATTGATCTCGTGGCCAGGTACCCAGGGAGCACACATGATTCATACATCTTTCGCCATAGCGGCATTCACACAAGACTGCTAGCTAGGGAGTTTGGAGAAGGATATCTACTAGGTATTTACACTCTGTACACTGACGCATTGATGGCGCGCTGATGTCAGATGGCTCAGTTACTCAATATACCCTCTGTCCCTTCCAGGAGACAGTGCCTACGCAGTGTGCACCTACATGTTGACGCCCTACCTCAATCCTGCAACACCAGCAGAACGGGGATTCAATGCAGCACACAGGGCAACCCGCAACGTGGTGGAGTGCACCTTTGGCCTGCTGAAGAGTCACTTCCGGTGCCTCCACAAAAGTGGAGGGGCACTACAGTACAGCCCAGAGACAACATGTAGAATAGTGGCTACATGTGCAATCTTGCACAATATAGCTACCACCAGGGGCATACCTGTGGAAATATCGGAGCCAGACTCAGATGAGGTTGATGATCCCATACCACCTCTACAGCCAGCAGACAGGACCAGTGCAGCAGAGGGAAGGCAAAGGTGTGCTGATATCACACACAACCATTTCAGATGTAAGTATGTTAACACAAATCCACTGACAAATGTACCTGTAGTGAGTACATTTATTACCTTAATGTCAGGTAATGTTAGTTCAACGAATACCAACAAAAGTGATTTAAAAAAAAAAAAATTGCAGTTCACAGTAAAGCACTATTCCTTCAAAGTGTACTCATTACCCCTGTGGCCACTACAGTCACTTCTTGCGGCCACGCACGCCACTCGAGTGCCCAGTTGCCTTACTGGCACCTCGTTTGTCTGCCTCTGTGGCAGTGCTGTGCCTGGGACTGCGCTGTCTGGTGTCCATTGCGGGCACAGCTAGGCTGGTGAGGCTGGATGTGTCCTCCGTGTCCCCCAGTCCAAGCTCGCTAGGTGTGGCTGACTTATTTCCCATGATATTGTCAATCACATTGGTGATTTGGACTAGTCCTTGAGCCACATCCCTGCTGCTGTGTGCTGCCTCAATCTGTGCAGCCCCTGCACGATGTGAAATTAGGGTGATGGAATTAGCCAGCCTAGTCACAGAGTGACAAAATCCCCCAAACATACTCATGAAGCGTCGCTCCTGCCTGCGGTGGTTCACCCTGTCATGGCGCAGCTCCTGATATAGTTCCCTCACAACAGAAGTGAGCTCCCTTGTGTCCTGTGATGCCTGGACCTGTCCCTCATGCTGCTGATCAATGTTGGAATTCAGGCACTCCAGCTGGCGATGCAGGCCCCCCATGTTGGCATTATGTTGCTGCATCTGCCTATGTAATGCAGTGATCTTTTTATTCTGCAGGCGCTGCTGCTGCAACATAGCCGATTCCAGGCCACCAAAGAAGGAGGTTCCCTCACCTGCCTCATACGCCTGCGTACCTGCATATGTCGGCATCCTGCGGGGTGCTGTGGTCTGCTGTGAACGGGGCTCCTGCTTCTGGGTGCATCTGCCAGTTGGGGATGGTGTTTGTGGGCCTTCCTGCTGCTCATCGGAGTCCTGACTCAGTTCTGGCAGTGGCAGTGCCCTAGGCCTGCATCGGAGTGGTGCAATGTTCTGAGACCCACTCGTATTGGAGTCTGAAGCAGGATGGGTGTCAGTCTCCCCTAAACTGGCACATGCTGTGGCTGCTGGGCCTGGCCCACCTGCAACGACAATATGCAGCATGTCAGTTATGTTTGTTACAATTAAGGTCACACAATGGTAGTAAAGGTATGGGTACTTCTCTTCACTGTGTTGTGGGTGTTGTGTTCTTCTGGGTGTCGCTCTGCTTTATTACATTGTATGTGCTACTTTCCGCTCTGGGTTGTGGACTACCACTCCCATAAAGCGTTGTTGTGCTGCTTCTAAGATGTGGAATGGACTACTTATCACAGTGTTTTACATTACTTGCTAATTCCTAAGGGGCTTTGTGCATACACATATGGGGTTACAATTCGATATTGCACTTACCTTTGCTGGTACTTGGTGTGCCGGAGGTGTCAATCTCAGTTACCACACTGACTGCTTCCGGGAGGAGTGTGGTCTCCACTAGGTCCTCTATCAGGGTGGAGGGTGTCTCTGTGGGTGGGCCGCCTCCTGTGCTCCTGGCCTCCTGCAGTCGTCTTGCCACCCTTTCCTTGGCACGGGACCGCAGGTCGTACCACCTCTTCTTGATTTCTTCTACTGAACGCTGTGCCACTCAAACAGCGCAGATCTTTGTCTGTATTTCTGCCCAGAGTCTCCTTTTTTCACTCTCAGGCACCTGGAGTGAGCTTTTGCCAAACAACCGGTCATGGCTCCGGACCACCTCTTCTGTCAGCACCTCCAGCTCTTGCTCGCTAAATTTCAGCTTACTCTTTCTTTCTCCCTTCTTCTTTCCCTGGGCAGAGGTGTCCATGTTTGTTCAGCTGTGCTGCTGCCTTCTCCAGAGACTTGCTCAGTGTGGCTGGGCTGGCTCTCTCTGAGTGCTAGTTTGGGTGTGGCACCTGAAACTGCCTGGGCTGACTCACTTCCTGCTTGTGATGTCATCAGACTCCTCCAGGTGTGCTTTCTCGCAATTTGCGATTTTCAATTACCGAATCGCAATTTGTGAAAATGCAAATTGCGATTCGGTAATCGGGCCTCGCAAACCACAAATAGCGATTTTTAAGAAATCGCTAATTCCGGATCGCAATTATGATACATGGCCTATTGCGACTCGGAAATAGCGATTTCTTAAAAATCGCTATTTGCGATTCGCAAGGCCATTTCTTCATACATCTGACCCAAAATTAACAAGTCATATATGTGCACAATACAGGCCATAAGATCCATCTTCGACTCTGCAGTTCATCAAATCGTAATGCACTTATTGAAGGGGCCAATATTATGCTACTGGCACACTTTGGGTCACCATACATTCAATTTAACAGGTATGAAAACACTTGGCCACTTGTAGTTGCTGGGACTAGTTTTCTTCTAAAGATACAGGTCTGAGAATCGTATAATGAGGCTGTACATGGCTATCATTAAATCATCATAGGACAGAAAGCAGAGTTGACCCAACTCACTGCAGCTGCTGTCTGGAAAGTTTTGGGGTGATCCATTAAGCGGGTGCCGTGGAAAAATGGGGTTCCGAAAACTCTTTTTCCCCATTCATTTGTCCATAAGGATTATGAACAGCAATAGCGCCAAAACCACTGGATGGAATTACACTAAATTTGGCATAAAGGTTGCTCTTGGTCCAGAAAGAGACCTTTTAGTTATTTGGTGTAAATCTGTTCAGTAGTTTTTGAGAAATTAAAGGAAATCCAAATTTGTATATCTAGGAACGTGAAGGATTTGTGACCCCTTACGATCTGGTGCTGGGATCTGATTGGCTGCCAACACTTCACACCAAGAAGTATTGGCAGCCATCTTGGGACTTGACTTGAGCCGTGTCAATGACAAAAATGTTAAAAAAAAGAAAAGGGGACAGGGTGTACACACCCTGGCCCCTTGGTTCTAGTGCTGTGGTCCCACAGGGACCTCCCCCAAAGCAAAAAATAATTTTTCTATTTTTCCTGCAGCCCCGGGGACCATGTATTGCATTGTGTGTGTGTGGGCAAGTTGCCCCCCACAGCCCAGGGGACCACCACCTCCCTGGGGCATGTGTTAGATTGTGTGAAGGGGTGCTAAGCAGCCCCCCACAGTCCCGGGGACCACCACCACCCTGGAGCATGTGTTAGATTTTGTGTGGGCGTCCTCATGGCCCCCCACCCCGGAGCCCCAGGGACTACTACCTCCCTGGTGCAACCTGAAAAAATAGAAAGGAGGTCTGTTTCGGACCCCATGTAGCCCTGGAGACAACCACCTCCCCAGAGCTCTTGTTTGCTGGAGGGGGGCTGCACAGCCCCCTCAAGGAGCCACTGATGGCCCTGGGGACCGCCACCCTGAAGGCCGGCTCCTGCTATGTCCCAGGGTGCCCACCCTGGGCCATAGCTGTTTACTGTGGCTTGGTTACAGCTTTGACAGTTGCAGCCAAGCCACAGTAAACAAAGTCCACTTTTTGACAGCGGAACCTGTAAAACTGGTCCCAGCAAACAGGAAGCTGCTGTTAAAAGCAGCTGTCTGCTTGCTGGAGCAATGGGACCCTTAGGGAGGCCTAGAGGTTCCCCTGTGGTCCCAGATGGCCCGCAAAGGGCAACAATCTTTTTTTCTTTTAATTGGATGGGACAGTGGGAGAGGCCTTGAGGCTCCCCCTGTGGTCACAGATAGCCCATAAAGGGCGAGTAAAAAGTAAGAAACAATAACAATAGCTTAAAGGTGAAGGTCAGAGACCTTCACAGTAAGAGCTGAGGGTATGAGGCCAGGGGTATCCCAGGTCATTTCCCTACTTTTCTTTTTTTTTTCATGTGCAACTACTTAAGGCTCATACTGAAAGTTGATATTATTCTTTTTAATTGACATAAATATCTCATTCTAAATATATCATCCATCAAAGCCTAAAATAAAATATATCTCTCTCCCTCTCTTTCTCTCTCTCTTTCAATCTCTTTCTCCGACTCACACACCCACTAAGACCCTTATGCAGCCACTCACAGATCCACTCAAACCCTTGTGCACCCACTCATAGCCCTATTCAAACCCTCACGCACCCACTCACAGGCCCACTCACGCATGCACCCACTCACAGACCCACTGACACCCTCATGCACCCTCATGCACCCACTCACAGACCTGTTCAGACACTGACCCACCCACTAAGACACTGATGCACACACTCTTACACCCAGACAGAAACTCTCACACTTACTCACATCCTGAGATGCACCCTCTTACACCAATTCTCACACCCAGAAAGACAGGCTGCGGTCAACTCCTGCTGCACATGGCCAAAGGGCCGTGCCTAGTGTGGGGTTGGGTGGTTAGGAGGGTTGGCAGCAGGCCTTGCGGCAACCCCTGCAGCAACACAAAAGGATGATGGATGGAGTGCTGAACAATGCAAACACTCGCCCCAGTCACAGATCTGGGTTTAATCCATCACTCTATTGCTCACCATGCCACCCCAGTTTGGACCCAGTCGTATGCAAATCAGTCTTGACCATGTTCCTCATGGGAACAGTCCAGCCCGAACTGGCAAGCTCGGTCCTCCGTGGACCGTAAACAAGCATCCTGGAACCAGTTTCAGGGTATCACCCTTCTTTAGCCTGGCTAGCTTAAATCCAGTAGCATAGTGAGCAAGGGACCCACATATGGTAATACCCTTCCCAATTAGGGCAACTTTAGCAACAAAAAAGGATGATGGATGGAGTGCTGAACAATGTAAATACTCTCCCCCAGTCACAGATCTAGGTTTAATCCATCTTTCTATAGCTCACCATGCCACCCCAGTTTGGATCCAGCCATATGCAAATCAATCTTGACCCTGTTCCTCATGGGAACAGTCCAGCCCGAACTGCCAAGCCAGGTCCTCCCTGGACAGGAAACAAGCATCCTGGGACCGGTTTCAGGGTATCACCCTTCATCAGCCAGGCTAGCTTAAATCCAGTAGCACAGTGAGCAAGGGACTCACATCTGGGTATAACCTTCCACTTAGGGCAACATTAGCAACACAAAAGGATGATGGACAGAGTGCTGAACAATGCAAACACACCCCCAGTCACAAATCTGGGATTAATCCATTGTTCTTTTGCTCACCATGCCACCCCAGTTTGGACCCAGCCGGGGAGCAGGGTCACGACTGATTTGCATATAGCTGGGTCCAAACTAGGGTAATGTAGCAAGCAAAATAACGATGGATTAAACCCAGATCTGTGACTGGGGGTGAGTGTTTGAAAAGGTTCAACACTCCGTCCATCATTTTATTTTGTGATATTGCCCTGTGCGCCCTAAGTGGCTAGGGTTTGCCGTGATGTGGGTCCTTTGCTTGCTGCGCCACTGGATTCAAGATAACCTGGCTGATGAAGAGTGATACCCTGAAACTGGTCCCAGGATGCTTGAATCCCATCAAGGAAGGAACTGGCTTGGCAGTTCGGGCTGGACTGCTCCCACTGGGAGCAGGGTCAAGACTGATTTGTATATAGTTGGGTCCAAACTGGGGTGACGTGGCAAGCAAAATAAAGATGGATTCAACCCAGATCTGTGACTGGAATGAGTGTTTCAAAACTTTCAATACTCCGTCCATCATTTTATTTTGTGATATTGCCTTGCGGCAACCCCTGCCCCATACGGTCTAAGGCTTTGCAGGGATGGGTGCAAGACCAAACCCTATAGCCGACCACGGCCAATGGCTGCAGTGGTTGGATTAGCGAAAATTAATGAAAATTACTATACATTAAAAAAATAGAAATTCACTAAAAAAAAAAAAAAAAGGTTACAGCGATGTTATAGTTAGGAAACAGAATTGAAAAAACATAGAAATTAATTTAAAAAAACAAAGGTTACAGGGACATTATAGTTAGGCTCACATTTTAAATGTATGAAACCAAAGAAATTCACCACTTATTGTTAGAGTTATCTCAAGTACCTAAAACTCATGCCATAAGTTAACTATAACTCGCGCCCTACCGTGCACTGCTAAGTACCCCACAAATTACAGCACTCATGACATCTTTAATAACATCATTGATAATATCACTGTAATATTTGCAGTAACATTTTTGACAAAAAAGCTGTGCATCGCGGTGGCATGAGTTATAGTTACAGTGGGGAACGAGCTATAGTTACAGGCAGAATAGCTACCCAACTGGAGCACTTTATACTGGATAGTTAGCAAGTGTTACCTCATTGGGAAAATGTATAATGCATCTCCCTCCTACACAACAGCTGCTAAAGGACAGCGAGGTACTGTATACAGTAACCTTGTGTATCTGTAACTTTGCCAGGGAAAGAGAGGAAAACTCCGCTTCCAGCAAGTGGGAGCATTTTGACAGCTGCTTCTTGCTGGAAGCAGAGTTTTTACTTTTGTTGGCGGGAGCTGTGACAGCTCCCGCCAAGCAAAAGCAAACATATATTTCCTGAGGGTGGGCACCATGGGAGATAGCAGGGGATGGCACTGGCGGGTATTGTCCCCCCTCCATATTTTAAAATTAATCTTTGGCCTCAGGCAGGTGGTGGTCCCTGGGGCTTTTGTAAGTCTTTTTGGCCACCCTCCTTACTTGATAAAAAGCCCTGGAGAGGTGGTGGTCCCTGGGGCCCACGATGGTGTCCCCCTACATATTATTAGAATGTAGCCCCCGGAAGGTAGTGGTCCCGCAGGCTTTACAAAGCCCTTGGAGGGGGGCCCATGCGCCTCCCTTCTCTTTTTTTTTCTATATTTCAAAGGTCCCTGGGACCTAGCCCACCCAGGGCTGAATGAAGAACAAGTGTGGGAGACCACGCTTGGTTTTTCTTTAATTTTCAGCGGATCTGCGAATCCTCTACATATTTTGCCTAAATTGTTTTGAAAAATACTTTTTTGCCCTGGCAGGACCTCACGGGGACCCCAGCTCCAAGGCTGGGGGGCTTTGGTATTACTACCCTGCACCCTTTTCTTTTGTTTACATGTTTGTAGGAAGTTGGCTCTGTATGCACTATTTCAAAGTAAGGAATAGTATACACAGAGTCCAAGGGCTCCCCTTAGAGGTAAGATAGTGGCAAAAAGAGATAATTCTAATGCTCTATTTTGTGGTAGTGTGGTCGAGCAGTAGGCTTATCAAAGGAGTAGTGTTAAGCATTTGTTGTACATACACAAGCAATAAATGAGGAACACACACTCAGAGACAATTCCAGGCCAATAGGTTTTTGTATAGATATTTTCTTCGTTTATTTTAAGAACCACAGGTTCAAGATTTACATGTAATACTTTAAATGAAAGGTATTGCAGGTAGGTACTTTAGGAACTTTGAATTAGCAAAATAGCATATACACTTTTCACATAAATCACATATAGCTATTTTAAAACTAGACACAGGGCAATTTTCAACAGTTCCTGGGGGGAGTAAGAGTTTGTTAGTTTTTGCAGGTAAGTAAACCACCTACGGTGTTCAAGTTTGGGTCCAAGGTAGCCCACTGTTGGGGGTTCAGAGCAACCCCAAAGTTACCACACCAGCAGCTCAGGGCCGGTCAGGTGCAGAGGTCCAAGTGGTGCCCAAAACGCATAGGCTTCAATGGAGAAGGGGGTGCCCCGGTTCCAGTCTGCCAGCAGGTAAGTACCCGCGTCTTCGGAGGGCAGTCCAGGGGGTTTTTGTAGGGCACCGGGGGGGGACACAAGTCCACACAGAAAGTACACCCTCAGCAGCGCGGGGGTGGCCGGGTGCAGTGCGTCGGGTTTGTAATTGAAATCAATGGGAGACCAAGGGGTCTCTTCAGCGATGCAGGCAGGCAAGGGGGGGGCTCCTCGGGGTAGCCACCACCTGGGCAAGGGAGAGGGCCTCCTGGGGGTCACTCCTGCACTGGAGTTCGGATCCTTCAGGTCCTGGGGGCTGCGGGTGCAGAGTCTTTACCAGGCGTCGGGATCTGAGGAGCAGTCAGTCGCGGTCAGGGGGAGCCTCAGGATTCCCTCTGCAGGTGTCGCTGTGGGTGCTCAGGGGGGGCAACTCTGGCTACTCAAGGTCTCGCAGTCGCCGGGGAGTCCTCCCTGAAGTGATTGTTCTCCACAAGTCGAGCCGGGGGCGTCGGATGCAGAGTAGCAAGTCTCACACTTCCGGCGGCAAACGCAAGTTGTTTCAAAGTTGCTGCTTTGTTTCAAAGTTGCAGTCTTTGGGTGAACAGGGCCGCTGTCCTCTGGAGTTCTTGGTCCTTCTAGAGCAGGGCAGTCCTCTGAGGATTCAGAGGTCGCTGGTCCCTGGGGAGAGCGTCGCTGGAGCAGTGTCTTTAGAAGTGGGGAGACAGGCCGGTAGAGCTGGGGCCAAAGCAGTTGGTGTCTCTGTCTTCCCTGCAGGGTTTTTCAGCTTAGCAGTCCTCTTCTTCTTAGGTTGCAGGAATCTGATTTCCTAGGTTCTGGGGTGCCCCTAAATACTGAATTTAGGGGGGTGTTAAAGTCTGGGAGGGCAGTAGCCAATGGCTACTGTCCTTGAGGGTGGCTACACCCTCTTTGTGCCTCCTCCCTGAGGGGAGGGGGGCACATTCCTAATCCTATTGGGGGAATCGAGTCACCTCAGCTCAGGACACCTTAGGGGCTGTCCTGACTGGCCAGTGACTCCTCCTTGTTTTTCTCATTATCTCTCCTGGACTTGCCACCAAAAGTAAGGGCTGTGTCCAGGGGGCGGGCATCTCCACCAGCTGGAGTGCCCTGGGGTATTGTAACACGAAGCATGAGCCTTTGAGGCTCACTGCTAGGTGTTACAATCCCTGCAGGGGGGAGGTGTGAAGCACCTCCACCCAGAGCAGGCTTTTGTTTCTGTCCTCAGAGAGCACAAAGGCCCTCACCACATGGGGTCAGAAACTCGTCTCTCAGCAGCAGGCTGGCACAGACCAGTCAGTCCTGCACTGAACAACTGGGTAAAATACAGGGGGCATCTCTAAGATGCCCTCTGTGTGCATTTTTTAATAAATCCAGCACTGCATCAGTGTGGGTTTATTATTCTGAGAAGTTTGATACCAAACTTTCCAGTATTCAGTGTAGCCATTATGGAGCTGTGGAGTTCGTTTTTGACAGACTCCCAGACCATATACTGTTATGGCTACCCTGCACTTACAATGTCTAAGGTTTTGCTTAGACACTGTAGGGGCATAGTGCTCATGCACTTATGCCCTCACCTGTGGTATAGTGCACCCTGCCTTGGGCTGTAAGGCCTGCTAGAGGGGTGACTTACCTATGCCACAGGCAGTGTGAGGTTGGCATGGCACCCTGAGGGGAGTGCCATGTCGACTTAGTCGTTTTCTCCCCACCAGCACACACAAGCTGGCAAGCAGTGTGTCTGTGCTGAGTGAGGGGTCCCTAGGGTGGCATAAGACATGCTGCAGCCCTTAGAGACCTTCCCTGGCATCAGGGCCCTTGGTACCAGGGGTACCAGTTACAAGGGACTTACCTGGTTGCCAGGGTTGCGCCAATTGTGGAGACAATGGTACATTTTAGGTGAAAGAACACTGGTGCTGGGGCCTGGTTAGCAGGGTCCCAGCACACTTCTCAGTCAAGTCAGCATCAGTATCAGGCAAAAAGTGGGGGGTAACTGCAACAGGGAGCCATTTCTTTTCAATGTTCTTTTGAAGTTGAGTCCCAAAATGGCTGCCAACAGTTCCCTGTTGAAGTATTGGATGCCAATAAGATCTCAGCTTTAGACCTCCAGGATCTGGGGAGCCTCCGCGTCCCTAGATGTACAAATAACAAAAGCATGCTTTCAGGTCCAAAAGCTACCCCTCTTCCAAATTTGGTGTAATTCTGTACAGCGGTCCGGGCTGTAGTCATGTCTAAAATATCTATGTGAACTAAATGTGGGACCCCCCCCTTTTTCTCATCCCTCGCTTGATGGATCACCCAAAACTTTCCTTGCACAGCTAGACCCTAGAGTGCACTTTTTTAAACAAATGTCATGAACATTGGTCAAATGGTGCCAAAGATATAGCCATGTCAAAAAACGCTTTGAAAATCCTGTGGAAATTAGGTCCCACCTATAACTACCTACTGGCGGGCGACCGCCAGAAGGTTATACATATATATATGTATATATATATATATATATATATGTATTTGTATATATATACATATACTAGGTCGCTCATTTCTCTAGTCTTTACTCCACAATCAAAGTAGATAATGCCCATTTCAATGATCTTAGCAGTGCCAACATTGATGATTGATAACAGGGCACTCGAGAGAAAATGGAAGGAGACCCCTTCTATCACAATGCCGGAGGTGAAATCACGCGATTCTTAAGATCATTCCTAACAAAGCTACGGGGCCCGACAAAATCCCTGGTAACTTGATCCTAGGTGAGGTTGATGTATGAAGTACATACTCCTCTCTGCTTTTTAATGCCATCTTAAAGGGTGCACCCACCCTTCAACTTGGGAGGGGGCTGAAATGATTCCAATATCCAAAAAGGCCCTCATTACAACCCTGGCGGTCGGTGTTAAAGCGGCTGTATGCCCGCCAACAGGCCGGCGGTAAAAAAAAGGTAATCACGACCATGGCGGAAACCGCCAACATAGACAGCCACTTTAACACTCCGACCGCCACGGCGGTACAAACAAAGAGCATGGCGGTCACCACCAGCAGACAGGCGGAGGACAATTTACCACCCACACTATTATGAGAGGCCAATCCGCCACCTTTTCCGGGACGGATTCAATGCAAACAAAAACACGGCAGAAACAGGACTTGGAAGGGGAAACACTCTCCTCTTCACAACCCACGAGGAACCTGGGCGCCATGGAGCCAGAACTCCAAATCCTCCCTGTGATAGTTTTCCTGCTCCTCTACCAGGAGCACGAATGACGGCGGCGATGACCACAGTGAGTACTGCACCTACAACACAGGGGAGGGGGGAGGGAAAAGAGAGTGACACACACACGCAACATTCCTAATCCTATTGGGGGAATGGAGTCACCTCAGCTCAGGACACCTTAGGGGCTGTCCTGACTAACTGCAACAGGGAGCCATTTCTTTACAATGTTCTTTTGAAGCTGAGTCAAAAAATGGCTGCCAACAGTTCCCTGTTGAAGTATTGGATGCCAATAAGATCTCAGCTTTAGATCTCCAGGATCTGGGGAGCCTCCGCGTCCCTAGATGTACAAATAACAAAAGCATGCTTTCAGGTCCAAAAGCTACCCCTCTTCCAAATTTGGTGTAATTCTGTACAGCGGTCCGGGCTGTAGTCATGTCTAAAATATCTATGTGAACTAAATGTGGGACCCCCCCTTTTTCTCATCCCTCGCTTGATGGATCACCCAAAACTTTCCTTGCACAGCTAGACCCTAGAGTGCACTTTTTTAAACAAATGTCATGAACATTGGTCAAATGGTGCCAAAGATATAGCCATGTCAAAAAACGCATTGAAAATCCTGTGGAAATTAGGTCCCACCTATAACTACCTACTGGCGGGCGACTGCCAGAAGGTTATACATATATATATGTATATATATATATATATATGTATTTGTATATATATACATATACTAGGTCGCTCATTTCTCTAGTCTTTACTCCACAATCAAAGTAGATAATGCCCATTTCAATGATCTTAGCAGTGCCAACATTGATGATTGATAACAGGGCACTCAAGAGAAAATGGAAGGAGACCCCTTCTATCACAATGCCGGAAGTGAAATCACGCGATTCTTAAGATCATTCCTAACAAAGCTACGGGCCACGACAAAATCCCTGGTAACTTGTTCCTAGGTGAGGTTTATGTATGAAGTACATACTCCTCTCTGCTTTCTAATGCCATCTTAAAGGGTGCACCCACCCTTCAACTTGGGAGGGGGCTGAAATTATTCCAATATCCAAAAAGGCCCTCATTACAACCCTGGCGGTCGGTGTAAAAGCGGCGGTATGCCCGCCAACAGGCCGGCGGTAAAAAAAAGGTAATCACAACCATGGCGGAAACCGCCAACATAGACAGCCACTTTAACACTCCGACCGCCACGGCGGTACAAACAAAGAGCATGGTGGTCACCACCAGCAGACAGGCGGAGGACAATTTACCACCCACACTATTATGAGAGGCCAATCCGCCACCTTTTCCGGGACGGGTTCAATGCAAACAAAAACACGGCAGAAACAGGACTTGGAAGGGGAAACACTCTCCTCTTCACAACCCACAAGGAACCTGGACGCCCTGGAGCCAGAACTCCAAATCCTCCCTGTGATAGTTTTCCTGCTCCTCTACCAGGAGCACGAATGACGGCGGCGATGACCACAGTGAGTACTGCACCTACAACACAGGGGAGGGGGGAGGGAAAAGAGAGTGACACACACACGCAACACACCCACCCCCACCCTCACCCACAACAACACACACACCAATACATGCTGCAACAATAGATTTACCCACCCCCCCTGGAAGAATGCAATGACAAAAGGAAATGATTGTAACGATTGTAATCAATAAAAATCCATTAGTCAAAACTTTAAATACAGTATAAACAATTATGTACACCAACTATACAAGTCTGGATAGTGCACCATTCAAAGTCCGTGGACCACTGGGCCCAAAATGCATGGCCGAGGCCCACACTCGATACCAGACTGCAAACGGAGAGAACACTGCTGGGGCATCAGATCAAAATGAAACAGGCACCTCAGGGGGAAGGGAAGGGGGGGCACCTCAGCCGGATGAGTGCACGATGCCAGCTCCATGAGGGGGCTCCATGCCCATTGATGTATCCTGGGGAGTGCAAAGCCACAGTCTCTCAAGTCTTTTCAGTGGGTGGTTTGCCCCCTGCTTTATCCTGGGGAGTGCAAAGCCACAGTCTTTCAAGTCTTTTCAGTGGGTGGGTTGCCCGCTGCTTTATCCTGGGGAGTGCAAAGCCACAGTCTCTCAAGTCTTTTCAGTGGGTGGTTTGCCCGCTGCTTTATCCTGGGGAGTGCAGAGCCACAGTCTCAAGTCTTTTCAGTGGGTGGGTTGCCCACTGCTTTATCCTGGGGAGTGCAAAGCCATATTCTCTTAAGTCCTTTCAGTGGGTGGTTTGCCCACTGCTTTATCCTGGGGAGTGCAAAGCCACAGTCTCTCAAGTGGTTGCCTTTCTCCACTGGTTCTGC
Organism: Pleurodeles waltl; assembly: GCF_031143425.1. Lineage (NCBI taxonomy): Eukaryota > Metazoa > Chordata > Amphibia > Caudata > Salamandridae > Pleurodeles > Pleurodeles waltl. The sequence goes on along the minus strand of NC_090445.1, from coordinate 1,409,616,888 downwards.
AGGGGGCTTGGTGCCCAGAGTGCTTCATCGTGCCAAGGACTGAGGTAGTGGATGTGATACTCCACTGGTTCTGGAGGGGGCTTTGTGCCCAGAGTGCTTCATCCTGCCAAGGACTGAGGTAGTGGATGCCTTTCTCTACTGGTTCTGGAGGGGGCTTTGTGCCCAGAGTGCTTCATCCTGCCAAGGACTGAGGTAGTAGATGTCTTTCTCCACTGGTTCTGGAGGGGGCTTTGTGCCCAGAGTGCTTCATCCTGCCAAGGACTGAGGTAGTGGATGACTTTCTCCACTGGTTCTGGAGGGGGCTTTGAGCCCAGAGTGCTCACCCTGCCAAGGACTGAGGTAGAGGATGTGATACTCCACTGGTTCTGGAGGGGGCTTTGTGCCCAGAGTGCTTCATCCTGCCAAGGACTGAGGTAGTGGATGCCTTTCTCCACTGGTTCTGGAGGGGGCTTTGTGCCCAGAGTGCTTCATCCTGCCAAGGACTGAGGTAGTAGATGACTTTCTCCACTGGTTCTGGAGGGGGCTTTGAGCCCAGAGTGCTCACCCTGCCAAGGACTGAGGTAGTGGATGTGATACTCCACTGGTTCTGGAGGGGGCTTTGTGCCCAGAGTGCTTCATCCTGCCAAGGACTGAGGTAGTGGATGCCTTTCTCCACTGGTTCTGGAGGGGGCTTTGTGCCCAGAGTGCTTCAACCTGCCAAGAACTGAGGTAGTGGATATGACACTCCACTGACGGTGGTGCAACATGCAAGCTGGCCAGGCTCCTGGAACTGACCACCAGCGTCGTACGACTGAACACTGGGGATGGCAGCCATGTCTGCGGTGGTGCCACTGGCTCAGGATGTCGCAGGCCACTGGCGGTGTCAGTAGCGGCGGTGCAGGTGGCAGTGCCAGTGGTGGTCTTGTCCGCCGTGCGGGTTGGCATCGACGTGGACCTGCCTTTGATTTTTTGGCCTTCCCCACCTTGGATGGTGGCGCAGCTGTCTTCCCACTTTTCACTTTTGTTTTGCCTGAGCCCTTGGTGGCAGGTGTTTTTGCCTTCTCCCTCCGGGATGCGGGCAACTTTTTCTGTTTTGGAGGTGGGAGAATGTCTTTGCCCTCGCTCCTTGGGACACTAGCAGCCCTGTTGCTTGGCGCACTCCAAAATCCCGCTATTGCTGGCACCACTGTGCCCGGTGATGTGGTGGCTGAGGTGCTGGGTTGGGACCTGGAAAGGCGAGCCAAGGGGACGGACGGGGGTGGGAGGGAGGTGTAGGGAAAAGGTCAAAATTTGATAGGAAAAGCTTTTTAGACACACTGGGATGGGTAGATGGGGGGGTTTAGGAGTGGAGGAAGAGGTAGTGGATGTAGGAGGTGTACGTTTGCTGACTTTGGGTGAAGGTGCATGGGCTGGAGGCTGTTGTGAGGTGGATGGCTGTTGGGTGGGTGTGTGACTGCGTTTGTGTAGTTTGGGAGGAGGGCTCACAGACACACTGGGAGAGGACACAGGGGATGTGTGAATGGTAGTGGGGGTGGTGAGTGCACGTGAGCGGTGTGTGGTGATGGGTGTGCTGGTGATGGAGGTAGTGGCTGAAGATGTAGTGCATGCAGGTGTGAGTGGAGACGAGACAGGAAGGGAGGAGGGAGATGTGGAGGAGGGGGACACAGTGGAGGCAGTGGAAGTTGGTATGTCTGCATGGGTATGGTGCTTGTGTGAGTGCCCGTGGGATGTGTGGTGCTTATGTTTGCCTGAGCCACCCTTGTGTGTTGAGGTGTGTGCATGCTGGTCTGATGGCGTGCTTGGGATAGGCTGAGGTACAGGGGATTGGGTCTGGGTGGAGGAGGTTGGAGAGGGCGGCTGGACACAGGGACAATGGCTGCCATCAGTGCTGAGGCCAGAGCCTGAAATGCTCGCTGTTGGGCTGCCTGGCCAGAATGAATGCCCTCCAGGTATGAATTTGTTTGTTGAAACTGCCTCTCTACACCCTGGATGGCATTCAGAATGGTAGACTGCCCAACAGTGAGGGATCTCAGGAGGTCAATAGCCTCCTCACTGAGGACAGCAGGGTTAACTGGGGCAGGGCCTGAGGTGCCTGGGGCGAAAGAGATTCCCACACTCCTGGGTGAGCGGGCACAGGACACATGCTGAGGGGCTGCTGGGAGGGCGGTGCTGGTGGGGGGGTGGCGGCTGTACCTGTTGATGCGGTGGGCACAGAGGGGCCCCACCGCAAGGGAGCTCCCATCAGAGGAGGAGTCGGTGTCGCTGGTCTCTGCTCCTGCCGTGGAGCTCCCCTTGCCCTCCGTCCCACTGGTGACTTCAGACTCTGTTGTCTCGTCCTCCAGGGCCATGTGGGATGCAGCTCCCTCCTGCTCGGGTGCCACTGCTCCTGTGCCTCATGATTCTAATGCACATAAGAACAGGGACACCACAAAAAGAGGGGGGAGAAAGAAGAAAGACATGTTCAGTGCATGCAATACCGCTACAGTTGGCGGACACTACAGACACAGCAGCCCTCTGCACTACGCCATGCACTTAGAGTTCCCAAATTAATCACAGGGACATGGGGTACAAGGCCTATGCCCAATTGCTGCACACATGGAAGTCACAGGAGCCTGACTAGGTGTAGATGGCTCTTACCACTGGTGGGGTTGGGGTGCCACATAGCCTGCCTCACAAAGGGCCGTTGCCTACAAAGCTTGTCCTGGCCTAGGGTAACCCACTGCCCACCTCCCCCACCCAGACACCTCCTAATGCGTGCAGAGTCAGATGGATGTGACGGTACTCACCCCCTTGTGGCTGCTGTGATGCCCTCAAGAGCCCATCCAACTCCGGATATGCCACCGCCAGGATCCGGAACATCAGGGGGGTCATGGTGCGACGGGCACCCCTCTCACGTTGGGAGGCCATCCCCAGCGGGGCCTCCGCAGTCTTATTGCTCCAGCAGCGAATGTCCTCCCATCTTTTCCGGCACTGGGTGCTCCGTCTGTGGTGGACCCCCAGGGCCCGGACGTCCTTGACGGTGGCACGCTAGATATCCTTCTTTTGGTGGATGCTGACCTAGAGGAATAGTACTGACGCACATACACTCAGTGTCCGCTCACGCAGGCCTCAGTCCTCCCCCGGTATCTTCCATCCACACCACTCCAAATAGGCATTGCCCATACAGCATGCTCACACTGTACTCACCTGTTTGTCTGGAGGACCGTAGAGTAGCGTGTACTGGGGGAGGACACCATCCACTAACTTCTCCAACTCCTCCGAAGTGAAGGCAGGGGCCCTTTCCCCAGACACATGAGCCATCGTTGCTTCCAGACACAGGTCACAGCAGCGCTTGCAGTGTAGGTCCTCTCCTGTTGAAGGTATCAAGAGAGTGAACAGAGAGAAAATGGAGGTCACGGCCGCGGCGGTGCGTACCGTCACCGCCGGTGTACATCGTCATTGGCTCCTGGGACCCATAGGGCCCAATTTTAACCAATGCAGGATTGCGCCGCGGTCTTCGACCGCCTACCGCAACGGTGTACAACGCCAGCGCAGTTACCTCATATCCCCTTGTCCCACATTACAGGTCAGGCAGCCGACATTTCAGGTGGACATTATTTTTAAATGCGTCACACATATCTAGGCCTTGCATACACACAGTGACAGGCACATAGCGGATTGACAAATGTGTGCAATAATTTCTTTTTGTAATACCTCAGTGTTGGCTGACTCTGTGCTCGCTGTTCTCGTCCATAGGGCACGTCCGCTGGGGCAGGTGAGGAGATGGCGGCATCCTCTGGTGTACAGACCGCTGGTGGACCTGTTGACAATGGAAGACAGACACATCATTATCTCTTACAGACTTGATCGTGCCACAATCCATGAATTGTGTGCCCAGTTGGAGCCACACCTGGTTTCAGCTATCCGCCATCCCACAGGAATCCCCCCTCTAGTGCAGGTCCTGTCAGTACTCCATTTCCTGGCAAGTGGGTCTTTTCAAACAACAGTGGCCATTGCATCAGGGATGTCCCAGCCTATTTTCTCAAACGTGTTGTCCAGAGTGTTGTCTGCCCTGCTGAAACACATGCGCAGCTACATCGTTTTCACTCAGGTGGAGGATTTGCCCATAGTGAAATGTGACTTCTATGCCCTGGGACATATCCCCAACATCATAGGTGCCATTGATGGGACACATGTGGCCTTGGTACCCACCGCAGGAGTGAACAGGTGTACAGAAACAGGAAGAGCTACCATTCAATGAATGTGCAGATGGTGTGTTTGGCCGACCAGTACATCTCCCATGTGAACGCCAAGTTTCCAGGCTCAGTGCATGACGCTTACATTTTGAGGAATAGCAGCATCCCTTATGTGATGGGTCAACTCCAGAGGCACAGTGTGTGGCTAGTAGGTGAGGACAAGGACCTGTGAATAGTTGTCTGGGTCTGGGTCTGGGGTTGTCCCTAAGGGTTAGTGTGTGTCTAACAGTTGTCCCTCGACATTTGCAGGTGTACCCCAACCTGTCATGGCTACTGACGCCAGTGAGAAATCCCAGGACAAGGGCAGAGAAACGCTACAATGAGGCACATGGGCGAACTAGGAGAGTGATCGAAAGGACCTTCGGCCTCCTGAAGGCCAGGTTCCGGTGCCTCCATATGACAGGTGGTTCTCTCTACTACTCACCAAAGAAGGTGTGCCAGATCATCATGGCCTGCTGTATGTTGCACAACCTGGCTTTGTGACGACAGGTGCCTTTTCTGCAGGAGGATGGTCCAGAAGGAGGTCTTGTGGCAGCTGTGGAGCCTGTGGACAGTGAAGAAGAGGAGGCAGAAGATGAGGATATCGACAACAGAAACAACGTGACCCAGCAATGCTTCCAGCGAGACACAGGTAAGAAGACATCACTGCCTCCTACATGGTGTCGTGGTCCTGTGTTGGTGCCTCCTGTCCACTTGCGCCCTCAGAGGTGGTGGGCAGTTCATCATTGAGGCTAGTGTAAGGGGCCCCTTGTTGTGCCACAGTGTCCCTCCTGGTGTTCACAAGGTCGTTCAGCACCCCTACAATGGTGACCAAGGTGGTATTGATGGACTTGAGTTCCTATCTGATCCCCAAATACTGTTCCTCCTGCAGCCGCTGGGTCTCCTGAAACTTGGCCAGTACCGTTGCCATCGTCTCCTGGGAATGATGGTATGCTCCCATGATCTTGGAGAGGGCCTCGTGGAGAGTGGGTTCCCTGGGCCTGTCCTCCCCCTGTCGCACAGCAGTCCTTCCACTTCCCCTGTTTACTGTTCCTCTGTCCCCTGAACCGTGTGCCCACTGCCACTGCCCCCAGGTCCCTAATGTTCATGGGTTTGTGGATCAAGTAAGTCAGAGAAAGCCTCATAAAGCCAGGCATTAGGATTTGGTGGGATGACCCGTCTTCAGCCCAGTCTATTAGTAAGTCAACCATCAAGAACAACTTTGGCCAGTATAGACAAGCCTACTGCAGGCACAGTCCTCTTTTCGACTTCTCCCTGATGCCCTCCTTCTGGCGAAGGATGACTTCCAGGCAGAGACGTTTCTGGATGAGATCAAACCAGCTGCTGCACAGAAATTTTGCCTTCAATTCCGCTATGGCACTCTACCATTTTAATCTTTTACCAATAGGTGGACTCGGAGAGGCGATCCAGTTAGCTGGGCTTCCCCCTCTAGTGGGGACATTAAGGAAACAGAGAAACATGACCTGTTCTTTTGCCCAATTTACTTGAAAGAGAGAAGAAGGTGGTTAGTCCCGCTGTGCAGGCCCCTGGGAGTTAGGAAATACACTGAGGCTCTCCGACTATTGAAATATGACACAAGTCAAAATATTGTCTTCACCCTCTCACGAAATTTACGTTCTATGATGATTTGACAAAAGATGAGTTTGATAAACACTGCCAGTCTCTCAAGGGCTGGGCGTCCCAGTTGATCTTGCCTTAAGGTAGCATTAGTAGATTATTGCCTAGGGTTAGAATGCTAACATTTGTACGTTTTTTTGTGTTTACTGTGAAAATAGAATGGACTGGTTTCACCGATCTTTTGCCAAAACCTTATGATGGCAACCAATGTTTTTATGATTTTATTGCTGGTTTAAATTAAAAGAAGCATCAGCACTTTATTGCTTTTGGGAAGAAGGCCAACACATGCCCATTTTTGCTGCTTCAATATATTTATGGTAATATCAGTTGAATTGTTTCTCTCCAAATATTATTGTCGGTAATTTGTTGTTTTATGATATATTGCCTGCTTTGAATTATCTCGAATTATATTGCCAGGATTTGACATTTTTATTACTAATTGCTCGATTAAATTTTATGAGTCTTAGGGGCATATTTATACTCTGTTTGCGCCGGAATTGCGTCGTTTTTTTTTACGCAATTCCGACGCAAAACTAACTCCATATTTATACTTTGGCGTTAGACGCGTCTAGCGCCAAAGTCCATGGAGTTTGCGTCATTTTTTAGCGTGGACACCTACTTTGCGTTAATGAGATGCAAGGTAGGCGTTCCCGTCTAAAAAATGGACTCCGAGGCATGTGCGCCGTATTTACACTCCCGGGCAAAATTCACGCCCGGGAGTGGGCGGGTCAAAAAAATGACGTACGGCCGCTTTTGCGCCGTTTTTTAGCGCCTGGACAAGGCAGGCGTTAAGGGACCTGTGGGCTCGGAAGGAGCCCAGAGGTGCCCTCCCATGCCCCCAGGGACACCCCCTGTCACCCTTGCCCACCCCAGGAGGACACCCAAGGCTGGAGGGATCCATCCCAGGGACATTAAGGTAAGTTCCGGTAAGTACTTTAAAAAAAAAAAAATGTGGAATAGGGGGGCCTGATTTGTGCCCCCCCTACATGCCACTATGCCCAATGACAATGCCCAGGGGACAGAAGTCCTCTGGGCATGGCCATTGGGCAAGGGGGCATGACTCCTGTCTTTGCTAAGACAGGAGTCATTTCTATGGGGGTTGGGAGTCGAAAGAAATGGCGCAAATCGGGTTGAGGCGAAAAATTTGCCTCAGCCTGACTTGCCCCATTTTTTGGCACCCAAGCTCCATATCCCCCTACGCCGGCGCTGCCTGGTGTACGTCGTTTTTTTTCACGCACACCAAGCAGCGCCGGCGGCTAACGCCGGCTAACGTCATTGATTAAATACGGCGCCCGCATGGCGCTTCAGAATGGCATTAGCCGACGCTAATTTTTTTGACGCAAAACTGCGTTAGCGCAGTTTTGCGTCAAAAAGTATAAATATGGCCCTTACTCCGCACGTTTGGGGATATCACCGCATGCAACTACAACTACAAGTTTTGCGGCAGTCTGCTGGGCCAGTAGTTATCGGGCCCTCAAACTAAGGATTTCATATTTATGAACCCAGAAACTCCAGACCTGGTACCATGAGCTGCTGTGCCCTGCCCCGACTCATCCTTATACTTCAGCATGGAGGGAGCATAAGAAACGCCCCCTAGGTAAATGATAATAGCTTTCATCCTGCTGCACCCAGACTCCTTTCTGGGACCCACGAAGCAGAGAAAAATCCCCTGTATCTTTTGCCACCTGCTCCACGTAGGGTATAAATGTTTTCAGATTTCAGTCCATTGATTTCCCCGGAAAGGAGAAATTCATGCAGAATTAGACCCTGTATTTTAGTTTCTGCGTCTTATTGTTTAATCCAGGGGAAACAATTTGCACTTTCCATTTTCTTACTGGGAGATACCAACCTGTGTTGTAAATGTTAAGCCAAGTGTCTCACTGTAGTGATAACGGTTCCCACGTAATACATGGAAGAAGTATCCGGGGATAGGCCCAAGAGCAGAAGAATAGTTGCAGTATTTCAAATACCAAGCATCATTCACTCATCTATATAGGGCCATTTTGAGTTTTACAGCTGGAATGGAGAATGGCATATGGGAACGAGTGTTTCTGTGCCAAATCAGACAAGAATGCCACCTGACCAACATTTTAACACCAAGGCCAGCATGTTCCTTTCAGTTGTGGTATAAAAAGTTATTACATTTAACAAACGCCTATATTTAACCCCTGGGGATATATATTTTTAGTGTAGCAAATACAAGACGCAGTCACTTTTCATCGTATTCCAACGCAGTATAAACTTTTCTGAAAATATTAAGGTCAACAGAGACAAATGTGCAATGTTGAAAACATACAAAATATTTTAGTCAAATGTGTATGCAAGTACCAGCTGAGGCCTTTCCAATCTCCCAAAACATGAACAAGTGACTGATATTTATTTCCAAGGATTAACCCTAAAACACACGTCATTTGCCATTTTTGACCAAATTTAAATCTGCTTTTCAGATTGAAACCAGATTTTAGCAGATAAAATGTCAGAGTGAAAAACTACTCATGGAGCGTTGATCCCAAAGAAGTTATAATCCCGATTCAGATTGTAAATAGTCAAAGACCAAATTGGGATTTCTGAGCAAATTAAAATGAGTCTGTAAAGCTCAAGAAGCAGTTTGTGCCATTTCAGAGAAACATCGCAGCCACCTCTTCCACTTTGCCCTTGAACAAGTATCATCAGTGTACTTCCATGAATTTCAATTCTGGTCAAGATTGCATATTTTCGATCCAAACATGGTTCACCCAGTGCTTGAAGTGGGTAGGATCTATGGCAAATATTGTTCCCAATCTTTTTCAATGTTACGATAGCAGTTGTCATCCTTAAAGTGGACATTATGCCTCTGGCTGAAAAGGAAAGGAGGGGGGGTCCCCTGTTCTATAAAGGTATTGGAGGAGCAGGCGGACAAAAAGAAACAAGCCTTCTAGCCAGTGTGCTTGCTACCTGAAAGAAAGGCAATTATGTGCAATTAGTTAGTATACAGCTTTAATTGAGTGGGTTATTTGAGGCGTCATGGTCTCGATGATATTTTTCCTTTTGAGAGGTAATGGAAAGGTGGAAGGTGTTATCAGCTGTGTTCTGGAGAGGGTTCTTCTAATGGAACCCTATATATATATTGATAACGCGTCTAAACCTTGAAAACTTACTCACAAGGGGACTCATTTTAGGCCAAAGAATCTTTTGACCACGCTTGGGGACTTCCCAGAACGAGATATCTGTCTAGCATGTCAATCAATAGATCAATAACCCAATCAATAATTCAATAACTAATCAATCAGACTAATAAATAATATTTAGTAAGAATGAAACACACCATGACCTTTCAGCCATGAATAACCACCCAAATCTAGTAAGATTTAGGGTATTTATTCCCTATTAGTTTCACTTTAGTATCATATTTATTAGTCACAATATCAATAAGCACATCAATATTACTATTATTTGGCAACTCGAATAAGACTTTATCAAAGCATAGGTCATGAACTTTAGAACAAAGCACGACGTCAACATGAATCAATTTTAGCAGAGTATCAGTAGTACATTATTCAACAAAGCAAGGATTCAGTCATTTGTCTATTTGCACTCGATATTAGTGAACTCCTTAACTAACCTCGAATTAGCATCAGCATGTTGGGCTTCATGCAAAACGATTTAGCAACATGAATTTGGAAAACATCTAACTATGGCCTCTATCAAAAGAGCAGTTGGTACCTAGAAAGAAAAAGCAAACAGACAATTACAATTCATCAGCAGATAGTTACCCATCGAAATGGGGCAGCATACAGTGTCAGTCCTCGTCCTCAGGACATCAGTCGGTTCGCCATCAGCCAGGATAAGCAGGCAAGACTCAGCAAGGTATGGCAAAAGGCTGTCCCCTCATAAGGAGGAGAAGTGCATATCAGGCAGGGGTAAAACGAGGATGGTTAAAGTATCAGACAGCTAAAGACAAAGGGGGTCTTTCTGACCTCGGCGGTAAAAGGCGCTTACCGCCGGCCAGAAGACCGCCATAACACCGCCGCGGCCGCGGTAAACCGCCACGGTCATTCTGACCCGCAACTGGCAAACCGCCAAAAACCCGACATCCACAAAAGTCCGCCACACCAAAGGTCAGCGAAAAAATGACGATGACAAAACCTCCACCGTCACGCCAACAGAAATACGCCCATACCATTCCGACCCACAAATCCACGCGGCGGTCTTTCAAACGCGGTATTCCATTGGCAGTACACACCGCTGCGGTCAAAATACACACACACATAGAAAACTCAGCCACATTGGTCAGTTTGAAATACACACACCTGATACACATACTAACACCACTCCCACACACCCAACACAATATAAAACACACACCCACATCACCCACAAGCCCCTACGACCCAAAATCATTAACGAAGGCTAGAGAGAGAGCACAGATTAGACAATGCCACAACACAGAGGCACACAACACCATCACCCACACAGAATCCACGCACCAAACACCACACACCACCACACGCACCACACTCATCACCACAAACGCCACCCCACACCTCAACCACACCACCCCATGGCACCCCAAAGACACCCCAGGTTCAGTGATGCCGAACTCAGGGTCATGGTGGAGGAAATAGTCCGTGTAGAGCCCCAGCTCTTCGGGGCACAGGTGCAGCACACCACAATTGCCAGGAAGATGGAGCTATGGCAAAGAATAGTGGACAGGGTTAACGCGGTGGGACAGCATCCACGCAATCGGGAGGACATCAGGAAGAGATGGAACGACCTACGGAGGAAGGTGCGTTCAATGGTATCGAGGCACAACATTGCGGTGCAGAAGACTGGCGGCAGACCCCCACCTACTCCCCCCGAATTCACCGCATGGGAGGAGGAAGTCTTGCACATCCTGCATCCTGAGGGCCTCGCAGTAGTAGGCAGAGGAATGGACTCTGGTAAGTCAAATCTTCACTACTGCTTCCCACCCCCACCCCACCTGCATGCCAAATCATACCCCCACCCTCACCCCCACCCCCATCACACCAACTCCTTGCAAATGGCTCACCATCACAACCCACCCATCCCAACACCAAGCCCTGCATGCGACCACAAAGCATGGACACCCATCACCAAAGCATGCCCACTGCACACACACATCACCCCCACAAGCCACCCTCACAAAAGCCCCCACAAGGAAATGCCTGCACTTGGGTACACGGACACCCACCCATCACACGAAATGCCACACACAGAAGCAATAACCATACCTTTATACCCCTGCAGGACCCGAACGCCACCACACCGCTACGGAGGGTCCAGAGATGTCCATCCCACCCCCAGAAGAGGCCCCCAGCGATGACAGCAGCTCTGTCTCCCTGGAGCCAGATGACCAGCCCGGCCCATCGGGGACCTCTGGACAGTCGGTTCCCCACAGACAGCCACAGGCTACACCAGACCCAACCCCCTCTGGGAACACCAGCACAGCTCCCACCCAGCGGGCCCATGCCTCTGTCTCCAGGACACGTAAATCAGCGGTGTGTCCACCACTACAGGGCACCCAGGTTGACCCACCACCCCAACAACAACAGGGACCTGGGGACAGTGGTAGTGGCCACACCGTCCAGGGGACAGAGGCCCAGGAACACAGGGGAACTGGGAGGGCTGCTGTGCGACAGGGGGGGGGACAGGCCCAGGGAACCGACTCTCCAAGAGGCCCTCTCCTCCATCATGGGAGCATACCACCGCTCCCAGGAGACGATGGCACGGTACTGGCCCGGTTCCAGGAGATCCAGGAACTGCAGGAGGAACGGTACATGGGGTTCAGGGAGGAACTGAGGAACATCGGTTCCGCAATGGGGACCATCGTCGTGGCCCTTACCCAGATCGTCACCACATTGCGGGACCATGTGGCACCCCAAAGGGCCCCTGTCACTAGCCCAGGCCAGGAACAGCCTACCACCTCCGCCGGCGCTAGTGGACAGGAGGCCCCCACACAACGACAGGCCACCAGAACCCCACCTCCTGCAGAAGAAGAACCACCCCGCAATCGGAACCTGAGATCTCACAAGAAGACAGAGTAGGATTGCAAGACCCCCGCCAGCTAAAGATACCCCCTGATGTCATCCCACTGTCCTACATTGTCACCCTGTCCAACCTTGAACTGCCCCTGCTACATTCTTCCCCAGGCATATGGACAATGCACCTGTGCGACTGAGAACTGGACTCTGCCATGGACATTACTCCACCCCCACCCATCAACGTTTCACAATCATGAACCTATATGTAGCACCTAAAATAAATCACTTATTGCACTTAAAATAACAGGAGTCTGCTTGTATTCTTAACAAATGTATTACACATAACGGTGCAATAATGTCCAGTTACTTTGTGATGACAACATACCAATTTCAATAAGCTTTAGTCCATGGGCAAACAAAGCTGAAGTCAGGCAGTGGGTCATACAGCTCTGAAAAGGGAAGGGAAAGTCACAAATCAGTTAACAGGAACTGGGGGGAAACACAGACAGTGGAGACCCATGAGGCCTTAAGTAAATGTAAAATGGCGTTGCTGATTCTTACCTGTGTGCTACTGAAAATATTGTTGTATGACTGTATCCCTGTTGTCCGTGTCATCCCCGTCGTCTTCCTCCTCTTCACTCTCCACAGGCTCCACAGCTGCTACAACACCACCATCTGGACCATCCTCCTGCAGAAAAGGCACCTGGCGTCGCAAAGCAAGATTGTGAAGCATACAGCAGGCCACGATGATCTGGCACACCTTCTTTGGTGAGTACATTAGGGATCCCCCTGTCATATGCAGGCACCTAAACCTGGCCTTCAGGACCCCGAAGGTCCTTTCTATGATCCTCCTAGTGCGCCCATGGGCCTCATTGTACCGTTCCTCTGCCCTGGTCCGGGGATTCCTCACTGGGGTCAGTAGCCACGACAGGTTGGGGTAACCAGAGTCACCAATTAGCCACACATGGTGTCTCTGTAGCTGTTCCATCACATAAGGGATGCTGCTATTTCGCATGACATACGCGTCATGCACTGACCCAGGGAACTTGGCATTTACATGGGAGATGTACTGGTCAGCCAAACAGACCACCTGGACATTCATCGAATGATAACTTTTTCTGTTTCTGTACACCTGCTCACTTTCTTCCGGGGGAACCAAAGCCACATGGGTCCCATCAATGGCACCAATGATGTTGGGGATGTGTCCAAGGGCATAGAAATCACCCTTCACTGTAGCCAATTCGCCCACCTCAGGGAAAATAATGTAGCTCCGCATGTATTTCATCAGGGCAGACAACACTCTGGACAAAACCTTAGAAAACATAGGCTGAGACATCCCAGATGATATGGCCACTGTTGTCTGAAAAGACCCACTTGCCAAAAAATTGAGTACTGACAGAACCTGCACCAGAGGGGGAATCCCTGTGGGTTGGCGGATGGGGGACATCAGGTCTGGCTCCAGCTGGGCACACAGTTCATGTATAGTGGCTCTGTCAAGCCGGTATGTAAGTATGATATGTCGTTCTTCCATTGTCGACAGGTCCACCAGCGGTCGGTACACGGGAGGATTCATCCTTCTCCTCGCAAGTCCCAGCGGACGGTGCCTAGGAAGGACAACATGGAGCACTGAGTCAAGCAACCCACAGGTTCGTTCACACAGCTTGCATAGTACACGAATCGCTATGCATTGAAAGGCTTGTATGAGTGGCAATGCAAGGCCTAGGCCTGTGTGACGCAGTAGAAATCATGCCATGTGGGCCCTTGAAATGGCAGCTGCCTGACCTGTGAAGTGTGACAGTGGGATGTGAGGTCACTGCGTTGGCGTGGCACACCTTGGCGGTAGGCGGTCGAAGACCGCGGCGCAAAGCAGCATTGGTTAACATTGAACCCTATGGGTCTCAGGAGCCAATGACGATGTGCGCCGGCGGTCGCGGCACGCAACGCCGCGGTACGCACCGCCGCGGGTGTGACCGCCATGTTCTATCTGATTAATCACTCGAGACCTGATCATCCACAGGAGAGGACCTATACTGCAAGTGCTGCTGTGACCTCGGTCTGGGAGATACAATGGCTGCTGCGACTGGGGAAAGGGCACCTGCCTTCACTTCCGAAGAATTGGAGAAACTTGATGATGGGGTCCTCCCCCAGTATGCGCTACTCTACGGTCATCCAGACAAACAGGTTAGTACACAGGGTGCACGTTGAATGGGCTATGCCTGTGTTGAGTGGGGTGTATGTAAGATGGTGGGGAGGGGAGCGAATGAGGAGTGCAACGCACGAAAGATGAGAGCATGTGCCACATGCACGGTTGGGGAGGGGGGGGCCACTCACATTGACCAGGCAGAAAACTGATGCGATTTCCTTTACCACCCTGTACATGTCACATAGGTCAGCGCCCATCAGAAGATCGACATTTGGCGTGCCATCGCCAAGGACGTCCGGGCCCTGGGGGTCCAGAACAGACGGGGCACCCACTGCCGAAAGAGGTGGGAGGACATCCGCCGCGGGACCAGAAAGACCGCCGAGTCTCTGCTGGGGATGGCCTCACAACGTAGGAGGGGTGCCAGCCGCCAATTGACCCCCCTGATGTCCCGGATCCTGGCGGTGGCCTACCCCTATTTGGATGGGCGCGTGAGGACATCACAGCAGACACAAGGGGGTGAGTATCAGCACATTCTGCTATCTTTGCGCGCAGTGAAGGTGTCTGGGTGGGGGAGGAGGGCTGTGGCTATCTCCAGGCCAGGGCGCATTCTGTAGGCTAGGCCCCTCCATTAGACACGGCCCTGTGCCCCCGCCCCCCACCTCTGTAGGGTGCCAAGTACAGCTATCCATGGTCCGGCCTCACCCATGTGTGCATTTGTCATCCATAGAGCTGTAGGCCTAGTCACAATAACTGAGTAGTGTACCCCGATTGCGCGGCCTAGTTCAGGGGGCTTCTGTGTCTGTCCTCACCGACAACGGTGTTGCCAATGCATGCACTCAACCTGTCTTCATTTCTCCCCCCCCATTTTCTTTGTCTTCCTGTTCATGTGTGCATTAGCATCATCAGGCGGAGGAGAAGTGGCATCGGCGCACGAGGGAGCTGCATCTCACATGGCCCCGGAGGGCCATACAACAGACTCCGAGTACACCAGTGAGACGGACGGCGAGTGGAGCTCCACAACGGGGACCCGTGGAGACGTCAGTGACACCGACACGTCCTCGGAAAGGAGCTCCCTAGCGGTGGCGGCAACATCCGTGCCCACCGCCACAACAGGTACAGCCGCCACCCAGCGCACCAGCCCGCCCTCCCAGCAGCCCCTCAGCCTTCGCTCCGTGCCCGCTCGCCCAGGAAGGCGGGCATCTCCTTTGCCCCAGGCACCTCAGGCCCTGCCCCAGTTACCCCTGCTGCCCTCAGTGAGGAGGTCATTGACCTCCTCAGGACACTCATTGTTGGGCAGTCTACCCTTTTGAATGCCATCCAGGGTGTAGAAAGGGAGGTGCATCGGAGCAATGCATACCTGGAGGGCATTCATTCGGGTCAGGCTGCCCATCAGCGATCGTTCAACGCTCTGGCCTCAGCACTGACGGCAGCCATTGTCCCTGTCTCCAGCCTCCCTCTTCTGACTCCCTCCACCCAGTCCCAGTCTTCTGTTCCTCTGCCTATCCCATCCACACCATCAGACCAGCCTGCACACACCTCTACACCCAAGGGCAGCTCATCCAGACATAAGCACCACAGATACCACAAGCATTCACCCAAGCAACATCCAGATGCAGACATGCCAACAGTCACTACCACCTCTGTGTCCCCCACCTCCTCATCTCCCTCCTCCCTCCCTCTGACATCTCCACTCACACCTGCATGCACACCACCATCAGCCAGTACTTCCATCACCAGCACACCCTCCATTACAGTCCGCACACGTGCAGTCACCACCCCCACTGCCATTTACACGTCCCCTGTGTCCTCTCCCAGTGTGTCTGTCACCCCCTCTTCCAAAGCACAAAAACGCAGGCAGCCACCCACCCAACAGCCATCCACCTCACGACAGCCTCCGTCACAAGCACCTGCACCCAAAGACAGCACACTTGACTCTCCTACAACCACATCCTCTTCCTCCACTCCCATACCCACTACACCTACCCGTCCCTGTCCTTCCCAAGTCATTTTCCTTTCCAACCTTGAGCTCGTTCCAATCACTGACCCACCACCTCCATCTGGTAAGAGTAAAAAAAGCACCTCAGCCACCACCAGCCCTGCATCTACTGTGACCATAGTGCAGGGCTATTGGAGTCCACCAGCTCCTAGGGCAGGAACATCGGCCAGCAGCAAGGGGACAGCCAGCCCACCCCCTGGGAAGAGGACCAAAAAAAAAAAAGGCCCGGCGCGACAAGACTGAGACGGCTGCCACCAAGGACAGTAGCCTTGCCCCGTCACCTGCCACATCATCCAAGGGAGGCAAGGGCCACAGAGCTTCAGCGAAGGAGGGCAAGGGCAGCAGGGCGGAGAAGTCAGGCAGCAGGCGAGCTGCCCAGGAGGGCCCCACCAGACCCATTCCGGTTGTGACGGATGACACCCATGGGCCCAGGACTCCATCACAGGAGGGCCCCGCGACCGCAAGGTCGGATGGCGAATGAGCGGGAAGTCTTGCCCAGGTCTGGCTCCCTACACACACAGGACAAGCACCGCCGAACAGGGTCCCGCCGGGAGGAGCACCGCTGAACAGGGCCCCGCCGGGAGGAGCAGTGCTGAACAGGTCCCCGCCGGGACAAGAACTGCTGAACAGGGGCCCGCCGGGATAACATCCGCTGAACAGGGGCCCGCCGGGAGGAGCACCTCTGAACAGGGCCCCGCCGGGAGGAGCACCGCTGAACAGGGGCCCGCCGGGACAAGAACCGCTGAACAGGAGCCCGCCGGGACAAGAACCGATGAACAGGGGCCCGCCGGGAGGAGCACCGCTGAACAGGGGCCCGCCGGGACAAGAACCGCTGAACAGGGGCCCGCCGGGACAAGAACCGCTGAACAGGGGCCCGCCGGGAGGAGCACCGCTGAACAGGGGCCCGCCGGGACAAGAACCGCTGAACAGGGGCCCGCCGGGACAAGAACCGCTGAACAGGGGCCCGCCGGGAGGAGCACCGCTGAACAGGGGCCCGCCGGGACAAGAACCACTGAACAGGGACCCACCGGGACAAGAACCGCTCCGCTGGGTCCCGCCGTCTCTGCACCGCTCCGCTGGGCCCTTCATTTCAAGCATCGCTCCGCTTGGGCCTTCATCTCAAGCACCGCTCTGCTGGGTCCCGCCGTCTCTGCACCGCTCCGCTGGGCCCTTCATCTCAAGCACCGCTCCGCTGGGGCCTTCATCTCAAGCCCCGCTCCGCTGGGCCCTTCATCTCAAGCCCCGCTCCGCTGGGGCCTTCATCTCAAGCCCCGCTCCGCTGGGCCCTTCATCTCAAGCACCGCTCCGCTGGGCCCTTCATCTCAAGCACCGCTCCGCTGGGTCCCGCCGTCTCTGCACCGCTCCGCTGGGCCCTTCATCTCAAGCACCGCTCCGCTGGGCCCTTCATCTCAAGCCCCGCTCCGCTGGGCCCTTCATCTCAAGCCCCGCTCCGCTGGGGCCTTCATCTCAAGCCCCGCTCCGCTGGGCCCTTCATCTCAAGCACCGCTCCGCTGGGGCCTTCATCTCAAGCCCCGCTCCGCTGGGCCCTTCATCTCAAGCCCCGCTCCGCTGGGGCCTTCATCTCAAGCCCCGCTCCGCTGGTCCCTTCATCTCAAGCACCGCTCCGCTGGGCCCTTCATCTCAAGCACCACTCCGCTGGGTCCCGCCGTCTCTGCACCGCTCCGCTGGGCCCTTCATCTCAAGCACCGTTCTGCTGGGCCCTTCATCTCAAGCACCGCTCTGCTGGGTCCCGCCGTCTCTGCACCGCTCCGCTGGGCCCTTCATCTCAAGCACCGCTCCGCTGGGCCCTTCATCTCAAGCACCGCTCCGCTGGGTCACGCCCTCTCTGCACCGCTCCGCTGGGCCCTTCATCTCAAGCACTGCTCCGCTGGGGCCTTCATCTCAAGCCCCGCTCCGCTGGGCCCTTCATCTCAAGCCCCGCTCCGCTGGGGTCTTCATCTCAAGCCCCGCTCCGCTGGGCCCTTCATCTCAAGCACCGCTCCGCTGGGGCCTTCATCTCAAGCACCGCTCCGCTGGGTCCCGCCGTCTCTGCACCGCTCTGCTGGGCCCTTCATCTCAAGCCCCGCTCCGCTGGGCCCTTCATCTCAAGCACCGCTCCGCTGGGCCCTTCATCTCAAGCCCCGCTCCGCTGGGCCCTTCATCTCAAGCACCGCTCCGCTAGGCCCTTCATCTCAAGCACCGCTCCGCTGGGTCCCGCCGTCTCTGCACCGCTCCGCTGGGCCCTTCATCTCAAGCCCCGCTCCGCTGGGCCCTTCATCTCAAGCACCGCTCCACTGGGCCCTTCATCTCAAGCACCGCTCCGCTGGGTCCCGCCGTCTCTGCACCGCTCCGCTGGGCCCTTTATCTCAAGCACCGCTCCGCTGGGGCCTTCATCTCAAGCCCCGCTCCGCTGGGCCCTTCATCTCAAGCCCCGCTCCGCTGGGGCCTTCATCTCAAGCCCCGCTCCGCTGGGCCCTTCATCTCAAGCACTGCTCCGCTGGGCCCTTCATCTCAAGCACCGCTCCGTTGGGTCCCACCGTCTCTGCACCGCTCCGCTGGGCCCTTCATCTCAAGCACCGCTGGCCCATTGACAGTGCCGGTTCTGTGTCGACCAGGGCTTCAGGAAGCACTCTGGGCACCATGCCTCCTCCATTAACAGTGGAGTCGGTAATCCATCTGATGGACTGTGGCTTTGCACTTCCCAGGATGGAACAGTGGGCAAGCCACCCACTGTAGAGACTTGAGAGACTGTGGCTTTGCACTCCCCAGAATGGGACAGTGGGCAAGCCACCCACTGTAGAGACTTGTGAGACTGTGGCTTTGCACTCCCCAGGATGGGACAGTGGGCAAGCCACCCAGTGTAGAGACTTGTGAGACTGTGGCTTTGCACTCCCCAGGATGGGACAGTGGGCAAGCCACCCACTGTAGAGACTTGTGAGGCTGTGGTTTTGCACTCCCCAGGATGGGACAGTGGGCATGGAGGCCCCTCGTGAATCTGGCGTCAAGGAGTCATGTGGCTGTGGTGCCCCCCCTTCCCTTCCCCCTGAGGTGCCTGTAGTTTTATCATCTGATGCCCCAGCAGTGTTCTCTCCAATGGTATCTGGTCTCCTGTGTGGGCTTTGCCCATGTGTTTGTGCACATTGGCCCACGGACTATGGAACTTTGAGGGAATGTGCAGGACTTATTGCCTATGTATATATTGTTGACTATGTTCATTCCTTATTTTTGTATCTTTTATATGGCATATTTCCCATACCTGGAGCTATTTCTACATATATTTTATAGATCATTTTAATTGTGTCTTTGTATTATTCCGGTGGGTTTGGGGGTGTCACTTTGACTTGTTGCTCGGCATTGGGGTGTGGGTATTTGTGGTGGGGGGGTGGGTGTATGGCGCATGTGTGTGCGCGTAAGCTTTCCTCCTCCCCCCTCCCCTGTGTCGTAGGTGCAGTACTCACCATTGTCGTCTGCGCCGGCGTTCGTACTCCTGGTAGATGAGCAGGTAGACAATAGCTGGTAGGATGTTTAATCCGGGCTCCATGCTGTCCAGATTCCTCGTGGAGTGTGTATAGGTGAGCGTTTTCCCGTTCGTAGTCTGTTTCCGCCGTGTTTTTATCGGCGGGGCTCCCGCCCCGGAAAAGGTGGCGGATTGGTGAGTTGTGATAGGGTGGGCGGTACATTGTCTGCCGCCTGCCTGTTGGCGGTGACCGCCGCGCTGTTTGTCTGTCCCGCCGTGGCGGTCGGAGTGTTAAAGTAGCGGGCTGTGTTGGCGGTTCCCGCCAGGGTCAGAATTCCTTTTTTTGGACCGCCTGCCTGTTGGCGGCTTGGCTGCCGCTTTATCACCGCCCGCCAGGGTCAGAATGACCCCCAAAGTCTCTCAGAATGGCAAAGGGTGATGAGGATTGGCGAAGAATGGCTAGGAATGAATGATTTCTGCTTGTGTCACACCGTTATATTAAAGTTGTCGAACAAGTCTCTAATTTCCCATTGGGCAATATTTGGTGCATCGTTATCTCTGTCCAATAATCCGTCATACACCTTACTAGAATTTTCACCTAAGACAGTTCTCATGCAGTTTATTGGCTCCTGTGATTGACCTCTTCAACGGGTTGAATGTCAGGTAAGAAAAGTTACACTTGTCGCTCCAGTCAGTGGTTCCATTGTCTTCTAGTTTAGGCGACCTTGCACCTGTTGCGAATTACACTGTTGCATTCAGCAAAAATGTCTCCTTGAGCAAGTCGAGTCCCATGAGAAAGAATTTACTATGGTCACACACAAATCTCTAGTTCCTGGAAAAGTACAGCGTCGTGTCCTTCAGGGAAGCAGCACATTGCACGTTAGAAAAACACAGTTAATATGAGACCTGGCAGCTAGGCCCAGACCCTTGCTAACTAAGGCCTAGAAAGTAATTTAGCAAAACCTTAATACATAACTCTAATTAGGATATGTTAATACAAAACCATACACGAGTACATTATTGATTCATTATTATTCAGTTTCATTAATCATCGTATACATTGGTTGCCACTCCCCGTGGGCACATTTCAAGCGTGTGCATTAGTATTACATTAACACATTTTATGTGGTTTCATTAGACATTACATTCAAGCTTTTCATGTTAATATTGATTATAAAAGTCACACTCCAATAATATATACATATATATATATATATATGTATATATATATATATATATATACAATCTCTTTTACATTCAAATTTTTAAGCAGGAGGATTAATCACTCTATATGATAGAAGAAAGCAATGAATTAGCAATTAAATGATTTGGTAATGTATTGGTGACCTCTGGAGGTATCTGTGCAGTAGATACTGGGAGCCAAATAGATATAGGTACGTGGGAGTTGTCAATGTGAGTGGAAATTCAAGGATTGAAGTTGACTTGTACAAGCACATCCTGGATATTTTACAGACGCATTAAATTAATTACTATGGTCTCACTAATGTTGCTCAATAAATTTACAAATAAGAGTGCATATGAGAAACAGAAATAGATGGTGAAATGTGTGAATTGAATGTAAAAATAATTTGCTAACGTTCTGAATTACATAATGTAAAAAACTGATAATTTCGCAGTCCTAAGCAAAGCAATCCAAAGACAAATTTTCTCTTTAGCCCACTCTACGTATCTCATTAGAAAATGGATGCTGACTAATTCCAAAATGGTGATGTGATGAACACTCTATCTGATAAAGGGCAATAAAAAGCAAAGAAGGACATGAATTTAATAAAATATGAGTCACTTTGATTCTATCTCAGGACTGGAGGCTCCATTATGCTTCTTTTTCTATGCTTTAATTATCTAGCAGCCAATCAGCGAAGATTTTAGAAAAACAAAACACATCCCATAAACCCTATTAACATCACATGACTAAGCATAGAGAGGGACAATATATGAGGCTGTAACAAATAATACACTTACTCTTTCTTTGCTGCTTCTACTGTCAGTGAAGTGCCTTTATCCCTGCAGACTCTACCTTCTGCCCTACCTGGTCTTGTGGTTGACTATCACGGTATCGCAAGAACTATTACAGAGGACAGCAAAATACCGCAAATTCAGGTGAGAATTATCCCTTATTCAGAGGTGGTTCTTGGGGGCAGGGTTCAATTGTTCCTGACTGAGTGGCAGAAGCTGACCAAAGATCCTTGGATTTTAGAATCAGTGCAGGGCTTCAAGCTCGAATTTCACCAATCCCCTTTCAAGTTTCTCCTCCCCATCTTCTCTATTTTTCCCTTCGAGATCAAGAGATAATATTGTTAGAGATTCAGTCTCTTCTAAAAAAAGGGGCAATTTGCGGGTCTACTCCACACCCCAGAGGATTTATCAGCCACATTTTCCAAGTGGACAAGAAGGGAGGAGGTTCACGCCTTGTTTTAAACCTAAAAGAATTCCATGCCTGGTTAGTGTACAGGCATTTCAAAATGGAGGGCATCCATCTCCTGAGAGATAATCAAGAAGGAGATTGGATGGTCCGTTTGGATCTGAAGGATGCATATTTGACCATTTCCGTGTTTCCTCCGTATCGTCGGTTCCTCGAATTTCTCTGGCTCGGTCAATGTTTTGAATTCCAGGTCCTTCCTTTCGGACTCTCGTCCGCTCCTTGGTGCTTCACCAAAATGATGAGACCTGTAGTAGAGGTCTTTCGTCCTCGAGGGGTGAGGTTAATCGTATACCTCGACGATCTGATCCTCATGCCACAAGATCCCTTAATCCTTCACAGCCATCTATCGTGGACTGTTCAACTTCATCAGAACCTGGGGTTTCAGATCAACCAAACCAAATCTTGCCTCATTCCATCCCAGCAGATGGATTTCCTGGGCTTCAAGATAGACTAAGTGAAGCCTCAGTTGATCCTTCCCCAACAGAAAGTGCGCAATATAAAGAAGGAGTTACGCCTCCTGTTGACCAAACAATTTGTGTCACTGAGGAATTGAGCTCGGATAGTGGGACTTCTGTCGTCATCTAGCCAAGCTATCTTCCCAGGCCCCCTTCCCTGCAGAGCTCTTCAGAGGCTCATGATTTCTCATCTTTGCAGGAAGTTATCTTATGGAGACAAGATTCCTATGTCGGAGGAGGCCAGGACGGAGATATCGTGGTGGCTCGAACACATGGAGGCCTGGAGTGGAAGAGCGATCTTTGGCAATTCACCGGATGTCATTCTGGAGTTAGATGCCAGCAGACCTTTGCGGGACCATGACTCCAGGGGGTTGGTGGTCAGAGGAGGAAATCCATCTCCACATAAATTGTCTGGAATTACTGGCGGGATCATTTGCGATCCGGAACCTATTGCGTTTTCGGTCGGATTGTTGCATTCTGCTGCAGATGGACAACATTTCAGCAGTCAGATATGTCAACAAGTTAGGGGGTAGGAAATCGCAGATGTTAGCACAGATTGCCAAGGAATTTTGGCAATTCTGACTTTGGCACTGGATCTCGATGATTGCAGAGTATCTGCCTGGGTGGAACAACTCAGTAGCAGATTGGCACTCCAGGTTTCTCCAGGATGGCAGCGACTGGAAACTGCACCCAAGAGTGTTTCATTGGATCAATCGGCAATGGGGCCCCTGTTCGATGGACTTGTTCGCCTCTCCCCTGAACCATCAACTTCCCAAGTTCTTCAGTTGGAGGCCAGATCCAGAGCCGGCAGCCACGGACGCATTTCTTCAGAACTGGTCCTCTCTCCTGGGTTATGCCTTTCCTCCCTTGAGCATGATCCCGCGGGCTCTGGCACAAGTTCACCGTCAGCTGGCTGAGATCATCCCATTAACCCCTCTAGGGAGAGCACAAGCGTGGTTCCCTCTTGCTCTGGAGCTATTGTGCGATGTCCCTCTTCTGGTCCCAGTTCAGGACGACTTGTCACAGGATCTGTTGGGCAATCCACATCCTTTGTTCCCGACAGGCAACCTTCATCTGGTAGCAAAGAGAATTTCAGGAAACGTTGGCTCTTTCCAGGCATTTCATCACAAGCTTCTTTCTACATTCACCAGGCTTGGTCCTTTAGCACCCACAAACAATATGCCTCCTCTTGGAGACATTGGGTGCATTGGTGAACAGAACAGGATTCAGATCCCTTTAAAGCTGATGTCGCTTTAGTAATCAACTGTTTAGCTTCCTTGGCAGCCTCCGGTCTGGTTTATCGGTCTATTAATAATTATCGATCTGCAATTTCAGCAGGTCATTTGCCTGTTTCTGGCAGACCGGTTGGTGGACACCTAGTGGTA